>NC_142882.1:45220378-45523409 GCF_051225735.1 Oryctolagus cuniculus
AAAGATATTTGCATTGTTGTTATTCTTTGGTCACAATAGCCATGACCTAAGTGAATAAGTAGACAATAACAATGGCATTGCAGATATTTCTTTGGGATAGTGATTTTATTTCCTTTGGATATACACACAGAAGTGTGTCATATGCCTGATAGTATGGTTGTTCCATTTTTCATTTTTCAAGGGACATCTATGCTATTTTCCACAATGGGTTTGCCAATTTATATTCCTAACAACAGTGTATCAGAGTTCCCTTTTATCCACATCTTTGCTAACACTGGTTACCTTTTGGTTTGTTGATAACATCCATCTTTACAGGGTGAGGATACATCATTATGGTTTTCATTTGCATTTCATTCTTGATCAGTGATGTTGAACATTTTCTACATACACCTGTTGGCCATTTGCATATCTCATTTAAAACAAGTGTCTATTCACATCCTTTGCACATTTTTAATTGTGCTGCTTTTTTGCTACTAAACTGTTTTCATTGCTTATATATTTTGTTCATATATAAATATATATATAGTAATTCCTCTGGGCATATATGGATAGTAAATACTTTTGACTACTTCATGAACTGACTTTTCATTTTGTTGATTGTTTCCTTTGCTTTGTGCAGAAACTTTTTACTTTAATAACATTTTTTTCTTTTATTGCCCTTGCTTTTGGAGTCAATTCCAAAAAAGCCAAATAAAGAAACAAAAAATAACCAAGGCCATTGTCAAGGAGCTATTCTCATGTGTTTACTTCTAGGAGTTTTATGGTTTTCAGTTTTATGATTAAGTCATTAATCCATTTAAGTTGATTTTTTGTGTATGAAGTAAGATAGGGGTCCAGGTTTTTCAACATGTCTAAAAGTCAGTTGCTAAAGTAATCTTATGAGTATGAAATTAGATCAGTATATCATTGTAAAAAGTAAGAAAGGGAATAGGAGACAAAGATGGAGGAAGGGTGGGACGGTGGGTGAGAGGGAGGTTAGGATGAGAAGTATCCCTGTGCTCCTAAATCTGTATACATGAAATACATGAGATTTGTATATCTTAAATAATTTTTTTTAAAAAGAAGAGAAGGTTAAAAAAACAGTCAGCTAGTCAAAATATGAAAGTTTATTTCTGGAATCTCTTTTCTGTTCCATTGGTTTGTGTCTATTTTTATGTCAGTACCCTATGACTTTAGTTACCATAGCTTTGTAACGGTGTGATGCCTCCAGCTTTGTTCTCCTGGCTCAGAATTGCTTTAGCTATTCAACGTCTTTTGTGATTCTATATGCATTTCAGGATTGCTTTTACAATTTGAAAAACATCATGGGGATTTTGAGAGGGATTGCACTGAATCTATTGATAACTGGGTAGAATGGATATTTTGTTTTGTTTTTTAATTTATTTATTTGATAGAGTTACAGAGAGAAGGAGAGACAGAAAGAAAAAGAGATCTTCCATCCAATCACTCCCCAGTTAGCTTCAATGGCCGGGACTGTGTGTAACCAAAGCCAGGAGCCAGGAGCCAGGAGCTTCTTCCAGGTCTCCCATGTGGGTGCAGGGACCTAAGGGCTTGGGCCAACTTCTACTGCTTTCTCAAGCTATAGCAGAAAGCTGGATCGGAAGTGGAGCAGCCAGGACTTGAACCGGCTCCCATATGGGATGCTGGCACTGCAGGCGGTGGCTTTACCCGCTATGCCACAGCGCCAGCCCCCAGAATGGATATTTTAAATGACATTAATTAATGACAGAATATATTTCCATTTACTTATTTCTCTAATTTCCTTCATCAATGTTCTAGAATTTCCAAAGAATAGATCTTATACCTCAATTAAATTTTATTTTTTGTAAGTGGGATTATTTTCTTAATTTTTTTCAGGTAGTTCTTCATTCGTGTATAGAGATGGAACTGATTTTTACATGTTTATTCTGTATCCTGCTGCTCTACTGAATTTGTTCACTCGTTTTAACTTATTTTTGGTGAAGTCTCCAGGATCACATCATCTGCGAATGGAAAATTTTGCTTCTTCCTGTGGGGAGCAACCCGGACTAGACTGAGTTACTGGAATTAAGACTTATTCTATGCATCTGCTCTCCCACAATATGGCGCTGGGAGAGGAGCAAACAGCTTCTACACAGCTGCCTCCAGTTCAACCAATAAACTGTAGGACCTGCTCCTGATTGGAGGAGAGCAGCGTACTCGGCGTGTGGGCAGCAGAGTTGGGATTGGCGGAAGAGAACTATAAAGGAGGAGAGAGACAACATGCACCAGGAACATCTAAGAGGAACATCTAAGGGGAACACCTGTGCAGCCCCTGAGAGAGCCGGCCGGCGGTGTGCCGCTCCCCCGCGGAAGTGGGGAAGGTGGCAGGGGGAACCGCCCTTCCACGGAGGTGGAAGGGTCGGTAGCCAACCCGGGAAGAACCAGCAGCAAACCCGGGGAGGGCCGAGCAGACAAAAGAACAACGCAGGGTCCTGTGTCGTTCCTCCACGAAGAGGGGGAGCGACACTTCCTTTCCTCTTTGGATGCCTTTTATTAATTATTCTTTTCTTAATGTCCTGGCTAGGACTTCCACTACTAAGCTGAGTCGAAATAGTGAGCATACGCACTTTTTTTTTTTTTTTGGATTTACTTATTTATTTGAGAGACAGTTACTAAGAGGCAAAAGCAGAGAGAGAGAGAGAGAGAGAGAGAGAGAGGTCTTCCATCTGCTGGTTCACCCCTGAAATGTTCACAATAGCTGGAGATGGGCCAATCTGAAACCAGAAGCCAGGAGCTTCTTCCAGGTCTCCCACATGGGCACGGGGGCCCAAGCACTTGTGCTATCTTCTACTGCTTTCCCAGAGCACTGGCAAAGAGCTGGATCAGAAGTGGAGCAACCGGGTCTCAAACCAGCACCCACATGGGATGCCAGCACTGCAGGTGGCAGCTTTACCCGCTATGCCACAGCGCCGGCCCCAGCATCTTTGTCGTATCCTGCTCTTAGAGGAGTTTTTCGCCATTGTCCCTTTTTTTTTTTTTTTTTTTTTTTTTGACAGGCAGAGTGGACAGTGAGAGAGAGAGACAGAGAGAAAGGTCTTCCTTTTGCCGTTGGTTCACCCTCCAATGGCCGCCGCAGCTGGCGCGCTGTGGCCGGCGCACCGCGCTGATCCGATGGCAGGAGCCAGGTACTTATCCTGGTCTCCCATTGGGTGCAGGGCCCAAGCACTTGGGCCATCCTCCACTGCACTCCCTGGCCACAGCAGAGAGCTGGCCTGGAAGAGGGGCAACCGGGACAGAATCCGGTGCCCCGACCAGGACTAGAACCCGGTGTGGCAGTGCCGCAAGGCGGAGGATTAGCCTAGTGAGCCGCGGCGCCGGCCGTCAAATGGTTTTTCTACATCTATTCAGATGATCATTCAATTTTATACTTCATTTTGTTAATGTGTATCACATTTACAAATTTGCATGTTAAACCATTCTTGCATTCCAGGGATAATAGCACTTACTCACAGTATATAATCCGGTAAGGTGCTGTTGCTAATATTTTACTGAGGATTTTTTTTCATCTATGTTTGTCAGGAATACTATATTATCATTTTCTTTTCTTTTTTTTTTTTTGTTTTTTTTTTTTTTTGTTTGTTTGTTTGTTTTGCGTCTTTGTACAAGATTTTATTAAAGATCTTTATAAAGTAACATCCAGACTCCATACAGCTGCCAGGGAGACCCTGTTATGCTGTGGGGACTGGCTGGGGCATGGCAGGCGGCTCTGGCTTCCCACCCTTCTGCTCCAAGATGGGGGTGGTGGGCAGGATCTCATCTTTGGGTTCCACAATGCTCACGTGGTCGGGCAGGGGCTTCTTGGGGCCAATCTTACCACTTGGGTCCCAGGGCAGCATGATCTTCACCTTGATGCCCAGCACACCCTGTCTGCGCAGCACATGGCGCACAGCGGTGTCAACATAGTAGTTAACAGGGTCCCCACTGTGGATCATCAGGCCGTCCACAAACTTCATGGACTTAGCCCTCTGTCCTCGCAGCTTCCCAGACACCACAACCTCGCAGCCCTTAGCTCCGCTCTCCATGATGAACCGCAGCACACCATAGCAGGCCCTGCGTACAGCAAGACCTCCTAGGAGTTTGTAACGCAGAGACTCTGCCTGGGCAATGGCACATAGGCCCCTCGTGGCCACCTTTTCAGCGTAAAGCTCTACACTGCCCTCTGGGAAGCCAAACCTCTTCTGAACGACGGCAGTCAGTTCCCGGATTCGCCGGCCTTTCTCACCGAGCACATTCTGTGTCCTGGTGGCTAAAATAATGATTTCTGTCCTGGTTGGTGTAACTCGGACCTCAACTCCAGAGTAGCCATCTTCAGCCAGCTCCCGGGTGAGAAACACGTTCAGCTCAGCTTTGAAGATGCCGTCAGCCACAAACTTCCTCTTCTTAAAAATCTGCACCGCCATCTTGCCGCCGCTCGCAGCCGAAAGGACTATCATTTTCTTTTCTTATAGTGTCCCTGTCTGGCCTTGATGTCAGGGTAAGGGTGACCCTGTAAGATGTGTTTGGAAGTATTCCTCCTCTTCAATTTTGTGAAGACTTTGGGAAGATTAGCATTAATTCTTTAGATATTTGGTTGAATTCTACAATGAAGTCATCTTGTCCTGGACTTCTTTTTTTTAAGGTTGATTTTATTTATTTGAAATAGTTACAGAGAGAGGTAGAGATAGAGAGAGAAGTCTTCCATCTGCTGGTTCACTCCCCAGATGGCCACAATGGCCAGAGCTGTGCCGATCCGGAGCCAGGAGCCAGGAGCAGGAGCTTCTTCCTGATCTCCCATGTGGGTGCAGGAGCCCAAGGACTTGGGCCACCTTCTACTGCTTTCCCAGGCCATAGCAGAGAGCTGGATTGGAAGAGGAGCATCTGGGACTAGAACAGGCGCCCATAGGGGAGGCCGGTGCTTCAGGCCAGGGCTTTAATCCACTGCACCACAGCACAGCCCCTCCCTCCTCCCAGACTTCTTTAAGTTCAGAAGAGTTTTGATTACTGATTGGATCACCTTGCTTGTTATAGATCTGTTTAGATGTTCTCTTTCTTCATGATCCAATCTGGATAAGTTGTATGTCTCCAGGAATGTATCTATTTCTTCCATTGCAGTAGCTTGGTGGCCTGAGCCTGGAGCTTGGGTCTGAAGAGATGGTGTGTTCAGAGCAACCAGGCGCCAGGATCCAAGGTCCCAGTGTGCCATCTGATCTGTGGTCGTGGCTCTGGTGTCCCTTGCACAGAGGCTCACAGTGTGGCTGAGGACCTGGGAGCCTGACTATGGCCATGCACTGGGTGGCCACTGTTTTGCATTCAGGGCTACCGATTCACCTGCTGCATAAGTAATTCTGGTGTTTACAACACAGGCACTGGTGAAGCAATCATGCAGCCTGTGTCTGGTGACTGGAGGATGAGTACAGTGAAGCAAATACAGCTCTGGAGCCTGGAGTACTAGTTAGCCCAGAGCAGTGGCGGCTCCAGTGTCTGAAGCATGGGCGTGTGTGGTGTGGCCACAGAGCTTGGAAGTGAGGTGTATGTGGAACAGCTACAATTCCAGGGTCTAAGGGGAGCATGAGGTTGGGGGAGATGATGACCTCAATCTAGGAGAAGTACAACAGCAGCTTCTTCTTGGGTGGGGGTATGGGGAAGAAGGAGCATGTCCCTCTCTCCAGGGAGGTCCATTCCCTCAGTGGGTGTTGTTTGCCTCACGTGCAGGAGATGCAGTGTCTGCCTTGAGTCATGGCACCTGCCATGTGGCTGATACTGGTAGCGCCATCCTTCTTTGTTCCAAACCATCTCTAGATATCTGAGATACCCTGATCTCCTCAACCACATGGGTCCATTCTGCTGTTTTCCTCTGTCCTTTTTAAAAAAAGATTTATTTATGTATTCATTTGAGAGGCAGAGTTACAGACAAAGAGAGGGAGAGACAGAGAGAAAGGTCTTCCATCCACAGGTTCACTCCCCAAATGGCCGCAATGGCCAGAGCTGAGCCTACCCATAGCCAGGAGCCAGGAGCTTCTTCCAAGTCTCCCATGTGGGTGCAGGAGCCCAAGCACTTGGGCCATCTTCTGCTGCTTTCCCTGCCTGGAGCAGCCAGGATGTAAACTGGTGCCCATATGGGATGGCAGCGCCACAGGCAGAAGCTTAGCTTACTATACCACAGTACTGGCCCCCTCCCATGTCCTTTCCTCCACTATGATGCTGCAGGTTGTAAGTTGGATTCTCAAGCCCTGGTAGACTCTATCTGTTGTTTGGAATCTTGTTGTTATTGGAGAACTAAGGTTAACATTTCCCACCCTTCCCTTTTGCTGACATCTCTTCTACCACTTCTATTTTGAAGGAAGTGGTCAACTGTGATGAGACTGAAATTAATTGAAGACCTCAAGCCAACGTACCGATTGCATATCCTGACCTGATATGGAAAGAACTTAGGTCATCAGAGAGAAAAATAACTAGGAATGTAGTCTTACTATAGCTTGCTTAGCAATTTATGAATTGAAATCACCAGGGAGAGTCTAGTAACAGAAGTGAGCTATCTTTAATCTCTTATATATACTTTTTGAAAGTTTAAATATTTTCTTTAGTGATGATGGAGTGTGCCCTGTGACCTGTGACCCTAATTTATCCCCAGCTGTGCAAACCTCCTGTTAGGAAAACCATATCTAAAATTACCCCCTCTTTCCCAATCCCACTGCCTCTGTGCTGGTCATAGCTCTCATTGTCACCCTCCTTGGTCACGTCCAGCATGACTCCATCCTCTTACCAGCCCACCTGCTACCATCAGGGTTCTTTCCCATGCTCAGAATTCTTCAACCAGCAATTCATCCATAAATAACACCTCAGCTTTTGTGCTTGAGATTTAAGCTCCTCCAAGGAAGTGGTTCCTACCTTGCCCCTGGGCCCAGCCACCCAACTTCATCCCCAGTGCATGCACTTTTACTCCACATATCTACATAGTTCTTGTATGCTGCTGCCTCCATGTATAGAAGGAAGAGCTCGATGATTTTAATGGGAAGATTCAAATCATAATCCGTCATTTACTAACTTTGACTTGGGAAAGGCTACTTTCCCCCTCTTTTCCTTGATTTCAACATCTATAAAACAGGAAACCAAGAAGTATGCCTACTTTATATGGTATACAAATGAGAATGACACATCAGCATCTGGGTGAGAATTACTACACATATGTACAATCCTTTCCCTGTTAGATGCTTCACTCCTGTACCTAACTGTCCTGCCAACATTTTGATATCTGCAAAACCTCAGATGTTGGACCTCAGTGAGCATGTGCTGGGTTGAATTGACACATTCCATCTTTTAGGCCCTAGCAATTACAAAATGTATCATTTATGGAAGGCATTTAGCTTAGCAGTTAAGACAGTGATTAAGCACGTGTCTCCTATCGTAACGGTGGGTTTGATTCCGGCTCTGTCTTCTGACTCCAACTTCCTACTAGTGCGAATGGTGAGAAACAGCAATGGTAATCAAGTAATTGGGTTCCTGTCACCCATTTGGAGACCTTGACTGAGTTGTTGACTCCCAACTTTGGCCTGGCCTCGCTCGAACTGTTGCAGGCTTCTGGGGAGTAAGCTCTGTTTCTCTCTCTCTCTCTGCCTCTACTACTACTACCACTACCTCTCTCTGCCTCTACCACTACTTGGGCCATCAACCACTGCCTCCCCAGGCATACTTGCAGGAAGCTGAATCCCAAGCAGAGCAGCCAGGGTTTTAACCAGCGCTCTGATGTGGGATGCTGCCATTTGTGGAGGTTGCTTAACCTGCTGCACCACAACCCTGGCTCCAAGAACATTGATATTGAGAGCTGCAACTTTCCTTATAGATCTTCAATTCCAAGCTCTTTATCTTTACAAATGAAGAAACCAAGACAGAACAATGGTAGCGGAATGAGCCATGGACCTAAAAGCTGATAATGGCCAGCCAGCTTTTTGCTAAAGACTGGACAGTTATTTTCAATGCCTAGTTCCTGATAGAGCAGACATTGCTGCTTCTGTTTCTGAGAATGGGGTCTTCATTACTTAGGGAGTGTCTCCAATGTCCCCAGATGTGCTTTTCCTAATGCTGTGAACAGCAGTCTCTCAGCTTTACCTGACACTCCCACTACAATAGCTGGGACACTACCCCAGGCCTCATAGAGTTCCTGAGCTTTCCAAGGCTGCCAATTTACCATGAGAGAGGGACTCTGAATTCAGGAAGATTAGATTCTTTATTCTTTCATTGCTCTTTTGTTTGTTAACCTATAGCCTTAGCATTTTCCATCATTATACTTCTTTCCTTCTTTTTGACCCTGAAGCTGTTCAATAAGTAGTGTAAGCTCACCACCTCCCTTAACTTCACTTCCCACTGTTTAATCAGCTTTCTGGCTGCTTTCCATAGCCAATATTCTGCATGTCAGGGACTTCCCTTGCAGATTCATTTGAACATCTTAATCTTCTCCCTCTTGAGTCCTTTGCCATAGCAGATGAGTTTAACCATTGCCCTTCTGGAAAATCTCTGGCCCTTTCTTTTCTGTCGACTGGAACAGCAAATTTGCTGGCCACTGCTGGCCATCCCTCTAATGACACCTCATTCTTCTGTCGATTTCCCAGGGGACCTACTGAGTCTCAGGGATCTTATCACTCTTCTCTCTTGGCATGTTGATGGTCTCAACAATGATGTCAATATTAACCATCCCCAAAGCTTGATTCTTAGATTCTAATCTGATAATTCTAGCTACTCCCTCCATCTCTTGCTATATACCAACTTATAAAGGAGCCAAACTCACCATAACATGGACTAAACTTGGCTCCTTTCCAATATACCATTCAGAAAAAAACTACAAGTTTTCAAATTTTATAACTTAAACATTATCAACTTTGCTCCTATTTTTAAAAATACTTTTGAATAATCACAAAATTCCATTTTTCTAATTTTTAAAATGAATTCCTTCATTTATATACCTGTTGTCATCAGGTGGTCCATTCCAACATGCATCCACTCACCTAACCTCATTTCCACCTTAAACTTCTTCTGGAAAAACCTACTCTGGATGAAGCCCCCTCAATGTCAACTTTCCCTTCATTAAGTATATTACGGGTTGCTAGGTGTACTAAGCAGATCCCCCTGAGAGAAGTGCTAGTCCTAGACTGCCTGTCACCTGACTTTGCTCTAAGTAAGCCCCACGCCCTCCAAGTTGTCCTCTTGCAAACAGGAGGAAAGTTGGAAGGGTAGAAGCCTAAAGGAGCTATGCAAAGTCATTCGTTCTCTCCTCTGTGTTGGGAGCAACTCCATGAGGAACAACGAAGCTGGAGAGAATCACCCACCCCCAACAATCAGAGTTTAGTTAAGAATGTCCTGATACCAAGGTCACCCTCGCTCTTAAGAAATTATTGCTTCGTAATCGCTAGTTGTCGTTTCTGAATTTCGCTGGTGTTCCACAGCTTCCAACAATATCGAGCACTTGGCTGCTCTCCATGGACAGGCCAACTTCCGTGCCAGATGTGTGTGTCATTCTCTGCACTTTATAGCTGCAGTCTCGGCATGGGTCGGCACCTCGGAGAAGAGGCGTCTGTGTCCTAACCCTTCAAGAACACTAGCCATCTATGAGGTGTCTCGAGCATTCTGAAGCCCCCTTTTCCCATTGTTTGAAAGGCTGATCGATGCTTTGACTTAGGGATTCGGGCACTTGACAGAGCTGAGCTCCTGCTAGTGGCTGCCAGGTGCGATGCTTGCTTCTGAGTGTGCAGTGTTGATACAGACCCTGCCTTCATGCAGTGGGGAGGGGAGACACAGATCAATCTCAAGGAGGGTCCTGTTAGAGGAAATGCAGAGCTCTCCGGAAACGGGGTGTCAGTGTCACCAGCTCAGCTCCACAACCCACTGGCAGTGAGACCACAATAAAATTGCTTAACCTCTCAAGGGCTTATTTCCTCACGTGTACCACTGTGGCCTGTACTAACAACGGCTTCCTAGATTTGTCCCAAGGATTCAGTGTTTCAAAAAGGCACAGTATTTATTAACTGGTAAATATGCAATAAGTATTAATGGTAAGAATAAAACAACATGCATTTTTCTATTGCAGCCATTTTTATTGGGTTAACTTTCACCTCAAAAGCAAAACTGGCTTTAGCCTTAAATCTCCGCAGCTGTGTTTTTCACTCCTGGTACAGGCTTCCCAGACACAGGGGCAGTGACAAATCATCACTGGAGAAAGGACAGGGCCACAAGCAGTCTTAGCACTGCCTGAATACAGTTAAAGAAAAGCAGATAATACTCATTTATCAGAGCGAGAGGCAAACAAGATTCAAGTTACGAAATCAGAGCAAACTAGTACCCAACCCCCCGTTGTGGAAATATTATGCTTTCTTCTAGAATCCCAGATACTAAAATAAGCAAAGAATAAATATTAATTTAAAGCCTAAAATATGTGTCTCTGATGACCTTCTTCCTCGCTCTATGAAGTAACTGGGGAAAAAAACGCTATTTATTATAGTTCTACAGTGTGCTACTTCATACAAATAATGACAGTGTAAATATGGTAGCTATGGGATTTTTTGTTGTTTTTCTTTTGTTTGTTTGAGAAGCAAAGAGACAAAGAGAGAAAAGTAGCTCCCATTCACTGATTCATTCCCCAAATGCCCAAAATTAAAAGCCAAATTCAGGAGCCAGAAACTCAATCCACAGGGATGAGAGGAACCCGGTTCCTTGAGCCATCACCTCTGCTCCACAGGGTCTGTATTGTCAGGAGCTGGAGCCAGGTAGTGAACCCAGATACTACTCTGATGTGTGATGAAGACATCCTAACTAGTGACTTAACCCCAAAGCTAAATGGCTGCCCTGGGCTCTAAGTTTTAATAAAGAAAAATGAGTTCATTTGGAGTGTTTTGGGGGTTTCCAGTCTTCCAGGTTTGCCAAGAATTGAAGAGTTTCACCAGACAGGATTTCAGTGAGCTATGTAGACCAATGATGAAGTATGTCATCAATCACAGATCATGATAAGTCTAATTTGGGTACAAAGCCAAAAATTTTAGTTCTTGAACCTTGAAGAGCGAGGTGCTCTATTACTTTCTCTCCCCTAGCAGCAAAATAAGGGGGAAAGAATGGTTCCTACAGTAACCTTGGTGTAGTTACAGGGGAGATTTTCCTTTTAAATGTTGTCAGTAGTGAGCCTTCTAAATTCTATTGCTGCCTAAAATAGATAAAAAGGTCATAATTTAGCACCTATGTCTCCAGAGGTGCTTAAGTAACAACATCAAGAGAGGGAAACTAAAGATGAGAGAAAGACCACTGAAATGATGATTAGATACATGGTAATAGGCGTAGAATGAGGAGCAATGCTAAATTAAATGCTGAACTCCTGAAATTCTTGCTTTTTTCTTATTATTCCCATGGAGGTTGATACACTATCCAAATGTCTTGTTCAGCTTGTAAACCTTGAACCTTAATACAGCATCTAGCAAATATTAGGTTCTACATAAATAGTTGTTGGAAATTTGTTAAGGCAGAAGAGATTTAATTTTAAATTCTATTTTTTTCTTTTTACAAATAAGTAATACAAATTTACAGATCAACTTTGAGATCACTGGAAAGTTCTAGAGTTAGTTGTCACATAGATGAATTCTCATATTGGCATTCATTCACTCTCCTATCACTTGGCACCCTTTACCAGCACAGCTTTGGAACATGACGTAGCCAGTTTCCTGAGCTCACACTTCACTCTACGGACAGTTATCCCCAATTGTTGCTAACCTGATATGGAAAAGGCAGCCCTGCATTTGGCAACTGTTCCAGTGAAACATTCTGCAGCTGTCTGGGTATCACAATCTATGGTCTTAAATAGATGTATCTGTCATCGGCTTGACTAGTTTTGCGCACTATACATCATGCATAGGTTTTGGGTGTCAGAAATGGTGCTGGCAAATGTTTTTCTTTTTAAAGGCTGTGTGATTACCTGGCTATTAACTTTGTTCCACAAATTCAGAATCCAGGAGCAATTTTGTATTTTAACTATACAGTTCGTCTATCACATTTTCGTTGCTAATGCCAGAGTCCACCTGAGATTCTGAGAGATGTGGTGGAAATGTGTCAGAGATGTTTGCACTGTGTCATTCCCTAGTTGCCTGTGAGTATGGGCTTTAAGGAGAGCTGCAGTGCAGGCAGGAAAACCCTTAAGCTGTTCGGGAAACTGTAACTGACTGTCTATTTCCAGCAAATTAAAGACTGCACTATTGATTACTGTATATGTAATCAGCTAATACATTTGAGGCAGTTTGTAATGGAAGTATAGCTAGGCTAACTTGAAATAATTACAAAAAAAAACAAAGGGGAAAGAGAGAATAGTCTACATTAAATAGTCCTTTATAAGTAAATGTATAAGAAAAATGCACAAGTCCTAGCACTGAGCTTCTTAGTTCACAAGTGAAAAAGAAAAACATGGCAGTTGCAACATGTTGCTTAGAGAAATGACTCCCAGGAATTGGTGCTGTGGTGTAGAAGGTTAGGCCTCCACCTGTGGTGCCGGCATCCCATATAGGCACCAATTCAAGTCCCAGCTGCTCAGATCCAGCTCCCTGCTAATGCACCTGGGAAAGCAGTGGAAGATGAGCCAAGTAGTTGGACCCCTGCACCCATGTGGGAGACCTGAAAGAAGCTCGTGGCTCATGGCTTCAGTCTGGCCCAGATCTATAGCCATTGTGGCCATTTGGGGAGTGAATCAGCAGATGGAAGATCTCTCTCTCTCTCTCTGTTTCTCTTTCTCTCTCACACACTTTCTCTATAACTCTGCCTTTCAAATAAATTTTAAAAATCCTTACAAAAAAAAAAAAAGAAAGAAATATAACCCTAAGGCCCTTTATCCCTTCTTCTCAAGTCTTTCAAGAATGGCCAAAAGGATTGAGTATTTTAAGTGGGAAAACATTTTTTTAACATCAGGAAAAAATAAATTTACGCATTTAGGAATATTCTTCCTACTATCATTGATCTACATAATACTACATCTAAACAGGATTATTTTTCCCAGAATCTTGAGAATTAGAAAAGGCCATTCTCAGAGGTTCTACAGAAATCTCATTTCAATGGTGATGAGAAACACATTTGAAGCACGATGTGGATACATTATTACTTGCCTCCTGTCTACTGCCAGCATTTGACTAGAGTACTTGGAGGAAATCCATATCATGTTTAATCATGAAGTTGTCAACACTGTAAGAAGATTTTCCTTGCCCATGGTAAGGTTGCCAGTCTTTTGGTTCGGGCTTGGTTATAAGGTTGACTAGGGATCTCCATACAAACTCTGAATAAGTATTCCCTTGATTTCCTATGCCACATCACCAGCAATGGTCCTAAGTTCTTAAATATTCACCACAGGTCCTAGTTTACATATATTCTGTGGACTTTCTCCCCTCATCTTCTCCTTCCAGGACTCTTAGTTTTCATTCTTTATTATCTCCTCATTTCTCAAGTAAGGAGTTCTTAGGGTGAGTCCATGACTCCCTAAAATTGCATGCAAGACATTCTATATAAGTACACATTTTTCCTGGGAAATGGCACAGTTTTAATAAATTTTTACAAAAGGTGTATGATCAATAAAACATGTGAAAAACTACTCCATTAAAAGTACCTTCCCTCTCAATCTTTTCTACTGGAATTCTTTTTCAATTGTTATTATCTGATCTGTATGTTGAAGCTATAGAACTGTCAGAGCTTCATTTACCATTCAACTTCGGATGAAATCTTCATCCATAGCCAAGAGCTGCCACACCCAAGCTCACTTTTAAGCTCTTGAATTTTATGCCCAAATACTACTGGTTGGACCCCTTACAACCCTTATGTAATTTCAAAATGTTGATTGAAGGCTAACACAGCTAAGGAATCAGCCAGACAGGTCAGTCTCTGCCTTCAAAGACATTGTCATTAACCCATTTACTAAGTACATGATACATTCTAGGAATCGTGCTGAAGATTTCACTCATGTACAGACTCATTTAATTCTCACAGCAAATATTTAATCTCTGCAGAGGAGGAAACAGAAGCTTGGAGAGGTTGTACGACTACCTTGAACTTACTGAATTATGCAGCTAGGAAGACTCTCTTGGACTTGATTTTGCCTATTTCTAGTGTCCATGTTTTTGAGCATCGTGTTGTACCACCCCTTGAATAGTGTAGAAACAGTTCCCAGTGGGAAGCAAGCCATTGCAAGCACAGATATTCTATGGCAATCACAGGATCTTCTCCCATTTTCCAGCGGCCTCAAGGATTATGTCCATCCTAGGTAGCCCTCTTTGTCATTTGTCTTTAACCCGCTTCTGCTCCTCGGGTGCCAGCACATCCCCCACCACCATCCTAGCATCTGCTGACACCAAACTTCTGCACCTTTCTTTCACACAGCAAACTCTCTTTTTGTACCTCTCTGTCTCGCCTGTGTCATCCAGTAGGCTGGAGAGTCATGTGCACCACCTTGTCTTCTTAGAAGAGATTTCTTTGCAATACCTATTAAGATGAGTACAACTTTCAAGTAACTCGCCCAGACAAAATTGGTTCCTCCTCGCCATCAACACTTAGGTTCTTTCCATTGACCTTGAATTTTATACTTTGTTTACTGTTCTTTCTCCATGGAAGAAAGGAGCTATGTTCCTTTTTCTAGCACATGTGATCATAGTGTAGCTCATAGAACACAGGCAATACACGTTTGTAAGGTGAGTGGTATTGAACCTAACCTGCCTTTGCTGAACATCTTTATACAGAGAGAAAATCTCGATATAATAGACCTTCAGTATGGCCATTTTTCTGAAATGTTCATATAATTTGAATAATATTAGGCAGTTGTTCCTCAAAATGTAGTTATGTTCTTGAAGTTTGCCCCTAACTCTTTAACTGTGACAAGGTGAAAAAAAAATATGAAGGGAAAACTCTTATATGGTTACTTGTAGGCGATTTTTCCTAAATTGCTTGCTTGGTGCAAGTTGTTCTGGGCAAGAAATGAGATTTTTTAAAAAGCCATTTGAAAGGCAAGAAGAGATTTGGAAGAGCTAAGAGAAAGCCCATGATAGTTTGCTTAAATTTTTATTTATGATTTTATTTGCTTGGAAGGCATACAAAAAAAAAAAAGAGGGAAATATCCCATTAGCTTGTTCACCCCTCAGATACCTGCAACAACTGGAGCTGGGCCAGACCAAAGGTGGCAGGGACTCAATCACTTAAGTACTCACCTGCTACCTCCCAGTGAATGCATTAGCAGGAAGCTAGAATCAGGAGCAAAGCCTTGACTCAAACGCTGGCACTGTGATATGAAATATGGGCTTCTCACACTGTGTTTTAACCACTATGCCAAGTTTCCACCCCTCTAGTCATCTGTTTAAAATGAAGAAGACATTCACTGATAGTGGAGACAGAATATCCATGCCATTCAATGAGAGAAAGAATGGTTTTTCACCAATAGTGCTAGGACCAGCAGATGTCCAGATGGAAAAGAATAAGATCTGATTATTGCTTTTCCAAATTTACAAAATTAACACAACACAGACAGAATATTGACGTGTAATAACTAGAACTATAAGAATCTTATAGGAGGTCCCAGTTGTTCCACTTCCAATCCAGCTCTCTGCTAGCAGCCTAGTAAAAGGTGCAGAAGATGGCTCAAGTGCTTGGGCCCCTGCACCCATGTGGGAGACCCTGAGGAAGCTCCTAGCTTTGGATAGGCTCAGCTCTAGCCATTGCGGCCATTTAGAAAGTGAACCAGCAGATGGAAGTCTTCTCTCTCTTTCTGTAACTCTGCCTTTCAAATAAATAAATAATTCTTTATAAAATGAAATCTTAGAGGAAAATATGGAGATAAATCTTTGTGACCTTGGATTTGACAATTATATTTTAGATATGACTCCAAAAGCAACAGCAACAATAGAAAAATGTAATAAACTTTATTGAGAGGAAAGTTATAAAACAACCTAATTTAAAATTAGACAAAAGATGTGAATAAATATTTCTCCAAAGAAGTTACAAAAATGGCCAATAAACACATGAAAAGTGCTTACCTCATTAGTCATTAGGGAAATCAAAATCAAAATCACAATGAAATACCTACTCCTCTTGCATGGTATTAATAAAAAAGAAGAATAGCACGTGCAGATGTAGAGAAAGGATGTAGGGAAACCCAAACCCTCATATATCCCTGGTGTGAATAATGGTACTTGGAAAATATTTTGGTAGTTTCTCAAAAAGTTAAAAATAGATCCACTCTCATGAAATTTCCAGAAAAACAACTCCAAGGAGGCACAAAGTAGATTAGTGACCTCCAATGTGTGGCAGAAGGTAACAGGGGTCTGTATGATTAAATGAAAGACAGTGTGTGAGATGCACAGGGCCTGTATTTGATAAACACTAATTCTCATTTTTTTCCAAAAAAGGATTTAATAGGAACGATGGATTTTACTTATTTTTGAGAATTAAAAATTATTCAAGTTTACAAAATATACATGGAAAGTGAGTACAAATAGGTTAACACATTTTTACCAAACACTTCTCATAAGGTAATAAATCAAAAGGGAATACAGTACAACCTGGTTGTACTTCTTACAAGCATCACTACAATAACAAACACCTAGGATAGAAACAACAACTCATCCAACAATTGAGTCAACTAATTACCAAGCTACCATTATGACTACTGTGTTTATTGCTGTATCACAATACAAAATACAAAATATACAGTGTCATCACAGTAATATCAGAGTTTCAGATCACCATTAACGGAGCCACCTCCCAAAGCAAAATAAATAAATAAAATTAAATAAAATCACCAGAGCTAAACGACACTAGGCTGTATTTTTTTCATGGGTGCACCATGCAGTGGTACCTTTAGTTTTCAACAGTAAGGCAACACATTGTAAAAGTCACCTTGTGTCGTGAGATGTATATGCAACTGATGCTCTGGTTTCTGCACTCCCAAAGGAAGTGCAGGCTGCACTAAATGCTTAAAGTGTCCTTGTCCAAAGAAGGATTCAATATTAACTGTGTTTTGAAACAGTTGACTCCATACATCCACAGGTAACTTAGTGAGATACAGTAGTTGTGGAAAATCCTGTTCCCTAGGTTTCAGGATGTCTATAAAACTTATTTTTATCCAGAATATCATTACAAAAAGAATTCAAAGATTAGAGATGAAAAAACACAGTAAATTTTATGTGATGTATTCAAGAACACTTTGGAAGAGAATGCCAAAGATTAAAATTCAAGGCCACAATCATGAAATGCTTCAAGGGCTTTTAAACATGGGGAAATAAAGCAGACCTAATTTCCTGAAATGATTGGCTTCTTCTGAGTTTCCAATTGTTGTTTTACTTTTTTAAGATTTATTTATTTATATGGAAGACACACTGAAAGAGAGATGGAAAGAGACACATTCCAAGAGACAGAGATAGAGTTAGATAGAGTTAGAGATGGGGATGATAGAGATCTTTCTCCAATTGATTCAATCCTTAAATGACCGAAACAGCCACTGCTGCATCAGGCTGAAGCCGGGAGCCTATCCATCTGGGTCTCCTGCATGGGTGGGTGGCAGGGGCCCAAGTACTTGAGCCACTGCCTCCCAGGTGTACCAGCGGGAAACTGCTTCTGAAGCTGAGCAGCCAGGACTTGAATGGGTGCTCTGATATGAGATGCTGCATCCACCATGAGTTTCCAGGTTTAGATTTGTTTGTGCCAAACCCTGGGAAAGGAAGAAAAAAAATAACAACAGAGAAGGAAAATATAAAAGGGGGGAGGAAGAGAAGAGAAAACTTGAAACACAGGAGAAGTGGGGAAGTAAAACTGTGGGTAATAAGCCAAAGCTGTGTCTGAACACCAACGACCATAAAATAGCTCACAGTGTGAATCTTCCTTTCTGACAGTTACCATCTGCTTTGGAAGATTCCTAGAATATGATCACGCTGAGAAATGGCTCTATTCTCACCAAGGCTGAATTCATCATGTCACATAGGCATGACTTGGACTAAATATGCAACACTGAGGGCCAGCAACGGGATGCAGCGAGTTCAGCTGTCACCTGAGCCTCGCCTCCCACGTGAGCTCTGGTTCGAGTCCTGGCTGCTCCACTTCCCATCCAGCTCCCTACTACTGCACCTGAGAAACCATTAGAAGATGGGCCAAGTGCTTGGGCCTCTGCCTCTCTCATGGGAAACCACAACGGGGTTTCTGTCTCCTGGCTTCAGTCATTCTGATGCAGCACTAGCTATTGTGAACATTTAAGGAGTAAACCATATGAAAGATCTCTCTCTCATTTCTCTTCTCTCTCTCTCTCTCATTCTGTATTTCAACTAAGATTTATATATTTATTTATATGTTTATATATTTATAACTTTCTTTTTTATCTAAATGACTCACTGTTCTAAAAACTCACCAACACCAATTAAACTTCCTCACTCATGAAAGCATAATAGATACTTGAACCAAGTATTTTTATTGGAACTCAAAATCCCCAAATTGTAAGAAATAAGGTCGGGAGAGTGCTTGTGGTTCCCCTCCCAGTTTCTTCGTAGCACTGATGGCACCCAACTGTACCCACCTCCAGATGTTCTGAGTGTCGGGCGAACTAGATCAAGTCACTCATTTTACTTCTAAGAAAGACCCCTGGCTGGGCCGGCACTGTGGTACAAAGGGTTAAAGCCCCAGCCTGCAGTTCTGGCATCCCATATGGGCACTTGTTCTAGTCTTGGCTGCTCCTCTTCCGATCCAACTCTCTACTATGGCCTGGGACAGCAGTAGAAGATGGCTCAAGTGCTTGGGGCCCTGCACCCACATGGGAGATCTGGAAGAAGCTCCTGGCTCATGGCTTCAGATCAGCTCAGCTCTGGCTATTGCGGTCATTTGGGGAGTGAATCAGCAGAATGGAAGCCTCTCTCTCTCTCTCTGGCTCTACTTATCTCTGTAACTCTGTCTTTCAAATAGAAAGGAAGGAAGGAAGGGAGGGAGGGAGGGAGGGAGGGAGGGAGGAAGGAAGGAAGGAAGGAAGGAAGGAAGGAAGGAAGGAAGGAAGGAAGGAAAGAAAAAGAAGGAAAGACTCCTGGCAAACTCAGGGGCATTCTTGGGAACCAGAGCTTTGCAGTAGCCACTAGATATGCAACTGTTCTTCCTGAACTATTTGTCCATGAGAACTAATACCTTGCAAAAGTGTTTAGATCTATATTATCTGAGTAAAATTAATGACAAGATAATTCCTCAAGGTAATGTTGACAATTGCTCGGCACATCTCCCCATGTAGGATCTCTGTCCTTAATGTGTTGTACTAGGAGAATTAATGGTAAAACTAGTCTTCAAACAGTACTTTATACTTTGTGTGTCCATATGGGTACAAACTGTTGAAATCTTTACTTAGTATATACTAAGTTTATCTTCTGGATATAAAGATAATTAAAAATGAATCTTGATGAAGAATGGGATGGGAGAGGGAGTAGGAGATGGGATGGTTTGCAGGTGGGAGGGTGGTTATGGGGGGAAAAGCCACTGTAATCCAAAAGTTGTACTTTCAAAATTTATATTTATTAAATAAAAGTTTTCTAAAGAGAGAGAGACAGAGAGAGAGAGAGACAGAGAGAGAGAAGGGTCAACATTCTGTACTTCCTGAATTCATTTGACTAAAACTTTGTGAACCATTTCATGATCATGGTCTTGAATTTTAATCTTTGTCATTGCACTTTGGAAGGTACGAATGAAACTTGCACATGTGTGTCAGTTAGGGTCCAGTACAGCAAGCAGAATAAGCCAGGTATTTGAAGCTTACAGATTTCATGCAGGGAATTAAAAGTTTGTAAAACAAATGGGAAAGCCAGCAACAAATGGCCAAGGCGGGGCATCTGGGAATGTTTCTGGAATTCTGTAGAACTGACCAACTGGAGGAACACTTTCTTCTACCTCAATCAAGAGGTGAGAAATGCAGAAGTCACTACAGAATTTACCAAAAACGCATGGCAGTAGCTACAACTAGGGGATTAAGCAGCCACTGCTATTGCTCCTAATAGCCTCTCTAAGCCATTACATTAAAACGTGGACACTGGATGCCAGCACAGAAAAATCTTTGCACAATCTTAAACAATGTAAGCAGCAAGAAGATGACCTCCACTTGACTTTCATCTCCAAATCTGAGGCAAATCTTAATTTGCTGAACCTGATTTGTGTTTGGAACTTTTAGGGCACAGAAATCTGGGCAATGCAATGTTTAGCCTTGAGCCTCTGCAGAACAGAAATACATAGTAGAAGGGAGTGACGACGGCGCTTGCCAGTTGACTGTATCCATCAGACCGAGAATCAAAGATCCTAGAAATCCCTATTCTAGGTCACAGAATTTGCAAATGCTGGAACAACAAACCTGAGTGCAAAGACGCTGGCCTCTTGCCCAGTTCTCTTTCCACTACATCAGTCCACGGCACTGATTCTCCCTGAAGACATTTGCCAAAGGAGACATATTTTCAAATCTTGTGCTAATTATATTTTTCACTGAAGCATTAATTCAGACATCTGTGAATACTGTTACCTTTTAGTCTTATGTCAAACCGAGTTCTTCTTCCAAACTTGGACTTAATCTTATTTTACAGTACTTGCAGTTAAACCAACACTGTGAGGGTTTAATACCTTTGAGTGTGTTTTCTCAGCAGGCTTGCTGCTTAATCCATTTAATGTCAGCATCACACAAACCTTCTTATGAAAATGGAGGCAAGGGTGCTCGCTCTTAGAGACTGCATCATTACCTTGCTTTCTGCTAGGTAAAAACCGAACCATACGGCAATATTTCTACCTTATCTTTATTTTAATATGTGCTTTCTGGTGACTCAAAACAGAAAAACATTAAAATAGGTAGGATTTGGAATGTCAAATCCTCTTAAATCTTAATCGCACATAAAAGAAATATAGAACAGAAGCTCTTTTAAGCAAATCTTCCTAGGTATGTACTTGAAATAGAAAACACGGGATATTCAAATAGAATATTTGGATGAAATGAATTTCACTACATCAGTATTTATGTTCAATTACATCATAACATCATAATCTTCTTTTCAAATGTATTTTAAAGTAACTTTGGGAATGTTGGTTGATGTACACATTTCATGATGTAAGTACAAACAATTGTAATCTATAACGTAAAAGACAACGTAAATACTGGTTAGACATAAGTAATTCTAGGTTCAAATTAAAGAGGTGGTTAAATTAATACTGATTAGTAAAAGATGGGAAGTTATGGTCAGTATAGGTGGTTATAACTGGTTTATTCTCCTTAAACAGGGAAGTGGTACTGCTGGCCAAAAGTTGTTAGAAAAAAACGGCACGTAAGTTTTGTATTAAGAGGTGTATTGAAGAATATACAATAGGGAAACAATGTATCCAGTTGATGAAGAGCAAATAAATGAGATGAAATTATCTGCATCCTTATAGCAGGCTGGGTTGCATCACTAACAGACTGCTTTCCTCAAAATGAATTAGAAATGTTAACACAGAATGCAAATTTCCTAACAATCTAATACATTTTTAAGTCAAAAGGAGCTCTAATACTTAGCATACCACGTTGTGAAGGCTTATATTGTCCCAGGAAGAAGGTTTTGTTTGTGTGTGTGTTTGTTTGTTTTTGGTGGGAGGGTTTGGGGGGATTACCAGAAGAAATAATTGATCCTGAGAAAAAGGTAAGCATTTGTGTTATTGGCTCCTGCCTTTCATAAAGGACTACAGTTTTCACTCCTGAAAGATGTGAAAAGATTATAGGCATACGCACGCTTATGACACACATGTTAAGTGTCGGGGGAAGGAGAAAGGGGTATTAGAGAGATCACATGGGCACAAGTTTTCCTTTGCCTTCATGCGGATAACTAAAATCCTAAGTTTAATTTCCCTTCATATTCCTTAGGATTAGATAAAAATAAAAATGTTGTAATGGCATATCATTAGTACTTTTCCTTGAGAAATCTTTCACAGTAAAGCCTGCTATATTATTTAACAAGTAGGCTGAATTGTAAATTTAGGTCACCAGCTCTGTTATCCAAAACATATAGTGTCCTATAAAATGATTAGAGTATAAATTATAAATCAGAAAACCTATTTGGGAACTTTATGACAATGATGATTTTTATATATGTATCTATATGATTTTATATATGTGTATGTTTGTGTAAATTCTTTTTTAAAAGTCACTTTACAGGCAGTGTTATTCAATGTCAACAGTATTTTTCAGTAGAATGATGAAGTATGGATGATCCTTCTAACAGCTAATTGAAAAATTCAACATTCCTTTTCTTCACTATTGGTTTCCTTTCTGACTATGCAATAAAAAAGATGTGTGGCAAGTTAATGATTCATTTTTTTACAATGCATACATGTCACCTATTTTTCATGACCATATGGAAGTAATACAGAATTCAGACATCACAGGTTTAAACAAGTCATTCATATTATTGATGATCAAATTAGCAGTTAATATTCTAGTCATTTACTAAGCTGTATCAATGGCTTCCCAATAAAATGTAGACCAACTTTCATTGAGAGATTTAGCCTATAAGATGTGAGGGCATCTTAAGAGTGCTTAGCTGTAAAAAGTACGATATTTGGCTTTGAGTACCCATGTTATCTCATCTCTTTGAGAGGATACTCAAAAATAAAGGATAGGGCTATCAAGTTATAGCCACTAAGTCCTATTTCTTGCTATGATTGAAAAGAAAATCTTTCAATTGAATGACATGACAGTAAGTTAGAAATAAAGAATGAGAGGCTGTTCGCCCTGAAACCCACAACCTAGTTCACAACTGGTTAATCTCTTCAGTTTGAACAGACTTACCTTCCAAGCACGACCTGCTGGCTGCAACAGAGGCTGTTGCCTTTATTGCTATTGATTATTAGATAGTTGAGGAAATTCTAGCAGACTCTCAACCCTTTTAATAAGCTAAAATAGACATCCTCTACGCTTGAAGCAAACCATGTGGGGGACTGGACTATCCTGCCAGGACCCCAGGATGCTCAGCATTTTGTTAATGCATTTCTTGCTGAAATTACAGTTTGAGGCCAGGCTGTTCAAGAGTAATTAAAAACAAAGTTAGCATTTTGTATATTTTTTTTTAACAGGCAGAGTGGACAGTGAGAGAGAGAGAGAGAGACAGAGAGAAAGGTCTTCCTTTACCGTTGGTTCACCCTCCAATGGCCGCTGCAGCCGGCGCACTGCGCTGATCCACAGCCAGGAGCCAGGTGCTTCTCCTGGTCTCCCATTAGGGTGCAGGGCCCAAGGACTTGGGCCATCCTCCACTGCACTCCCACGCCATAGCAGAGAGCTGGCCTGGAAGAGGGGCAACCAGGACAGAATCCGGCGCCCCGACTAGGACTAGAACCTAGTGTGCCAGCGCCGCAGGCAGAGGATTAACTTGTTGAGCCGCGGCGCCAGGCAACATTTTGTATCTTTCTTACATTATCCATGTTCAGTCTCCAGGATGCAGGTTGGCATTTTTTCTAATTTGGATATAAGTTACTCCATCCCTTTTTCCGTGGGGATTTGCTTTATGGAATCATACAGAAAATTGGCCAACAGCAAAAGGAAGACCTTTCTCTCTCTCTCTCTCTCACTGTCCACTCTGCCTGTCCAAAAAAAAATTTGGAATATTACCACGCACAACATGTGCTTAAATAAGCATTATGAAAGAACAATACAAATATTCAAAATACATATCTGAAAAGCATATGGTTCAGATGCACACTGTTTACACGGTAAAATAACCTACTTGGTATTTCTTTAAGCACCAAGATACTACAAAATAAGTACTTGATTTACAGAGTTTTTTCCTCCTTGAAACACATTATCTTTATGTGATCCTTTAAATATAGACTCAGATAATGAGGATGGATGAACCCCAAGCAGTGACTGAAAGAATATGAGATATTTATCCAGGAAGTGGGAAAAATGTGAATCCCAACCCACTCGCATCTGTGTTCTAGCAAGAAAGTCACTCAACCAAAGTTAAAAGTTTTTCTAGGGGACATTTCCACAGCCTACTTTGGGAGGGATGGGTGGAGAGCATGCTGTTGTATGGGATACTCCACCCTCAGCTATGTCCCCTTGATTAAATATGTAACCAGGTCCACTCATCTTGATCAACCCACCAATCAGGTAATGGCAGATTTTTCTGATGCTTTGTATAGGGTTTGATTGATCTGTGGCACCTACATTGCCTAGCATTCATGTGAAAGATATAACTTGAAGTCAAGGTTAGCATTTGTTCCAAAAGTTTTTAGCATGCTGTTATTTAAGCACATAAGCCTTAGAGATACAAATTCTGAGTAGTGATGTATTATGCAATCTTACAGAAAAACCAGTGATCATATATAAGAAATTAGATACAGTAGAAATTTCACATGTATAACAAGTGGAAAAGTATTTGGAAGGTATTGGCATTTATGAGCATTTCAGTATACACAAGTGACTGGTGAATATAGCAAAATGAATAATTTGTGGTTAGCGTGAACCAGCTGAAGTCTTGAAATACACAACTAACTGCACTTTTATTCTTTAGCCACACAGGCAGTACAACAGGGATTTAGGCTTTTTTGTTCACAGTCAAGAGAAGTGTAGAAAGTCACTTGTGTCTTTTATTTTCCACTTATCTTTCATCTGTTTCCTGTAATATCAAGAATAGAACAAGTCCTAAAGCTTTATCTTGGGCAAAAGCTGGGTGCCTCATGTTTCTGTCGTACCCACTGAAATGGCTATCAGTCTTTACATAATTACTGTGTCTCCAATTTTTGAACTTGAGAGTAAAAGGTTTTGTTAAATCTTGTTTTTTTTTTCCTTTTAACTGTGAACTCTTTTAATACATAGAATGAATACCTGTACACCCTTCAAAATTTGTGCATGAACATACTAGAGCACTCTAAAAAGTGCATTAAGAATGCAGTACAAGAAATTTATTTTCATGCAAAAATTTGAAATCCATGCATACAAGGAGTCTTCAAGAAGTTTGTGGAAATGTGTTTTCTGTAAGAATTATACATGGATTAATTTTTTTTTTTTTTTTTTTTTTTTTTTGCACCAGGGACAGGCATTTGACATAACTGGCTAAGCTTCCACTTCATATACTTACATCCCATACCAGAGTTCCCTGTGCCAAATCCTAGCTCCATTGCAGTTTTCTGCACCCAGGTAAGCAGCAGCTAATGGCTCAGGTAGTTGGGTCCCTGTTACCTACATGGGAGACCTGAAAGGAACTGCCGGCTCTTGGCTTCAGTATGGCCTAGCCCTGACTGTTTCAAGCATTTGGGAAGTGAACTAGCAGGTGGAAGATCACTCTCTCTCTCTCATCTGTGTGTGTGTGTGTGTGTGTGTGTGTGTTTCTTTGACTCTCTCTGCCTTTCAAATAAATAAAAAATAAAATTTTAAAAGAAAAAATGATTATTTGTTCCAAAATAAACTTCTTTTAATTCCATTTTCCATTAACTTAAAAAAAGAGCGAGAGAGAGAGAATCTTATATCTCCTTGTTCACTCCCCAGATGGCCCATACTGAAGCCAGGAGCCTCATCTGGGTCTCCCTCATGGGTGGCAGGGGCTCAAGCACTGAGCCATCTATCTTCCTCTGCCTTCTCAGGGGCGTTATCAGGAAGCTGAATCTGAAGCAGAGCAGCTGCTTCCTGAACTTGAACCAGCACTCTGTTATAGAATGCCTGTGTCCCAAACACTGGTTTAACCCGCTGTGCCATGACGCTGGCCCCTTCCATGAACTTTTTAAGTGCTCATGTTTGTGTATGTGTGTGTGTGCGTGTGTGTTACAACCTGAATGTTGCCACATGCATTTCCTAAGAATCTTCTCCTACATAACCATAAAACTGTCATCTTTCAAAATCCCAATTCTCCAGACACAACTAGATAAATTGAATCAACATTTCTGGAAAGTATTTTTTAATGCTCCCAGGTGGTTGTAACATGCAGCAAAGGTTAGCAACCCCTGTCTGCAGATTGGTTAAGTTCAAGTTGAGCCTTCAAGAAAAAAATCCATTGCTTTTGTGTTTTAATATGTATAGGATGTAGGCCGGTGTCACGACTCACTAGGCTAATCCTCCGCCTTGCGGCGCCAGCACACCGGGTTCTAGTCCCGGTCGGGGCGCCAGATTCTGTCCCGGTTGCCCCTCTTCCAGGCCAGCTCTCTGCTATGGCATGGGAGTGCAGTGAAGGATGGCCCAAGTCCTTGGGCCCTGCACCCCATGGGAGACCAGCAGAAGTACCTGGCTCCTGCCTTCGGATCAGCACGGTGCGCTGGCTGCAGTGCGCCAGCGGCAGCGGCCATTGGAGGATGAACCAAGGGCAAAGGAAGACCTTTCTTTCTGTCTCTCTCTCTCACTGTCCATTCTGCCTGTCAAAAAAAATATATATATAGTCTTTGTGTTTAGTAAATTTAAGTAATAGGTTTAAGTCATAGTTTCACAATAATACACATATCTTGAAGCTTTCCTCATCAAGTTAATACGATTTTCTGTTTAAAATAAATGTATTTGATCATTTCAGTTCCTTCATAACATGATCTAAATGCACTATATATTGTAATATTTATCATAAATACATTCGTCTCTCAAGCTAAATGGCTTTAAATAAAAATTATACTTTTACATACATTAACAAAATGTTTAAGAAATCAGATAGGAGTCTTAGCATGTGAAACATAAAGCTTTATCCTAAACTTTCTCATGGTCTGATTTCCCATTCATGAGAATATGAGAATAAAAGTTCCAGAAAGCAAAAAATCAAAATCTAAACAATGAATATTGATATTTTCATAAATAATGTTTTTTCATGTGTTAAAATTTTTGACATTTCTTACATTAAAGCATTACCCCGAAGCATAAATAAACTATTTTTTACTATTAGCAAATTATTCCTATATTTGAATTGCATTAGTATAAACCTAAAGTTTTATATCCAAAATTGTTTCATGTGTGTTAATTACTCGCCTGTGGCTTCTGTCTGTGACACTGCTGTGGAATATCCAGACAAGTAATGAAGACACTGAGCATTTAGCTTTCAGACACTTACCTTTGTTGTGAGGTCTTCAGCATTGATTCAAAGCAAGCCATGTGTGAACTGATTACTTTTAAGAAATGAATTATGACAATGCAAAGTAAGATTCCACTATAGATTTTAGACCGAAATACAAATCACAAGACCTAGATTCTAGACCATGAGGAGCAGCCACTTTACCTCTCTGGCCCTGAGGTTTCTCACCTTTTGGACGAAGGGTTGTGCTATGCCAAAGTTTTCCAAACTTTCTCTGTTCATAGCATTCTTAGTGTCCTCATAATTTTTTCATAACCCTGCAAGCTACAGCAATAACTAACAGCTCCCTTTATTAATTAAATAGGTTCAAACTTCTTTATGTCTATCCTAGCAACATAGTAGCTACATAACAAAATAATACATAAACATTAAAGTTATTTTTTAAAACAAATGTTATTCCTCATGGGACGTACACATCTATTGTACTGCGCCTCATACCTTCAATTGAGATAGAAACCACTACCTGAATTTCACACTCCACAGTAATTTGTCCCCAGTCCTGGTGTTCTCTCACAGCAATAGACAGATACTTAGCTGCACGAAATACAATGCCATCACAAGAAATAGAGAACAATTAAATGTTGAAGTTTTGGACGAGCTTGAGCCAGCAATTGCAGTTGATATCAGTGGTGTCCACCTGATGTCGATGTGTTGGACTTAAATATTTAAAATACCCCATCATGGTTCCCTGTTTGAGTTTTTGTGGCAATGCTGGGGCACCTGAATACACTGGGTAGGCAACCTGGGCTCTGCTTCCCAAAATGCTTGATGCAGATACACGTGTGATCCAAGAGCAGCGTATGAGTGAAATGGGTAATTCTGAGGACTGGGGTGAGGAGCTACAGGAAGGAACAGGACGTTAAAAACTGTGATGGTTTCCATATGAATGGACAAACCTTCTTGCTCCACTTCCCCTATGAGATGCCTGGCCATGCTTCCAAACTCAACTCAAGCGTCTCCCGAGCAAGCTCCGTTAATCTACCCAAAGACACCTTTTACACATTCTCAGAGTCTGCATTCCACACTTACAATTACATACTGAGTGACATAACTGTTGGATTAACTCTTATCCTTCCCCTTACAATGAAGGCTCTAAGAGAGCAGGAAGGCAGCTTAGATCACCACTCTGTCACATAGTTCTTGATATCTTGAAGGAGCTAAAACACCGTGCTCAGTTGAATTGAATGAATGCATGAACTATGACACAATAGGGTTAGCCTTCTTTTTTCATTATTTTTCTTTACTCTAAAACAACTGCAATTTATAGTAGTGTTCCAAAAACTTCTTTTTCTGACACAATTTAGCAGAAGAAAGGACTCCCACCCACAGATACACAGCTGTATCCAAAATCTCAAAATTAAGCCCACCTCAGCCAACTACAGGATGGCATTATTTTGAGAAGGCAGTCAAACGTTCCTGCACTCTTATAGGATATTAATTGTTGCAATTCATTTTGGCTGGCGCCATGGCTCAATAGGCTAATCCTCTACCTGCAGCACCGGCACACGAGGTTCTAGTCCTGGTCAGGGCCCCAATTCTGTTCCGGTTGCCCCTCTTCCAGTCCAGCTCTCTGCTATGGCCCGGGAGTGCAGTGGAGGATGGCCCAGGTCCTTGGGCCCTGCACCCGCATGAGAGACCAGGAGAAGCACCTGGCTCCTGGCTCGGATCAGTGGCTGCAGCGGCCATTGGAGGGTGAACCAACGGTAAAGGAAGACCTTTCTCTCTTTCTCACTAACTCTGCTTGTCCAAAAAAAAAAAAAAATCATTTTTATTTGAGAGGCAGGAAGGGAGAAGCGAGTGAGCACACTCTCATCCACTGCCCAAATGCTCCCCAATGGCCTGGCCAGCTGAAACTAGGAGCTAGGAGCTCAATCCAGGTCTCTGACTACTTAAATCATCGCCTGCTGCCTCCAAGAATGCACCTTAGCTGGAAGTTAGAATCAGCAATGAAACTGGGACTTGAACCCAGGTACTCCAATATGGGGTGCGAGTGATGCAGATGGCATCTTCAATGCCCACCATGGAATACTAATTTGTTAAAAAAATCATGTTACTGCACTCAAATTGTTCACAGTAAATTTTAAAATCTTAACTCATGGCCACAAACCACATTTTGACAGACATGCTCTACATTTGTGATATTAGAAATAGAAAGCAACAGTTTCTAGAAAGTGTCAGCTAATTTTTTAAAAATAGCACCATACCACAAAGACAGGTTTTACTGACATGCTAAGAAAAATGTTAAGGAGATTTAATGGCATCACTATGAAAATGAAATGGATTCTGGAAATTTTACTGCAATTGCTCTACAAAGACCAATATTTAATTAAGACTTTGTAATGGAATATAGTGTGATATGATCTCTGGATAATGAAAATAATTCTAAAGTAAAGTATAGAAAATAAGGGAATGAAAGTAGAACAGAATAAAATAGAATCATTGTACCAAATAACCTTCAAAAGAATACACATTTTTTTAAAATCATCAAGATTGGTTCATTGGATTTAATATATTTACTGCATCCCTTTTCTGAAGAAGAGTTATAAATTATAGACTCAGTAAACTTGGTTTTGATATGCAGTTTTTACACTTTTAAAGTTCCTATGCTATGAAGAATTTATTCTTTTATATCTTACAGATATAGGTAGAATGGCTATGGATAAGAACACAGAGATGAAGAAATGCAAGAGAAGGTAGATACAGATGGTTGCTCTGTTTCCCTGGAATTGCTAATCCATAAACTTCAAACTGCCTCGGTATGCGTTCTCTTCTCCGGGAATTTGTTCCATCGTTTGCCTTAAAATGAAAGCTGGCTCTCGCTGAGGATATTACTCTCTGATATGCTCTCCAGGTGGTACCTAATAGCTTCTCCTTTCAAGCATCCAGGGAATCCAGCTGATAACCCCTTCTTTGTTGCTACTTCCTAAGTCACTCTGTATTAGGCCAAAACTAACAGGAAGACTATTAACCATGATTGATAGATAGATAGATAGAGAAATAATAGATGGATAGATAGATAGATAGATAGATAGACAGATAAAGAGACCCAAAATCCAAAAAACAAACCAAGCCCACCCCTTTGTAGCTCATAATACAGAGGAGCCTTCCCATCCCATCTCCTCCATCTCTCTGATCCAAATTCACCAGTCTGCTACATCTCACCCACCAGCCGTCTTTCCTCTCGCTACTGTACTGATGGCTCCTCAAACTGCAAGTACATTTGAATCGCCTGAGTGAACTTGTTAAATTCAGATTCCAACTCAGTTCAGAACACCCAGAGGCTCCGAATTTCTCATAAATCCTGTGATAAGCTGTGGTTCTCTTTGAATGGCAAAGCATTGGAAGAGCTGTCTCTGATATCATCTAACCTACTGTATTCCTGAGAGTTCATTTGAGCTTTGACACTCATTTCTTCTTGCTTTTGTTATTTTAACATTCCTTTAGTGCCCCTTGCCTTTCTAACACAGTGTTCTCATTCTTTCATCCTCTCTCTCTCTCTCCTACTCTCCCCTCCACCATCTGCTGAAATACCATCTTTTTTATGAAGTCAAAACTACACTAAAACATCCCCCATTTAACCCTTTATTCTACCTACCTACTACCTACCATCTAATGTCACGCCTTTCACAGATTTTTTTTTTTTTTGGTAGTTGATAGTCTGATTTCATTTTAGAATAGCATAAAGTAAAAGTGATCTAGGAAGTTGCAACAGTCGAGGTGGACAGGAACCATATATCCTGAAAGTGTGATAAGAGAAACTAACTGGACACCATTTCGCGGAGGTTATGGAAATGACCTGCTGGCATTACTATGTATTCATCTCTAATTCAATGTGAGTGTGGGCTCACTACCCCACAAACACAGCATTCCGTGAATTCATCAGTGACCCCACATTGGAAAGCCAAACATGACACTTTCATTCCTCACCTAGGAGAAAGTTCTCAACAACACTGAATGCTGTTAATCACTCCCAGCATTTCTGCACATTGTCCTTGGTCAAGCAATAACGCCCTAATTTCCTTGATGCCATTCGAGGGACTCTTTATCATCTGCTTTGCAGGTCCAACAGCTTCTATCCAGCTATTAGATTCGGAGTTTCATTAAAGGGCTTCTCAGTCTTTCAGGTCTGATGCCTACTTCTTTGTCTGAATGCAAATGATCTTAGATTTATGTCTCCAGTTTATATGACTTCTTTGAGTTTGCCTACTCAACACCTTAGATGTCTCAAAAATAGACATGAGATATGAAGCTAAATTAATAATCTCTACTCCACTAGACTATGCTATTATTACTTAACCAGATACACAGTCCAGAAAACTAAGATTACATTCTTAACACACTCTCTTCTCCCTTGCTACCAAATATCAAATCTATTTTCTCCATCTCTACCATCACCTGCACTCCAGTATCAACAAATGTCTTCTCTTGATAGGGCTACTGCAGTGGCTTCCTATGGAGATCTCCATTCCACTGTGCTTTTCCCTCTTTCATCTGTTCTACATTCTGAAGATAAGGTAGTTTTTTGGAAACAAACTCTTGATTATCCTCGCTTTCCTCTGCTCATACTGAACTTCTTCTAGACCCTCACACTTGCCAGATGCCCTCCCACCATAAGCATTTGCCTACGTAGAATGTTCTTCCCCTGTTCCTCCTTCTGATGTCATCTCCATTACCATTGTATCAGTAAACCTTATATTCACCTCTGGGAGGAGGCCAACTTCATTCATTAGAAGACCATATAGAATCATGCACTTCTCCACCACATTTGTGACCCTTCCCAGAGAGCACAGTGTATTTCTGCTATTGTTTGCTTGGTCTTCTCAGTACCAGCTCAACTATCAGCCCTAAGTAGGTACTCTCACGCTATCTCTTGGAAGTAATAAATACTTAGATACAGTAATTGACTAACAAATCTTGATTAATATGGCACTTGAGCTGGGCACTATCTCTCTGTTTCTACTGCAGAATAAGTGGAGAGAGATGAATTGCAGATACTTCAAAGAACAAATTCCAATGGTATTTGCTGAGAGATCTGTATATCGTGACAGAGGAGTTTAAGTTGATTCCTAGCTTGATCTGAAGGATGGACCTGGAGAATGCTAACAGCCAAAGACAATGCAAGGGTTCAGCTAATGAAAAAGGATGAGTCCCATTGACTTATTTTTGGATACACTGAATTTTAGGTGACAGACTCACAGGCAGAAATGGCCTGAAAATATTTTAAAGTGTAGGAAAGGATGTGGTGTGAGGTATCATCTAGGCAACTTCAGCTCATCTGCCTTCCTTCTGCCCCTCTCAAGCAAAAGTATTTCTCTGCCTCCACTCTCTCTGTGTTAATAGCACAGAAAGAGCCAGACATCTTGGAGCCGCTCTTGTTTTTCTCTCATCCCATATTCCCCAATCCTTTTCTGTCACGGTCTGTATTTCCTCTCTTCTCTCATCCCAGCCACTTCCGTGGACTTTCACCTGCCGATTTCACTAGCTTCCTCTCTGCTCCCTTTGCATCCAGGCTTGTTCTCCTGTCATCCACTGTGCCTCTTCCTCCCAGGACTTTTCCAATACAAGCAGGATGTCACTTCCCTGCTGAGTATGTTTAAAAAGCTTCCGGGGCCTACAGCATAAAATCTGGACCTTTAGCTAAGTCTTATGAGTTATTCCTGAAATTCTTGAACAGGTTTTTCTCTGCAAGACAACTTATTTCTGCTCCCTCCTTATTCCAGCTCCTTTCACCAACCCCACCCTAGTAGACCTCGTGGTATCCCAGCTACCTCTTGCCTTAAACATTCACCTCCCTCCTTCTAGTCTTAATGAAAATTGACAGAGGAAAAGGCATTGTATTGCAGTGTGTTGTATTTGTTCCTAGCGTAGAGACAATTTTAATTAAATTTATTTATGAATGATTTATTTATTTAAGTCAGAGTTACAGACAGAGAAGGAGAGGAAGAGAGAGACAGAGGTCTTCCATCAGCTGGTTCACTCCCCAGTTGGCTGCAGTGGCAGATCTGACGCCAGGTACAAGGAGCTTCTTCCGGGTCTCCCAGGTGGGTGCAGGTACCCAAGGACCTGGGCCATCTTCTACTGCTTTCCCAGGCCATAGCAGAGAGCTGGAGCAGAAGTGGAGCAGCCGGGACTTGAACCAGCGCCCATATAGGATACTGGCACTGCAGGCAGCGCCTTTACCCACTATGCCACAGCGCTGGCCCTGACAATTTTATTTTTTAACTCGCCTCCAAGTCTAAACTCAATGTGGTTTTACAAAGCCTTCATCCCTACAACAGTTTTACCCCTTGGTTATCTGCCAGCTCACTGCAACAATGCTTAGCAGAAAGTCTGCTGAGTCACTGTCTGTCACATAGGCGAGGTTAAGCTCATTATTTATCTCTTGACGCAGTCTGGCTACAGCCAGCTTGCTTATGCGGACTCTGTGGTCACACCTTTCTCCCAGGTGGCAAATACTGGCCGTGGACCTCACCAAGATGGCTCCCGGTGGGCGTCGGGACGGCCTACGTCATCACGCGCCCGGGTGAGGGTGGAGTCCCTCGAGGGAGAGTGGGCGGGTCCAAGCCGGGCGGGGCGTGGCCTCGCGGCGCGGCGCGGGGCGGGGCCGCTGAGGGGCCGGGGGGCGCTCCTCCATTCAGCCCGTGCGCGCGGCGGCGGCGGCGGCGGCGGTGGCGGCGGCGGGAGGCAACGTCGGGGAGAGTCCGCTCGACGCCCGGTGCGGCGACCTTGCCTAGGGGCAACGAGTTCGGAGCGGACGGAAGCCAGCGGCCACCGGGGCAGGCGCCGCGTGCGGGAAGCACCCCCGGATCGGGGAAGCCCCGGGAGCCGCGCGGCGCGGCTTCCCCTCACCTCAGGGGTCGCGGCGACGGTCACCGGGGCGACCCGGGCCCGGCTTCCGAAGCGACAGACGGCCCCGGCCCCTCCCCCGCCGGGCCGCCTCACCTTCTGGCCGCCGCCCCGGGGGAAGGCACCTGTGCCTCCTCGCGCGCGGGGGTCGGCCCGGGCAGCGCCCCTGGACGGGCGCGCGCTGCTGTCGCCGCCGTCCCCGGCCGCCACCGGGTCCCGAGGATCGTGCAGCCCGCCCGGGGCTGGGGAGGGGGTAGCTTGGGGAGAAGGAGTGGCCGCGGGCCGGGCACCATGAACGGTGGCGGCGCCAACATCACCTACGCCAGCCGCAAGCGGCGGAAGCCGGTGCAGAAAACGTGAGTGTCCCGGGAGCGTCCCCGCCCCCAAAGCCCGGAGTCGGGGTTGGAGAGCCGGCTTGGGTTCTTTTTTTTTTTTTTTTTTTTTTTCCCCGTTCCCCTTCCCTGCGCGAGGGTCCCCGTGGCGCGCGAGCCCTCCTCCTCCTCCTTTTCCTCCTCTTCCTCCCCCTCCTCGGGAGCGGTGCTCAGGCGTTGGCAGCCCCCGCGGCTTAGCGCGCCCTAAGCCGGCGGCTCAAATCCCCTGTGCGCGGGTGCTATCGGCGGGGCGAACTGATTTAAAGAGCCACGCACGTGCGTGGCCTGCAGAGGTGGTCTTTGTGGGCTGCGGGGGCCGGCGCTCCGTGGCCCCGGCTCGCGCGTACCGACTGGGCAGGAGGTCCGACCGCGTCGGTGGCCGGCGTGGGGCTGCGGGCAGGTGCGGCGGTGTGGCGCGCTGATGCGGGCCCGCGCTGGTGCCTTTTTTTTTTTTTTCTTTTTGCGAGGTGTCGGGGCGGTTTTAGGGTTTGCAAAGGAGGACTTAGTGAAAGAGGTTTTCGTTCTCAGCACCCCTATCCCCGGTTTCCAAGCGGTGCCAGTTCTGATGGAGGGATTGCACACTTGGATTGGTGTGGGTTTGGGTGAGGTGCGTGTTAGGTGAGATGGCAGGTTGTAAAAAATAAAGAATAAAAAAAAAATGCGTGCTTTGGGAACAGGTTTTTTTTCTTGCGTGAGTGGCTTACTCCTCACCATCGCCCTCCTGAGTTCCTTCATTTGGGTTCTTGGGATCTCACGCACAGTTTTTAAGAATGCCTCAGCGTTTCAGTGCGAGCGAATCGGAAGCGTGCGTGTTGCCCCCAAGCCCTGCTGTCACTGCTGCGGACCCGAAAGATGACAGTTGGGTATTTTGAGCGATGGTTAAAAGCGGTTCTGATTCCCCCTGGAAGTTCCTAGGGATGCAGACGTAAGAGTGGGCATTGAGTGGCCATGAGGACTCTGGGTAGAATTTGGACGGCTGAGGGTCCCAGGGGTCCCAGGAGTTTTCGGTGCTGGCAGCGAGTTAGTTCCCAGTGCTGTTCATTCAGTAGAGTGGTTTACATTAAAACCTGGTTGATTGCCCTTTATCGTCGGTGAGTTAAATGGGAGACGTCCCCGATTCCTGTCGTAGGTGTAATCCGCAGTAGGGATATTGGGGGGGGGTGTTTATGGTCAGAAATTGTGAAGGTCTCCCTTGTGGGTTTCTAAGAGACCGAGTTTCAGTCTCTGTACCACCAAAAGGCACTGATGTCTCCGTAAAACGAAAGTACGTGCCTTAATTTTGCATTCATAGTAAAGATCACTTTTAGTTTCTCCTTTGAGCATATTGCATTTTGCTTTAATTTATGTAAGATGTACCTTTTAGTACATTACCTTAACATTTTGATATACTTCCTGAGGATTTAATATATCCTTGATTTAATAATTGATAGTGATGTGATGTAACTAAAGTATTCTGCGTTTATTATTCTGCGTTAATAGAGATGTCTGTCAGCTCTCTGCTGAGCACCGTATCTTGCTTCTAATTACGCAAATGCCTTAAATGTCAACTTGTTGTATAAGAAAAGCCGGGTGCCCCCATGTAACTGATCAGCTGAAAGTGTTTATATTCTTACTTGAATGAAAAATGGTTAAATTTATAATTCACTTAATCAAACTCCACTTTAGGATGTGGCTCATAAGCCCAATATTAAGTTTGACTTGAACTTTTAAGTTAAACTGCTAATTTGTGGCTAATGAAGCCTAAAACATGTCAACACTGTCTGGGAAAACTACATCTTGTTTGAGCTGAAGCTGCTATCAGACTGCTTACGCAATAGCCATTTTATTTTACTTTCAGAAAAAATACACTGCAGCATAAAAGTAGGACTGTTTTAACATAGAGACCCCCATTAAAATATACAAATCCATACAATTTTGAGATAAAGTAAATGACATAATTTTAACCTGAAACTCTTTTCATCTTTAATTCATTAGGCAAAATTTACTCCCCCTAGTGGCAGTTCCCACATTGAAAAATTATCTTTATCCTTGAGAAAGTTTTAAATGCATTAAACTTAAGCCCACTGGAGCATTGTATGTGTAGCAGGCTCTCAGTGTTTTCTTTCTCTGTGGCGATACAAAAGTTAGGAAATGAAAAGATCTGAAACAACTGAACATGGGATCCACATTCTTACATTTAAGAGGCAACTTTGAAAGATAACCTTAGGCATAGAATCTGCTGTAACTTTCCTCAGATTGTCATTCCGTCTTTAGCAGTCCTGCTCAAAAATGGAACAAGTATTTTTATTTAAATCCTGTCTTCTTTTACCTTGTGAGATGAAAGCCTTTCTGTGTGTTTTAATTATTTTATCTTGTGAAGAGAGCTGAAAGACCCGTAAAAGAAAAAAATGAAATCTATTTTTCTCTAGTGAAAACAACTTGGGATATGCTTTTATATTTTGAAGTTTCATCAGTACAGAAAAACTTTTACTGGTGTTTCAATTTAGAGTGTTTCTAGAAACTACTAAATGTTGGCAAATAGTGTTGAATAAATGACCTCCACACTTTAAAGTGATCCCAGCAGTGCTGGGGATCAAGGCAGCCGTCAGGAAGTGTCAGATTTGGAAGTCAATTCTGAGTCTTACCTGTTCCTTTGTTAAAAATGCATTCTGAGGAGAGATTTTACTGTATCAACATGCTAATAATAGTAACATAATATAAAAGCTGTGTCTTTCCTGCTATTCTTGTTAAATTGCTGTTCATTGTATTTAAACACCATGAATCTCAATTATATAATAAGGAGCTACTAAATTTTATTACATTATGTAATATCCATTAAATGCTTCCCAGAAATGTGATGTGATGCTGTTTACTAATAGATCTAAAGGAAAGGGCTAGGTCCTTTCAGTCACCCAATTCTCCATCAGCATTGTTCTTGGAGATAGCTTTATTTAGACAGCTTATGTGCAGTGAGCATTAGACACCTTTGCACAGCACAACTCTGAAGTGCAGTGAAGGGGAAGTGTTTAGTGATAAGTAACATTAAATGGCAGGAGGAGAAACATGGCATCAAACTGGAGAACACTGGACCTGAACTAGAAGGTGAGGTCCAATTTCCTCAGTGGTGCAAATCTGGGCAAGTCTCCTGTTGGGGAAAGCGGGACAGTGAGTACCCTTGCTGCCTCCCTTGCTACTCAAACCAGCAGAACCAAAGTGTCTTATAACTTGCAAAAACTGCTGAAGGTTTAAATGAAATGGAGGTACACTTCTGTTTGTAAAGTAATTTCATCTTAAAATGTCACAGAACTATCTGTTCTCCTGTGAAACAGTAAGAGGCAGTATCAATTCCAGATACTGCTGAGATGTGCTGCTTCCCGGGTGAAGAAGCACACGTACTCCATGCTTGTCATGTTTTAATTAAAGGGGTTACTTAGAAACAAGGACGGTGCCCATCTTCCTACCCGGTCCCTTTCCACCTCCATGCTTTTAAAGTTGATTTGTCTCATCGGGGTTTCCCATAACAGAAATACGGTTCATTAACACTTTGATACTGTTGTGCATGGTGCTTTACTTACCTCATATTGTTATATTTTTATAATAGTAAGAAAGGTAGTGTTTGTGTGTGTGTGTGTGTGTGTGTGTATGAATCTGAGGATCACAAACAAAATTGCTCAGGTAGTAAGTGAAGGAGCAGATACTGGGGATTGGCTCACAGCTCTTTTGGCTCCAGAGCTTCTGTTCTTAGCAAGTTGGCAATACTGTGCAGGATACCTGGTAGCCCTCTCCTGGGCGATTCCTCGTGTCTGCTGTCTTTAGTGTTGTGCCTGAAATCACTTCTTCACTTTTTCCTGCGTGTGATGTGTACTTGGCTCATCTCATAGGTTGTATTCGTTGCTTTTCCTCCTAGCTTACTGAATTGCCACCTGCCACGCCCTTTAAGCATTGTTTTTAATGACTGCGTAGTACTCTATTTTAGAATTTATATTTTCCTTTGAGGAGGAAATTCTGTTATTTCTGGCTTTCCAGTATTTAATTCATCCTTCAGAAACACTTGAAGTCATGTACATTTTTATGCAAATTATAATTTTCTTAGGAAAAGTTCCTGTGGGTGAAAATTTAGGCTGTAGAAGTATTTGTACTTCTAAGATTGAGCCAAGTATTACACTGTGAAATATAGTGTCAGACAACTCTGCATAAAGTTTGCCAGTTCTGTTGGCATTTTGTGAATGTGCTTGTACCCTTGCATTTTTGCTTAAAAATCTCATTGGAAAAATGTGGGCTCGATCATTGAGCTTACAGTGCTGTGTTGAGAGTGTGCTTGTGTTCAGCAGTAAGGACTGTGTCTGTTCACAGATTTTCTGCTTGCAGTATCTTTCACATGTTGATTTGCTTTGTCTTCTAGTTTTCCATCATCTTTCAGTTCTTTTTTAATTGAAATATTACTTGAAATTATATTCCTATTAAATAATATATGCACATTAAAATTCAGTAATGTATATGTAGTTGTATCTTAAGTTTAGCATGTTAGGTTTTATGTTTTGACATAATAGTGTGATATTTTGGATTTTAGTACTCTCTTATCTTCCCTTTACTTTTTCCACCTTTCTTCAACCTCCCAATATAATTTTTATCACAATTTTGGATTAAACTAACTTTGCTGTTTCGTTACTTTTGACTATGTAAATATTGTTTACCGCTGGACTGAGTAACGGCAGTTACCATTCCTTTCCTGCCCTGTGCCATCATCGTTTTTTTTTTTTTTTTTGCTACCTATTTTTCATCTTCATATTTATTTGCATCTGGGTTTTACTGTTGCTTGGGAGTATTGGAAACAGAGTTTGTATTGTAGTCTCTGCTTTCCTGTGTGGGCGTGATTTTCTGGAGGAGAAGGATGGTTGCAGAGAATTCTGCATTCTCACATCATGAAGCTGGAAGGGTCTTGTCCGTTTTAGGAGCCTGTTTAGATGCCACATCTCCGTGAGCTCTCTTACCTTGTTACAGGATGCATGTCTTCTAGTTGTCTTTGTTGCTGCTCAGGCTTCCTGGTGCCCTGTGTGTAGGACATATTTCACATTTACTGATTTAGCAGTTGACACCATTTAAAATTTTTCTGGTCACGATTTAGTGATTCTACAAGGGAAGAGAAGTTCCTTTATTTTTCCCCTTCTGATCTGAAGGGGAAATACTGGAGGCAGGGGGTATCCTTGCATAGAAGGAGGAGGCAGAGAACATTCTTAATCCTTTCTCCAGGATTATAGAAATTATGGAAATTTCTTGCTTACATTTTATTTTCCTGATTTTCACTGTAAAGTTTTTTGTTGGAAATTGTGCTGTAGATGTCTCAGAGTCTCTACTTAGTAGCAAACCCAGGAGAATGGGTACCCTCACCACAGCAGAGCCCAGCAGGAGGGGGCCAGAAGATGTGTGACTCACTGAAAGTAGCTTCCAGCCAGAGTTTTCAGGAGGCTGGTTTCATATAGGGAAACAGCATATATCCTGCTGTCCTCTGCTAACTGTGAAACATGACCTTATTTGTGTTACACATACTGCTGCAGAATTCCATTGAGCACACACTTTATTATTGTGGACATTGAAAATTAATATTCTGAGGTAAGTGTACACTGAAACTAAGGGGAGGAAATGAAGACTGAATGGGGTTGAGAAAGAGCTGGGCTGCACTGGACATAGTTAGTATGTAGAGGGATACTGTAGTATGGTAGAGGGCTATTGTTGAGGAATAACACTGCTTCAGATTTCCTAGCCATTGAATGGGGAATAGCGTCACAGCAGATACAGAGGAGGGATGACCCAAGGTCCAGGAAATAGGAACGAAAGGACGTTCAAGTACAGGGACTAGAACTAAAGATGGATAAGTTGTTAGTAAGTAGACCAGAGCACCGGGAATAGGTTCAGTCACCAGAGAAAAAGCAAATCAAGCAAACTCAGTGCCTAGTGTGAGGGGCATCTCTTGTCTGAAAATGTCATTTTGATTTCAGAGGAAAACTAAAACTGTATTTTGCATGTCATTTTGAGGTTTTATGCTACATTTATATATATATACATTTTCAGTTACACTATGATTAAATGGAGTTAATTTTGTTAGTGTTGGTTCCAACAATGGGTGCAGATGATGAAGCTAACCTTGTGGCAGCTCTGTCGGGCCACACTGCTGTACCTGTTGCCACCAGTAGTTGGAGCACGCAGGCCTTCTCTGAGAGAAGCAGGGCCGGCAGTTGGCTGGAGGTGATTTCACAGCTCTGATGTGCAGGTTGGGGCAGGATTTTTGAGGTTGCTCTTTTGCCGCATCACCGTCCCACAGGATCTCTTTCAGCAGATTTCTGAATGCTAGTTTTCCCAAGTTCGATTGTAAAGAGATGCTTATTTAGATTTCTGACACGGCCTTTTAGTTAGAGAATGATTGGCAAGGTACTTGGGTAGATGTAAAAACAATACAAAAGTAAAAGCACTAGCATAACCCACAGCAAGTGTAACTGACATACGATTGCTCGCTGTTATTTATTTTTACATCATTGGTGTGAATGGATATGTATGAAATATGTTCACAAGATAGTTCTGGGTATTTCTTACAAAATCAGTGGAAAAGGTGTGTCAGATGTGTTGCTTTAACACTGGAAGCAAGCAGTAGGCTTGCATGTCCAAGTCCCCTGGGTACTTCTCAGCCTTGACCTTACTTAATTCCTCTGTGCAATTTGACTTCCGTCTGTGACCTCCAAGATGTCCTACTCTGCTTCTTCTCCTCCTAAGAGAGGCCTCTCTGCCGGTGCCTCTCCCGTGCCCTGTGCTTCCACGTGGGTATCATGGAGGCCCGACCTCCAGCACTGTACCCCTTGCTGGTACCCTCCATCAGGAAATGTGTGGTGTTTTGTTTGATTGTTTTTCTGAGCCACAAGTCCTCACTTGCCATTTCCCTCCCTTGCTTCTTAGACCATGTCCATTTACTTTGACACAGCTCTGATCAGCTCTGCTCTGGACACTTCTGGCCAGCAGACATTAAGAGTCCAGGGCACTGAGGATGAAAAAATCATTACATTTACATAGTAATAAAAGTTATAGAAAAAATAAAAGTTATATAAAAAAAAAGTGTATGCAGTTGGATTGCTTAACACTGCATATATAGAAATTTAATCTTATTTTAAATATTTCATAAGATGCATGCTAACACATTGGAGACATGGGCAGTGTTTAACTGCACAAGAAAACAGCCTCAGGATCTGGTGCAGGGTTGAATACTGCCAAGAGCCAGCCCAGGCCCAGCAGTGATGCCTCTTGGAGATGCCTTCCAGTTCCTGTCAGTTCTTCCAGCCTGTCTTGCTTCACTGTTGTCACTGGTCTCTTCTCAGTGTCTGTCTGTCTGTCTCTTTCTTTCTTCTTCTTTTGTAAAGATTTATTTATTTGAAAGGCAGAGTTACAGAGAGGCAGAGAGAGAGGGAGAGAGGTTTTCCATTGGTTGGTTCACTCCCCAAATGTCTGCAACAGCTGAAGCTGCACCAATTCGAAGCCAGGAGCCTCCTTCAGGTCTCCCACATTGGGTGCAAGGGCCCAAGGACTTGGGCCATCTTCTGCTTTCCCGAGAGCATTAGCAGGGAGCTGGATTGGAAGTGTAGCAGCCAGGACTCGAACCAGCGCCCATAGGGGATGCCAGCACTGCAGGCAGCAGCCTTACCCACTACACCACAGTGCTGGCCCCTCAGTGTTTCTAATCATTACGGGAAAGCTACTAAGAATTTAGAAATCAGATACACTTCTGAATTGTTGTGAGCTATCTGTGTAAAGTACCCCTTAATGGAACTGTTGTATAAGACATTTGTATGAGATCCTGGAGACGTACAGGACAGAAGGAGCTCCCACGCCCCTTGCGACATAGGCCAGGGAAGCCTTCCTGTAAGTGCCTTGCTTATTGGTGACTTAAGGGGTGAGACGGAGGTGGGATGCTCTGTGCAAACACTATAGCACTGTTGGTAACCACAGGAGTTGCTTAGCCTTGGGGTATGGCAGGCAAGGAAGACTTGGGCTGGAGGAAACTCAGCAGAGCTTAATGTGGCTGGAAGCTATATATGTTGATTGTGTGCTGGTTCACAGCTACTGACAGTGTGAATCAGAGGAATGGCACAGTCAGGTGTATGGTTTAGAACGAAGTTGCTGGTGGCAGGATCCTCACTTCATTAAGTGCTGCCCTGCTCTCCGTGTTCTCTGGCATCAAAGTCAGCTTGATGAAAACATGACCGGAGCCTGCGCTGTGGCATAGCTGGTCAAAGCAGCCAACTGCCGTGCCAACATCCCATATGGGCACCAGTTCGAGACCGGCCTGCACCACTTCCAATCCAGCTCTCTGCTATGGCCTGGGAAAGCAGTAAAAGCTTGCCCAAGTCCTTGGGCCCCTGCAGCCACATTGGAGACCTGGATTTAGAAGCTCCTGGCCTTGGGTTGGCCCAGCTCTGGCCATTGCGGCCATTTGGGAGATGAACCAGCAGGTGGAAAACCTCTCTCTCTCTCTCTCTCTCTCCCTCCCTCCCTCCTCTCTGCCTCTGTAACTTTGCCTTTCAAATAAATAAATAAATCTTTATTTAAAAAAAAAAAAAAACCACCGGACTAATCCTATTAATCCCAGCTCAACCCTTGAAGTGACTCTCAGATATGAGAGTCCAGTTTTTCACCAGTACCTTGAGGAGACTCGCAGTTTGCTGTCTTAGACGTTCTGTCATCAGACCTCACTTGGGTCACTCCACTTCCTTCTCGCTATCTGCTATCTGTACTAGCGACTCCATCGTTCCTTAGTTCCTTAACTTGCTTCTGTCCTTCAACTGGAATTGAGCTCCAGGAGGTCAAGAGTTGCTATGTTTGTTCATTGCTCAGGGCAGCAGGTAGCGCAGGGTCAGAATTCAGGGTTTGGTGAAAGGACGTGGCCCCAGCCATCTTCCCCACTCTGCCTCTTTTGCCTTGTACTTCTCACTTCCCATGAGAGACTTCTCATACTTCCTCATGAATCCTGTTTGCCTTTCAAGACCCATCACAGAGGCCACCTCTTCTATAAACATCTTGTTTCAAGTGGCTGCTCCTATTCCTTAGCTTCTGTAACAGCTTTTGAGTATTTACTAAGAGAATGTTTTCCTAGGCTGCCCAGGATGTGGTAGGTACAAATTTTTTGACTAGGTATTAACTAGTAAGGAATTATATAGTGAAGTAGACAAGCCTATAAGTAAGGATGAAGTTTGGTTGGTAAATTGGAGAAATGCAGTAATTAGATATTTAATTTAATTATAAATACAGTATGATTAAGGGGAAATAGCTAGGGAAACAATCACCAATTTCTGTTAAATATTCAGTTATGCAAATAGTCTAGAGGAAGTATATTGTCAGTTCATTAACTTTTTTTGGTATAAGTGACATAAGCTGTAATAGAGAAAAATAGAGGAGTGCTAAAGAAATTACTTGCTGGTGACAGTGTGAAAAGTATGCTAAATTCCATACTTATTTTTCTTTATCTTTCTCCACATACTGGGTTGAAACAAATTGTCTAAAAATCTTTTGATTGACTCCATTAATAGCACTATACTCATTTCTGCTTTATAAGAGAATATAATTCCAAATGAGTTGTTAAAAATATCTTTGTTGTAGGGATACTCTGTAGTGCTAATGGGAAGGCATAGAGGCAGAATCCCCAAATCACATTGCTTGTTTTTCCAAGCAATCATCCCTATCTTTCAGCATGGATGTCTGATGTGTAAATTCACTGATTTATTTCTGTTCTAAAATCCTGACTAAGGCCTTTGTGTGAAGTTGTTCAGTTTCTCATTTCTGAGCTCAACTCTTACTCATACTCATAAGTATCTTTTCATTTAAAAAATGTTTATTTATTAGAAAGGCAGAGGGACAGAAAGAATAACAGAGACAGATATTCCATCCACTGATTCACTTCCCATACCAAAGACAGAAGCTGGGAACTCAATCTGGGTCTCCCATGTCGGTGGTGGGGACCCAAGGACTTGAGCCATCACCTGCTCATGTGTATTATCAGGAAGCTAGAAGCAGAGCAGGACTTGAACCCAGGCACTCCAGTATTGGATGCAGACTGCCCAAGTGGTATCTTAACTGCTGCAGCAACCCCAACTCCTTATAAGTAACTTTTCTCTGATGAAAATCATGGTAAATTGTTGGGGCTTCACTGAGCTTTCCAACTGATATACAAGCTATGAAAGTTAATAATTAAATAGAATTACTGCCCAGTCATAAAAATGAAAATTGCCAGTAACCACAGTAAACCTCTAATATTTGTCAATAAACAAGCACCAATAACTAAATTAAGTTTAATTATTTTTAAAATATTTGATGTCCACATTAGATGGCTGTAAAACCATCTGTCAGAAGGGTTTTGGGAAGTAATCATTTCTCAAAAATAAATAAAGTAAATACAGTAATAATAAAATAATAAAAAATTTAAAATATAGGAAGCTGGGGATGCTCAAAATATACTTTTTATTTTGGATTTTCTTGTTAATGTACAATATGAATAATGCTAAAGTACTTTTTGTGGAAGATAGCAAAGAAGGCATGATTTTCACATAATTTATTGTAGATTCCTTTTACTTCCTTCCCTTGACAATGACTAATTGTGTTTGAGGGGAAATCATCCTAATTGTTCATTGAGAATCACTTTATTACAAATGTGTAAAGTTATAAGTTGGATTTATCATTTTCCTGTGACCACTTCATAAGCTTTGTACTGAGGCACATGGAGGATTTTATCCCTTATTTTTCTTAAGATATGAAAGGAAGATTTTGGAAAGATTTATGTAAACTTGAAGTAGACTTTAAGTTTTTTATATTAGAGAAATATTTGAGGAAATGTTATCATGTAACATAAATTTACCCCTTTTATTTTTTAAAAGGATTTTTAGGGTATTTTGTTTGTTTTTCAGAGTAAAGCCAATCCCAGCTGAAGGAATCAAGTCAAATCCTTCCAAGCGACATAGAGACCGGCTTAACACAGAATTGGACCGTTTGGCTAGCCTGCTGCCTTTCCCACAAGATGTTATTAATAAGCTGGACAAACTTTCTGTTCTTAGGCTCAGTGTCAGCTACCTGAGAGCCAAGAGCTTCTTTGATGGTAAGTTAGAAGAATTTGGAAGATGCTTACATTAAAATGGCTGTTTCTATGTTTAAAAACAGTTTTGTTAAGTGGCAAAACCAAATGTATAATAATTCCTAAAATCAGCTTTCCAGTTTCATCATCAAACAGGTACAGCCATTTAAATAATATATGGTATAATTCTTTGAAAGTCATATATGTTGAAGTTAGGCTGAAATTAAGTATGTCCAATTGCTTAATTATTCCCTTTCTCCCTCCAATTCCATTTTTTAAAGTCTCTTTTTAAAAAATAAGGAATAAGGAAACTTTTTTCAGTATTTTTTATTTATATAAGGTGAATAAACTTCATGTATTTCATATATATATATATATATATATATACAGATTTTGGAGCATAATTATACTTCCCACCCCACCCCCTTCCTTTCTTTTTCTTTTAATTTTTACAATGATATACGTTCAGTTTATTTTATAAGCTTAACCCTCCACTAAATAAAGAATTCAACAAATAGTAAGAAGGAAAAAACACTGTTCCTCAACAGTAGAGATAAGGGCTGTAAACAATAATCAAATTTCAAAATGTCAATTTCATTCATATACTTTACATTTTTTTGTACTTTATTAGTTACCAAAGATCAGGAAAAACATATGATACTTATCTTTTTGGGACTGCATTATTTCACTGAGCTAGTTTCCAGCTACATCCATTTCATTGTAAAAATCAGGATTTCATTCTGTTTTATGGCTGAGAGGTATTCCACAGTGTATATATACCATAATTTCTTTATCTAGTCATCAGTTGATGAACATTTGGGTTGATTCATTATCTTAGCTATTGTGAATTGAGCTGCAATAAACATGGGGGTACAGATAACTCCTTCATATGCTGATTTCATTTCCTTTGTTCATTTCCCAGGAGTGGGAGGGCTTGGTAATAGAGTAGATCTATTTTCAGATTTCTGAGGAATCTCCATACTGTCTTCCACAGTGGCTGTAACAGTTTACATTCCCACCAACAGTGGATTAGTGTACCTTTGTCCCCACATACTTGCCAGCATTTATTGTTTTTTTTTTTTTTTTTATTTTTGTATAAAAGCCATTCTGATGGGGCGAGGTGAAATCTCATTGTGGTTTTATTTGCATTTTCCTGTTGGCTAGTGATACTGAGCATTTTTTCATGTGCCTGTTGACCATTTGAATTTCATCTTTCAAAAATACCTTTTCAAGTCCTTTGCCCATTTTTTATCTGGATTGTATTGTTATTGAGTTTCTTGAGCTCTTTATCAATTATAGATATTAATCCATTATCAGTTACATAGTTTGCAAATATTTTCTTCCATTTTGTCAGTTGCCTCTTCACTTTGTTGAGTGTTTCTTTTGCAGTACTGAAGCTTCTCAACTTGAGGTAATCTCATTTCTCTATTTTGGCTTTGATTACCTGTGCTTCTGGGGTCTTTTCTAAGAAGTCTTTGCCTATGCCAATGTCTTACAGAGTTTTCCCAATGTTCTTCTCTAGTAATTCGATGGTATCAGGTTGTAGATTTAGATCCTTGATCCATTTTTGAGTAGCTTTTTTTGGTGTAAAGTGTACAGAATGGGTCTTATTTCATACTTCTGCACATGCAGATCCAATTTTCCCAGCACCATTTGTTGAAGAGACTGTTCTTTCTCCAGGGATTGGATTTTGCTCTTTTGTCAAAGATTAGTTGGTTATAGATAGTGGATTGATTTCTGGGATTTATATTCTGTTCTGTCGGTCTACGTGTCTATTTTTATGCAAAGACCAGGCTGTTTTGATTATAATTGCCCTATAGTATGTCTTGAAATCTAGTATTGTTATGCCTCCAGCTTTGTTTTTGTTGTTTAAGATTGCTTTAGCTATTCAGAGTCTCTTGTGTTTCCATATGAACTTTAGCATCGCTTTTATAGATCTGAGGAGAATGTTGTTAGCATTTTGACTAGGATGCCATTGAATCTGTAAATTGTTTTCTGGAGTATGGGCATTTTGATGTTATTCTTCCAATGCATGACCATGAAACATTTTTCCATTTTTTTGTTTATTCTTCTGTTTCTTTAATGTTTTGTAATTTTCATCATAGAGATCTTTCACCTCCTTGGTTAAACTTATTCCAAGGTACTTAATTGTTTTTTGTAGCTATTGTGAATGGGACTAATCTTGCAGGTTCTTTCTCAATCATCTCATTGAGTGTGTATATAAAGGCTATTGATTTTTGTATTTTAATTTTATATCCTGCCACTTTACCAAACTCTTAGGAGTTCCAGTTGTCTGTTAGTTCTCCTATATGTAGAATCATGTCATGCAAATGGGGATAATTTGACTTCCTCTTTTCCAATTTGTATCCCTTTTATTTCTTTTTCTTGCCTAGTGACTCTGGCTAAAACTTCCAGAACTCTATGAATAGCAATGGTGAAAGTGCACATCCTTGTCTGGTTCCAGATCTTACTGGAAATGCTTCCAGCTTTTCCCCCTTCAATACGATGCTTACCGTGGGTTTGTTGTATATTACCTTGATTGTATTGAGAAGTGTTCATTCTATACCCAATTTGCTTAAGGTTTTTATCATGAAAGGATGTTGTATTTTATCAAATGTTTTCTCACATCTGTTGAGATAATCATATGGTTTTTATTTTTCATTTTTTAATGCAATGTATCACATTGTTTGATTTGCATATGTTGAACCATCCCTGCATACCAGGGATAAATCCCACTTGGTCTGGGTGAATGATCTTTCTAATCATTCTGATCATCTGTTGTTGCATTTCATTGGCTGGTATTTTCTTGAGGATTTTTGCATCTATGTACATCATTTGTATTGGTCTGTAGTTCTTTTTTCTCTGTTGTATCTTTTTCTAGTTTTGAAATTAAGGTGATGCTGGCCTCACATAGGAGTTTGGGAGGATTCCTGCTCTTTCAGTTGTTTTGAGTAGTTTGAAAAGAATTGGAATTAGTCCTTTAAAAGTCTGGTATAGTTTGGTGATGAAGCCATATAGTCCTGGGATTTTCTTTGTTGGAATGGTTTCTTTTTCTTTTTTTTTTTTTTTTGACAGCGTGGACAGTGAGAGAGAGAGACAGGGAGAAAGGTCTTCCTTTACCTTTGGTTCACCCTCCAATGGCCGCTGCGGCCAGCGCACCACGCTGATCCGAAGCCAGGAGCCGGGTGCTTCTCCTGGTCTCCCATGGGGTGCAGGGCCCAAGCACTTGGGCCATCCTCCACTGCACTCCCTGGCCACAGCAGAGAGCTGGCCTGGAAGAGGGGCAACCGGGACAGAATCCGGCGCCTGGACCGGGACTAGAACCTGGTGTGCCGGCGCCGCTAGGCGGAGGATTAGTCTAGTGAGCCGCGGCGCCGGCCCCTATGTGTACTTTTAATCCTAGATTAAGTATGTTTAGGAGATGCACTTTAACAGTTCTTTCCACTAGAAAAAGCATCGCTGTGTAATTAGATTTCATTGTCCTTTGTGCCACTGACAAACTAACTGTTGGGCTTTAACCAAAGCAGGCAGTATCCCTCTTCCTAAGTTTACTCAGCTAACAGAGTGAGGGTTTTGAGATAGGTGGGTGTAGTGCTGTTTGTCACCTTTTAATAATGCAGAATTTCAGCATCACAAAGTATTTTAAATGGAAGTTTCTGTTTGGAAATCATAGTTTTGTGTGTTTCCTCATTTAAAATAATTCCTTGACTTTCATCTGGTTGTAAGCCAGAAATAGATTTTACAAGAAGTTTCTTTTCCAAATGTCAGGTTATTTTATACTTCACAGACTTTAGTAACAGAGTGAACCTGCATGGCTGTGTCAGTACTTCTCAGGCCTTAATGTGCATTCAGGTTCTAGTAGGGGTCCATTAAGATGCAGATCCGGCCTGCTCCGCGGCTCACTAGGCTAATCCTCCGCCTAGCGGCGCCGGCACACCAGGTTCTAGTCCCGGTCAGGGCACCGGATTCTGTCCCGGTTGCCCCTCTTCCAGGCCAGCTCTCTACTGTGGCCTGGGAGTACAGTGGAGGATGGCCCAAGTGCTTGGGCCCTGCACCCCATGGGAGACCAGGAGAAGCACCTGGCTCCTGCCATCGGATCAGCGCAGTGCGCTGGCCGCAGCGCGCCGTCCGTGGCGGCCATTGGAGGGTGAACCAACAGCAAAGGAAGACCTTTCTCTCTGTCTCTCTCTCTCACTGTCCACTCTACCTGACAAAAAATAAAAAAAAATAAATAAATAAAGATGCAAATCCTTACTCAGTAGGTGTAGGTATGAACTGAGATTTTGCATTCCTAAAAAGTTCTCATACTACTGGTTTAAATCACAAGGAAGTGTTGTACCTATTTAATGTATTTGCTGATACTTGAGTTTGTAATTTATGTTTAGAATATTATAAAATACTTAATTTTTCTTTGAGTTTATGTTGCCCTGTTTTGGTGTCTTTAGTCTGAGCATTCTAGTTATTTGCTTGCTTACATGTACTTTCTCTGGTATGGGGAACAGACACACACTTACTTGTAACTTCATGGAAAATTCATATTTACAGATTTCATAGTGGACTTTTCCAGTTTTCTCTAATGTATATCTAAAAAGGCTTTCCAGCTTAATCCTGGAGATGTGTTATACACTATTAAGTGGACTGTCTGTGGCTGTGTTTATCAGCTGTTTGGTCATTTTGTGTTAGAGCTGAAACTAGAACACTAGTTTCCAGATTCCTGGTATATGGTTTTTTCTTTTCCTCACCATATCTCAGTTACTTCTTTTTTTTAGGATCCTTATATAGCAAAGCTCTGAGGATTTTCCCCAAGATCTGTGGTCCTCAGAGGCGTAGTTCCCAGACTAGCAGGATCAGAATTACCTGGGAACTTCTGAGAAATGCAAATTCTTGAGCCTCCACACCTACCTGTAGAATCATAAACTCTGATGCTGAGGCTAGACACCTGCTGAAATTTGGAAACCACCACTGTAGGTTGTGGCTCCCAGCTCCGTGGAATGGCGCCCTGATCCTTTGGGTTTATGCACATGCTGTGCTCACTACCTGCCCATGTCGTGGGGGAGTCTAAGGCATAAGAGACATGGCTCTCAACCCTAGAGTTTACCCTCTAGAAGCCAGAGAAGCATTATTTGTTGACTTTGTAAAGATTTATTGGCCTGAGTCATTTTGCATTTCCATTTCCTGCTCCTCTTTATATCTGTTAAAAAGAAGGGAAAAAAATGTTTAGGTTATCCCTTGTTTAGAAGCAAAACAAAACTGAAGCTCCTTAGAGCAGCTGGCGTGGCATTTAAGTGCTAACATAATTAGTACCCTTTAAGCAGAAACACTTGTATATACATTTAATGTATGCATTATATGTGTGTGTACACAGAGACACACAAGCCTGACTAGACATGCCTCCTGTTGTCCAACCCCTCAAGGAAAGCAGGTTCCAAAGTCTACTTTATAAAGAATGTCGTAGTTTAACAGGGCTCATCAAGGAGTTAATACTTGTTAAAAAGTATTTTCTTAGCTCTTCATTAATGAGCTTGTCCCTCTTTCATTCTGCTTCAGTGTATTTGACAGTAGGATCTTATTACCTACATGTATCATTTCTTCATCAAGTATATTGTCTTTAATTTGAGAACCTTTACGTATTGTTTTTCAAACATCAGTATGTATAAGAATTACCTGGAAATCTTAATAAAAAGCTATGTTTCTTGTATTCTGGTTCAGTAGATTCTGTGTAAAACCGAGGATTCAGTATATTAACAAGCACATTACAATGTCTGAGGCAGAGACTTACCGGGCCTTGATTATTTCCTGAATAAGTTTATCTTGTTTTGTATTTAGTGTTTTCATTGCATTCAGAAAAACAGATCGAAAGGTACAAAATGTTAGGAAAAATGTGTGTTTGTACACTAGGGGTGTTCATACATCTTAAACAGTGTCTTAGGTTGTTCAGTAAACAACATAGCGTAAGGTAGAAAGGGAGGGAAGTAATTGGTAAAAATAACAAAATAGATCCCCAAGTCTGCCGTACATTGCCCGTGCTCTGGGAAGGCAGTACAACAGAAAAACACCTGGAGGTCACCCACCCACCTGAGCTGAGTGACTGCTGAGTGCAGCCGAGACAGACGCTTGTTGCAGTTGGTCCTGCTCTGTCACCACTAGGGAAACAGTATAGTGAAGGGAAGGGAAGCTCCAAGTGAATAACAGGATGCAAACAGGGGGTGTGTGAATTCCTGCGGAAAGAACAATATAAACCAGTAATCATACAATCTTGTTAGAAAGGAAACTCAAGTTTTACTATAACAATAGATATTTTTCCAAGAAAATACATCTATTTATTGCAAGTTTAAATAATCCAACTTGGATGGATCATCTTAAACAGCAGGGCCGTGACTACACTGCTGTTACTGTCTGCAAAGCAACACTTAACTTTTAAGTACAACAGTGATATGTATGTATTCCTAGTTAATTAAAGCATTCTGAAATGTAACTTTTGAGTACTTCATTGATGAAGTTTGAAGCAGTTTCTTTGACATTATTTGAGTATTAAACTCAAATATCACATTATCTCTGACATGCAAAGTATATAAACAGTTTAAGTAAATTAAAGTGATCACTAGTAGCTTGTTAGCACACCAGAATCTGGGTGGCCACGGCTTAACCTGTAAAATTTGGTGTTAAAGTAGGGGGTTGTTTCCTCCTGTGTTATCTTGCATATTTGTCCCACAGTAAGCATTGGGCTTGCTGACCAACCCGATCCTGTGTGGTAATGTTTTATTCGTACTAAGAATAATTTCAGCATATATTGCATTATTTGAATTAGATTTCCATATTACCGTTTGAAATGTTCAACATCTTGTATGTATTCAAATTTATTCTGATTTTTGAGAGTGAATCCCACATATTGAATTTTTGGGAAAAGAACCAAAAATTTGGAAATAGGTAATCTAGGTTTTCTATTTAGACGCATGTATCTAATGAGCTGAAAGAGACAGACAAATTTTTTTCCTAGGTGATGGTAGTAGGGGAAATGTGTGATGTAGTATTTATTCCTTCAATAAAATCTTCATAGTAAATATGGTACTATTTATACTCATTAACTATAAAATATTTTACATCCTCTATTATACCTGAGTCATGGGTTATTCATTATGGCATCTTTAGAATTAAGGTGTATATATTTAATTCGTGGAAAAGAAGTGTCAGAACAAGAAAAGGATGAATTTCACTAGGTTACCATTAAGCCTGTCAGAACTGAGTTAGGGGTTTGAGTTTCTAATTCTAAATTCCACACTGGCTATCATCAGGGGAAGTAGTTTTCTGGTTATTTTCAAAACCTGGTAACAGGGGAAATCTGAGTCTTGACTCATGTTTACTTGCTTAGAATAATCACTGTTTTATAAAGTGTAGAGTTAATGTTAGAATATTTTAAATTTCCCAGGTCTAAAAATAGTGTGAGAAGAGAGGATGCCAGTTACCATACTAGATGTCATGATCTAATACTTATTAGATGTGAAGTTGGATGTGATGTTAGATAATCAAGATGTAACGTTTATTGGATGTGAGGTTAGATGCGATGGTCTAACATTTGTTTGACTCATTGCTTATCATGGATCTTGGCTGACTTTATTTGGGGCTTTTCTTGTTGTCTTCCACAGGTGCTTTCATAATTGGCCCTCAACCATCACAGTTATTAATTTACTTACAGAGAGCTGTTGTGTTTATTCACCTGCAGCTGATGCATCTCTACAAACTTCAGTCCCGCTTTGGTACCTCTTTAAAGCAGAATATTGTTATTTATTCGTGGACTATTTTCATTTTATTTGAAAGGCAGAGAAAGAGAGAGAACTTCCATCTGCTAGTTCATTTCCCAGCTGCCTACAGCAGTCAGGACTGGGCCAGGACAAAGCTGGATCTTGGAACACAATCTGGGTCATTAGCCATCACCTGCTGCCTTGTAGGGTGTGCATTACCAGGAAACTGGAATCAGAAGTAGAGCTGAGACTCAAACCCAATCCCTTCAGCATCCCAAGCAAGGTTTTAGTCACTGCACCAAAGCCTACCCAAGAATATTGTTCTAGAAAAATAAATATATATGCCAAGCTTGAGCAAGCAGTAAAAATGAATTAAATGATAAAGCAACTTTTAAAGGTTGATATTTTATAAAGTCTAATGGGTTTGTACATCTGCTTTTTCATTCATGGGAATTCTATAATTTCATCTGCTGTAATGTTTAAGTTACCAAATACCAACTGATTTACCAATTTTAGTATCACAATATCATAGCAAATGTTATTTCTTAATTTTAGAAATATCTGAAGTAGGTTTGTTTATCTGAGTTTAGCATTGTATAATCAACAAATAAAGTGTTTGGTGAGTTTTATTTACCCATGGTACTATCCACCTTTGGATAGATTTTTGGTTTAATGATAAATAGTGTTTTGATTTTGAGATGGAAATTTGCTATTTAATTCTTTTTAAGCTTTTTGATGTAATATATATGGGGAGTGAACCAGCAGATGAAAGATACCTCTCAATGGAAGATCTCTATCTCTCCCTGTCTCTGTAACTGTCTTCCAAATAAAGAAGCTAAATATTTTTTTTAAAAATATGTAATAATTACTGATCCATATAATTTTCTTTCATCAGAAGTGGCACATACTCCATTTTAGACACTGTGTTCAGGGAAGAATGACATGGCTTGCTTTGGTGAGAATATAAATGATGGGCGTGGTGTGCTGTTTATTTGGATGCATTGAGAATTTTGTGTTACTGCCATGTGTTTCGTGTGTGCTTCAGTTTTTGTGTTTGTAAAAGTGTTATTAGGGCTATTGTTTCCTGAAGAAATTTCTACAAGTGTGTTCTTTAAACATGGTAATGATGAGAGACATAGAGAACATTTCTAAATTGTTTACTAAATCCTGAAATTCTAAGTCACTGGTTCACAGAGTAGCCCTGGTACCAGTGCTCTATGGGAACTTGTTAGCAGTAGCCCAGACTACATAGTACAGACTATGTCCTAGCCTACACTTACTGAATGAGAGACCTGAAGCATTATGGCTGACGCGGCTTTCCAAGTGATTCTAATATCCCTGACAGTGTGAGAATCCGTGTTGTCATTTATGAGTTATAGTCAGCTATAGTCATTTATGAGTTATAGTCAGTGCAGTTTGAATTCCCCTCTTATATATATGAAAAGTTAAATGCAAGTCATTTCTCATGGAAGAGGTAAATTAATGGCTCTTGTTGGCTTAGTTAATGTAGAGATTTAATGAATCAAAACAGAAGGCTTGCATGTCACTGTGTAACTAGAACAATGTTAAGTAACATCTTTGAAAGTCAGTTTCCACTTGAGTTGAAATAGGACCCACTTCTAAGGATTTTTTCTGCTTGAGAAATTCTTTTAGATTTGCTCAAAAGACAGTGACCACTTGTTTCTTAACCTACAGTCTTGTATATGTAAACTAACACTCACATTTTTAAAAAACCCAGTTTACTTTTCTGCTGTCTTGGTGATTAGAAATTTGTAGCAGAAAAAAAAGAAGACATGATCTGTATCATCAGAAACTACTGAACTATGTAGACCTTACATTTGTTTTCTAGGGATTAAAAACAACACAGTTTTATTTTCAATTTCTTCCTTCCCTCAAAAGGAGAAAGAACACTTCATTTACAAAAGGAAAGTGAAATGTATCTTTTACTCCAGCATATGTAAAGGAAACTCCCTTTAGGTACACTTAATGTCTTATTTGGAAATTATTTATAAATACGCCTTCATATCAGGCTAAAATAAACTAGGGATATTCTCTTTACGTGTAGGAAATAACCCCCTAATTAACCCTTTCTCATTCATAAAAGTTTATGTGGTTGGTTAAGTTTTATAATAGGTCATAGTTTTGCTGTCTTTTATGCTTATGTCTGTGTGGGAATGGAATTTAACTTTCCCTGCCAAAGTAATAAAGGGATGATAAATATTATTATAAAATCAATTGAATTTATGGCGATGATTAGGGATTTAGAAAGCATATGTTCCTCCTGGCAGGATTCATCCTGTCATTTTTCTGGTTAAGTGCAAATTACAATAACAAAGTACAAAATAAACAATAAACTTTATCACAGTCCAGTATTTTTTTACCATGAATTTTCAATCTTGAACAATTTAAAGCATTTTTTTTTGAAGAAGAAATATTTGGCATGTAGGGAGAAATGGACCTCTGAGCTTAAATATATAAGGAATGAAAGTTCCATATTAGGAAACATGAGTATGTTTAAATGCAAGTGGGAATAGGCTGGAATCATCTAGAATATGATATGTTTACACTCTAAATCCTGTCACTGATTAGATTAACTTCTTATTTGTGTTGTGGGGTTGCTTTATAGGCCTCTCAGTGAGCAGATAGTGGAAACACACTGTGGTTTACTATTTTGACATTCCACTAAATGTTCAAAGTCAAGTCCTTGGGCTTTGGAAAGTGGTGCTTCCTGGCTGGTGGAGGAGACTGTAACACGTATCTGCTACAGCACAGCACATGCTCCCTAAGTAGCAGAATCAGTTGATGACTTGTTTTCAGAGATTATACTTTGTTTCTCTGAATTGTGCATTTAATTCTTGAGATGCAGTGTTTAAAGTGTTCTAGATATCTGATAATTAATGCATGAAATTTGTATAACAACTTGCAGTTTTGAAGTACTTTCAACGCCGTGTCATTTAGTCCTCAGAACAGTCCTGCTAGATACTTGATCATTAATACTTCTATGTAAAAGTGGGAAAACTAAGTTTACCCCTGGTGTGCACCTTTATCTCAAGCTGTCTGTGATGACTTGAGAGTGTGTAAACTCAACATTGTTTATTATCTTTGCCCTTGACTGTCAGTGATTGATTCCAGACTACTCAGGTACTCCACACGGTGTTTTGCCCTCATAAGAATTTGTCTCAAGGGCTGGTGTTGTCCTCACTTGAAGATGAGGAAACTAGAGGTCAGAGGTGGATAATATAGTGGAGGAGTCCAGGAGGCAGTTCATAACAGCTCACATGTTGGCATCAGGCTCCCTGTGCTTTTATCTAAGTTCTGCCACTTAAAACTCTGGCCCTGGGGACGTGTGTTAACCTCCCCTAACTGAGTTTCTTCATGTGTTCCGTGCTGACGTCATAGGGCTGTTCTGCAGATTAAATAACACCGTCATGCCTAGGCAATGCTGGGTCTGCAGTTTGTGCTCAGTACCACACAGCATTGTGAAAATCATGTATTGAAAGTCACCCAGGCGGTAGAGATGTGATAGTGTCACATGGCACCTTCCTTCTTTGTCACTGCTTTCTAATCAGGGCAAGCAATGCATGAGCACAAGTAAGTGGTAGTAATATACTTTCTGGTAATTCTAAGAAGGGAGTGGTAGTTGGTGAGAGACCAAGAAATAGAAAACTTCACAGAAAGGTAAAACATTACATAGTCTGGTAAGGCCGGAGCATAAAGTGAGTTTCTCAGCAGGCACAGTAGTGTGTTTTAGATGACTCTGGGAAGGGAACACACCCTTCCTGGACACATCTTTGCATAATATTTACTTAAATCCTTTACCAGTGATTGACCTTAGATACAAGAGCAACAGAAATATTTGCTTTTCGTAGACCCTTCGGTGATCATTGCCCAAAATGCACTTCTTGCAATATTTAATGAAGTAGTTAATGTATTAAATATTGCCCTTGCAACTATTTACAATCCTGTGCATCGTCATTTAGAAGGAATTTGTTCCTATTTTTTCCTTTAAGTTCTTTTAGTACTGTAATTAAATCCCATCTGGTACTTAATTTTTTTTACACTTTTTTCCTGTTCCTTGTTTGCATAGATTAAATTTCCTACTAAAAAGCAGTGTTTGTCTACTGCCTACTTATATTGTCTCATAACTCCAAGATAAGTTCAAAGAGAAATCACCAGTTACTCTGCGATGAATGATGTCTCTTACTTCTTCAGCTTACCAGTGGTCAAGATGTTATCTCTCCGTCTTTTCTCCTATCAGGTTCTCTAGTTGGGATTAACTCCAGTTCCATTTATTAAAACTTAATTTTAAGAGCTGCTTCATGTTAATTTTAGGCACTTAAAATATGATACTGTTGTTATATGCCTCTTTCAGGTTATTTTTTTTTTTTTTTTACATGGCAAGCAATGTACATGTTTTGGCTTTGTTCTTTTCTTTTTACTAGGAAGTCTTAATGATTTTTCAGTATAACAGAAACTATACCTATACTGGAGCTTTTGGAAAAGTAGCAGAGTGTAATTAACCCTGACATTCTGAGGTTTTAGTGCGTGTAAGATGTCCATACATGGGTGAAAATGTTTGTATGTGTAGTGGAATATTATTCAGCCATAAAAAACGAAATTCTGTCATTTGGAGCAAAATGAATGGAGCCGAAGGTCATTGTTGTGAAGCAAGCCCGAAACAGAAAGAAGAATGCTGTGTGTTCTCACTCATGTGGAAGTTTTAAAAGGTGCTTAGTGATAGCCAGAGACAAAGAAGGGAGGTTGGGTAATGGGCACCAAAAATATAGAATAACAAGTTCTGGTGTTACACAGCACAGTGGGATGACCGCAGCTCACCGTCAGATGTTTTTCTCTGTGTGAAAAGCTGGGAGAGAGGAGCTCATAGGCACAAAGCATGGAGAAAAGACCAGGAAATGTCGATTATGTTCATGACCTGGCTTGAACACTTTGTGTTGTATACATGTGTTGAAATATAGCACTGTGCTGCGTAAAGCTGTACAAATAATGCGTGTTAATCAAAACTCTTTTTTAAAAAGGAAGGAAGGAACAACATTATACAGAATAGAAATGGAAAGAAAGGCCATTCTTGCTCCTACCTTTCGGTCAGAAAACATTAGATATTTCCTCTGGACATGATTAATTGTTGGATCAATTTACCTCAAGCCATTTTTTGGCCTAAGGAAATCTGTTCTCTGGCCTTTAAAATTATCATATTGAGAGGCCATATTTCTGGCCTCCTCTTTAGAGAAAAATCTTTCCACTTCAACGACAGCTAGAACTTGGCATAAAGTCCCGGTGTGACACATGCTCTGAAGATTTACCAGAAAATACACTGCAAACACGAAAATGTTTTATATGGGATGCTTTATTCAATTTGAGAGAAAACTGGTGATTAGTGAATCTTGTATTTCACGGAGGCAGATTATTTTGATCTATAAACACAATGAAATAAGAAGTCTTAAAAGGACTGGCCCAAGATGGTTTTGTTTACTAATTTCCCCTATTTAAATATCCTAGATTAAAAAGAGATCACAGAAATTGAGAGATAAAAATTGAAGGTATCAGGCCGGCGCCACAGCTCACTAGGCTAATCCTCCGCCTTGTGGCACCGGCACACCGGGTTCTAGTCCTGGTCGGGGCACCGGATTCTGTCCCAGTTGCCCCTCTTCCAGGCCAGCTCTCTGCTGTGGCCAGGGAGTGCAGTGGAGGATGGCCCAAGTACTTGGGCCCTGCACCCCATGGGAGACCAGGAGAAGCACCTGGCTCCTGCCTTCGGATCAGCGCGGTGCGCTGGCCGTAGCATGCCAGCCATGGCGGCCATTGGAGGGTGAACCAATGGCAAAAGGAAGACCTTTCTCTCTGTCTCTCTCTCTCACTATCTACTCTGCCTGTCAAAAAATAAAAATAAAAAAAAATTGAAGGTATCTAGATGTTCATACCTTACATAGTAAGACAGTCATTAACCTCTGGGAATTATGGCTGAGTTTTTTTTTTTTAATTTTTTTTTTATTTATTTATTTGAAAGAGTTACAGAGAGAGGTAGAGACAGAGAAAGACGTCTTCCATCCACTGGTTCACTCCCCAGATGGCCGCAACGGCCGGAGCTGCGCTGATCCGAAGCCAGGAGCCAGGAGCTTCTTCTGGGTCTCCCACATGGATGCAGGGGCCCAAGGACTTGGCCCATCTTCTACTGCTATCCCAGGCCATAGCAGAGAGCTGGATCGGAAGAGGAGCAGCTGGGACTAGAACCGGTGCCCACATGGGGTGCCGGCGCTTCAGGCCAGGTAGTTAACCTGCTGCGCCACAGCGCTGGCCCCTATGGCTAAGATTTAAAGCTATTTTTTATTGAACTATTGATGTGCCATGTGCCAGGCACTTCACATATGTTCTCTAAACTCTGTAACAACCTTGCAGAGTTGGCTTTGTTTTTTTTTTGTTTGTTTGTTGGTTTTGGTTTTGGTTTTTTTTTTTTTTTTTTTTTTTTTTGGTTTCCACTTCAGTTAACAGGAAACAAGCTCGAGGAGTGCACACATTTAGTAAATGGCAGAACTAAGATTTGAACCCAATTCTGTCCAACACCAATATCCACATGCTTAAAAATGAGAGCGTATTTGAAAGTGCTGGGCAAAATGCTTAACTAAGTAAATGGTAACTGTTGTTATTTCTGTTTAGCTGTGCTGCCTCCCAGACTGTAAGTACATCACACACACACACACGTGTGCATGCACACCTTGAGAGAGGATAGAGACCATCACAATTAACTATTTGGAGATGTGACTCACAAGCTAGTATGACAAAATGATAGACTTGAACCAGTGGTGAAACATTCTTGGAAAGAACCATTTGTTGATTTATAAATTTAACATGAGCCTAATAACAGCATTGGCAGTTTTTTACCCAAAAACTAGACAAGAGAATTCTCAATGTGGTAGAAGTATCTCTCAGTGAGGTGTGTGGTTGATTGTTGCTCCTCACCATTGCTAGTCCCTGAAGCTCAGATACAGCTCTGCAGACCTTCAGACCCTTCTAAAGGTCGCGTTCTCGGGAACTGTAGTGTGGGAAGTAGACTGGAAATGGAGGGAAGAGTTCGTAGCAGCACTGTTACTAGAAACTTCTAAGTTGTGTGGTAAAAATCAGAGTGAACCATCAAAAGTTGTCTCTGATAGCATCAGCTGACATCTTGCTTCAATTTTATTGTTAGCACAGAGTTGGAAACCATCATTGGCAAAAGGATTACCTGGTCATTACAGTACCAGTGAACGCCATTATTTCAAGTTGTCTTTTTGCCCCTGTGTTCAGAGGTTTTCTGTCTCAGTCCTTTAACGTTGCTTGTTTTAAGATCTGCTCTACTATCTCACGTGTCTTTCCATTTTTTCCCATAGTTGCATTAAAGTCCTCCTCTGCGGACAGAAATGGAGGCCAGGATCCCTGCAGGGCAAAGTTTGGAGAAGGCCTGAACTTGCAAGAGGGAGAATTCTTACTGCAGGTAAATTTTAGTGAGTATGATTCTTTGAAAGAACAAATGTAAATAGAAAAAGAAAACTAGAGCCATCTCATGTCCAGTGCCACTTTTACCTGAACTACAATAAAGATGTAATGTGAAGAAATTGTGTTACACGAAGTAGACTAATTAAGGGTTTAATCATCAACCCTGTTGTATTTCTTCATATAGCAATGACTCTTAGATTAGTGTAAAGTTTCCATTTAAGGTATTGAACTTGTATATACTTTTTTGCAGAAATGCAGCTCAGTTAAAATAGTTATATTTACTTACTAGTTAAAAATTCTTTTTAAGCAGAATTTTTTTCTCCAATATTTTATCTTACATTTTATTTAAGCACCTGGGAGAAACTTACAGGCTGCAGATTTTCTCAATTATTGTTAGTCCTGTACATTTGGAGAACTTGGAGAGTTTCTAATAGATTTTTCTGTAAAAGCATTTTGAATACTTGTTTTCCTCTATTGTCTTTCTCTTAGAACTGACACTTGATTGTCATGCAACATTTTCAGATATTTATTTATTTTGTTGAAAAGAGGTAGAGGGAAGTAACCACAAGTTTTATTAGCTCCATTAATTCTTTCAGTGAATACTGAAGTTTAGACTAATAATTTTTGATGTTTTTATTATGATTCTGCAATTATGTTTAAACTCCAGATAACAGAAATTAACCATTTCTATTATGTTAAAAAATTGAATATATTCAAGCAAGAGTCCTCCCCTCAGCTCCAGCTGCAAATCTTTATGCATATATTTAAAAAAATGACTCTTTATTCAGGTCATAGGAAAAATTCTAATGATTGCTGCTTTATGTGATTATACACTTATTGGGTTATGTAGTCAGGTGGTCCTTTATTTCAATTGAAAATAGACAACTGTGAATTGATGGACATAACAGTTGCTAAATTGTGGACCAGTGATTGAGACAAACTGCGTACATATCTTTAGTCAAGGATGCAGAATAAAAATGTACTAATGCAAAGCTAGAGTTTTTAAATTAAATTTTAAATTATCTGGAAATTGTAAGTCTTGAGGTAGTTATAATAAAAGCACCTTGGGGGTGTGTGCGTTGATTTGGCTTTTGGTTAAGACTTCTGTTAGAACCATCTGCTTCATGCCTCAGAGTACCAGGATTTGTTTTCCTGGCTCTGCTCCTGACTCCAGCTTCCTGCTAATGCAGGCCTTCAGGCACAGCAGTGATGGCTCAGGCAGATGGGTTCCTGCCACCCACATGGAGACTTGGTTTATGGTCCTGGTTCCCAGCCCCAGCCATTGTAGACATGTGGGGAGTAAACCAGCAGGTGGGATCTCCTTCTCTTACTCTGCCTCTCAAGTGAATAAAGTAAACCCACCTGTTTTGAATCATGTTGGATACCATTTGTAGACCACAGTATTGTCTTTATCTGTTATCGCTTTATGAAGAAGGTGATGAAAACATTGTACACCTGTGAAATGGCACATTTCATTTTATACAGTTGTCATAACAGCATCTGGCTGTATTTTCTACCTGAAATTATTAGCCAATTACTGCTACAGCGTGGAAGATGTTTTTGCAATACGGCCTGGAACTTGTGATAAGAAGTCTTTTCTTTTGCTTTTTTTATTATTATTATTATTTTTTTAAAAGGTTTATTTATTTGAAAAGCAGAGAGGCAGAGAGAGAGAGAGAGAGAAAGTCTTCCATTCACTGGTTCAATCCCCAAATGGCTGTAATGGCTGGAACTGGGCCAATCCAGAGCCAGGAGCTTCTTCCGGGTCTCCCATGTGGGTGCAGGGGCCGTAGGTCTTGGGCCCATATGGGACCTTGGCACCACAGGTGGCAGCTTTACCCTCTATGCCACAGTGCCAGCACCATTGTTTATTATTAATTTTCACTTTACTTGAAAGAGAGAGAGATACAGACACAGAGAGATCTTTCAGCCACTGGTTCACTCCCCCAAATACCTGCAACAGCCAGGGCTTAACAAAGCCAGGAGCCCAGAACTCTATCCGGGTCTCCCAAGTCGGTGGCAGTAGCCCAAGTACCTGATCCATCACCTGCTGCCTCCTTGAGTATGCATTAACCGGAAGCTGGAATCAGAAGCAAAGCTGAGACTCGTATCTGAGCACTCTGATATAGGATGAGGGTGTTCCATGCAGCATCTTAACCACTGTGCCAAATGTGCATCCCCCTTTGCTCTTAAGAAAGGTCATAAAGAAAATGTTAAGGAATTCATTAACAGAAATTTTAGTTTCTACATTAGCTTGTTTATTAATATTTTATAAGAATAAAAATGACTTTTTATCTTTTCATTGTCTGTGTACTTCATAGTTTATTTCATACATTTCAGGCAGGTTCTAACTGGTACTGTTTATTTATGTCCCTTCATCCTATGTGTAGGACACCTATAAAAACTAAATATACCACTTATGAAAACTTTGCATAAATATTATGTCATTGAAATAGTCACAGAATTGAAAACTCAGGACTTAATGGGTTAATACTATACTTATTACAAAACTGCAACTTTATTTTTCAGTAAAGCAGTTAGAATTACATATAGCAATATTGTACTTTTCTTCTTTATATTAAATAGTAAGAGAACAATAACATGATTTTTAGATAAATGGGCAAATCTTTGTGATTAAGACTAAAAGAAAGATAATCCCTTTTATGATTATGAAATTACCTTTTTAATCCAATTTTTGAAAATTTTTTTATTTATTTATTTGACAGGTAGAGTTTACAGACAGTGAGAGAGAGACAGAGAGAAAGATCTTGCTTCCGTTGGTTCACTCTCCAAATGGCCGCAATGGCTGGAGCTGTGCCAATCTGAAGCCAGAAGCCAAAGCTTCTTCCTGGTCTCTCATGCAGGTGCAGGGGCCCAAGCACTTGGGCCATCCTCCATTGCCTTCCCAGGCCACAGCAGAGAGCTGGACCGTAAGAGGAGCATCTGGGACTAGAACCCAGCGCCCATATGGGATGCCGGTGCCGCAGGCCGAGGATTAACCTAGTGCGCCATGGCGCCGACTCCCCTTTTACTCCATTTTTTAATTCACTAAGATAATTTAACATAAATAAAAAGCTTATTTTTCACAGTATATAGGATCATCTTGAGATCTTAAGATCTTCTAAGATCATTTAAGATCATATTTAAAATGCATTGATGTATGAAAATTAACATGCAACTATTTTTAGTTTTTAATTTTATTTGTGACAATTAACATTTGTCTAAAGGAATTTTCAATTGTTTGAAAAAATACTTTCCCCAAATAATATGAACATGATCAACTAATAGTATTCTCTAGGAAAAAAAGGTATTTTTGGATGAAATAACACCATGATGGGTATGTACTGTTACTGTTACTGCCAACAAAATTTACTGATGCTCATTTTTGATGTGTTTATCATTAAACATTCAACTTCCTGGTGTACTGACTCACCACTCTTTATCCTGGCAAAATCTCTGTGTACTACATATGCTTTCTGCCCTCAGGGGCCTGAGAAGGCAGGTGTGGTTAGAGAGAGAGAGCTGGGTACCAACTTTGCAATTCGCAGTGTGTAGCAGGGGGGTCAGCGTGGGTCCTGGGGGAGGCTACAGAACCGTTCTGAGTTTGCCTCCTGGCTGACTCTGGCTCTGACCTTGGAGCATATTATGAACAGTGAGTTTACCTCCTATTCCATTATAAAACTGGATTACAGCCCTGCTTCAATGAGTTGCTGGGAGAGTTCAGCCCCTTGGATACTCTGAAACACTTAGCAGAAAGATTGTCGGAGAATAGGTATTATCTTTGTGGGCAAGATCAGAAGCACCAGAGATCCTGGCTGTGAAGGAGCGAGCTGAGAGAATCTGTCTGCCTCACCTGCAGTGCGGGTGCTCCCTAAGCTGACGAGCCCAAGGCTGAAGTTTCCATGAAGTCCTGGACCCCAGCACTGAAATATGTTCTCTCACCTGTGGTCGAAGTGGTTGTCACAGAAACTAAGTATTATTTCTGTGGCTTCTTATAATTCTCAAAGCATGATCGCATAAACCAGGTTTTGCTCATTTCCACACTCTGACAGTGTAGTACCTTACATCAGGGAGTGCCAGTTCTGTGCTGGGCAGAGTGCAGTGCGTCATCACCCACCTCTTAAAGTGACAGTTTTTGAAGTGACGACACCAAAGCTTGCAGAGCCACACAGCCAGTGAGAGACAGAGATAGGAGTCTAGTCCAAATCTGTGTGACTAAACCATACTACTGTCTATCCATTTGACAAATGAGAATCTTGGAAAGGTTTAGCCATGATCACATAGCAAAGAATAGATCGAGGACCAAAATCAGCTCCGGCAGGAAGCAGTGAGTTCCCATAGAACGGAAACTTGTAACAGTAAACACTAAAAGTGGCATCACATCTGTTTATTATTACCCAAGAGGAGCAAAGGAGAATTAACACTAGCTTGAATAACCACTGAAAGAACAGAAAAAGAGGGTAGAACTTTCAAACTAAATCAAGGAAAGATATGGAAAAAGAAAAAGAAAAATAATTAACGAAAGCAGGCAAAAGGGAGAGAAAAAGAATGGTGTTTCAGATGGAACAAATGAAGAAATAGCACTGATAGCAGGATAGATTGAGAGAGAAAAACACTGTTAGTAATGGCATTAGATGTTAGGGGACAGATTTGTTTGCAGGAGGTTTATATGTGTATTTGAATGTCATATATATGTGTTTGTGCACACTGTTGTTTCCATTAAGTCTTAAAACGTCTTAGAATACTTTGAGGATATCCAATTTCGCATTCCTTAAGTGTATGAAGTATCTGTACACACACAAAAAATTGTCTCCTATCTAGATTTCTCTTGTTAAAGAGTGTAATCAGCATCCGCACATACTATCATTCTCTAAAATAGCAATGTGAAAGGTTCTAGTGCATTCCATATACAGTTTATGTTTAAAAATAGATACAGTATATTTAAGGGAGAACACCTGAAGCAGGAGGGGGAAGAAGAAGCCTGTGTTCTGCTAAAGTGGTTGCAGTTAAGCTTTGAGGCTTAGCTGTAAGTTGTATTTTTTTTAATTTCTGAGATTGTCTTATGTTGCTTTTTTTAAAAAAAAATCTAATTTATTTGAGAGAAAACAAGATAGAGAGAGGGAGGGAGGGAGGGAGGAAGATGAAGCTCCTATTGGCTGGCTCACTCGCTCCATAGAGCCTACAACAGCTGGCCCAGAGCTCAGTCCAGGACTGTCACGTGGACTGCAGGAACCTGCACTTGAGCCGCCACTGGTGCCTCCCAGGGTTTGCACGAGCCGGAAGGTGGAATGAGAAGGTGGAATGAGGAGTGCACCCAGACCCTCTGATGCAGGCCATGGGCTTCTTAACCAGTGTCGTAACTGCTAGACGAAGCGCCCACCCCAGCGGGCAAAGCAGAAGGAGTAAATAGGTTTTTCTCACTCCAGGACTGTGTGATGTGTCTGAGGTACAATAATTTAAATCATTTTGAAAGGAAGCTTTTTCAGAGATAGAGTCACTATTTTTGGTTAATGTATTGTTGTGTTACTAACTTTGTAACCTTTTTACTCTAGGCTCTGAATGGCTTTGTACTGGTTGTCACTGTAGATGCTTTGGTCTTTTATGCTTCTTCTACTATACAGGATTACCTGGGGTTTCAGCAGGTAAATATATTTTTCTGATATCATTCACAGTAAATTTTTCTCAAAAAATGAACTTTCTACTTGTGATATATAGTATACCTTCAGATATACATAACATTTAAATATATAAATTATCAGAATATATAGGCTGTGGAATAAAAAATGATCTATTTGCAGCCAATATATTTTTTCTAACATTAACATACAGCTTTGTGATTTCTCTAAGTCTGTATGATTATTAACACCTGATTATTGTGTTAATTAATGTCTTATTACATTAGTTACTTAATAATGGCACTCATATATAAGGTTATTAATTAATGTACTTAGTACATTTATTACTTAAGAATAATTAATTATAGTAAGGAACCTTGAGTTCAGAAGAACTGACAAAAAACGTATGGATGACTTCTAGATTGCTGAGGATAGATGAACGAGGTACTAAGAGATAGTACTAGCAAAATTCTATGGTTTGTACCTTTAATTCTGATATATGTGGTTTATGGGAAACACTTAAATGATCTTTAAGCTGACCTAGAAAGTGTGGAGGAAGGAACAGAGGAGGAAGCAGGAAGCCCTGTGAGAGGAGACTGGGATTCCTTGAAGGAGGCGTATGTATTCAGGTTAACATCTGTGAATGATGGGCCAATACTTGGAGCTGTAAAGTATTCAGCCTATTTGAGGGGTGAGATTACCTGAGATAATTTGAGAACAGAGTGTAAGTACACTAGCGTGCTTGCTGTTCTTAGATATCTGGTTCTCAGGCTGCAATGTGTGTGAGAATCACCTGAAGAATCTAAAACCTCTGGGTTCCATTCCCAAATGCTCTGGTTCAGTAGGTCTTAGCGTGGCATGGACTTGCATTTCTGACAAGCCCACAGGCTCTGGATATGATTAGCACTGTCTGCATGAGACTTCAAGACTGTTTTTAACTCCATCACACATGCAGTAGAAACCAGGGGCAGCGCGTGCTTCAGTGTGTGTTTCAGATAATTCTGGCAGCTGGGCATTGGGTGCCATAGAAATGGTTTCATGGTAGAAGATGAAGTTCCTAGGGAGATTTAATGGAATCTGGCTACCACCACAAAGCCTCAATTTAAATTTTCTTGCATTTTTGCATTTTAAAATATATTGATATCATAGAAAACTTGTTTGAATTTTAATGAATTACATAATTGTTAACCATATGATGTGGTTTTAACTGTTATAAAAACAGAAAAGATTAGCCATTTTCCTGTCTTTTTTTTCTCACACATAATCATAGCCTAGATATTGTTTGTTTAAGAAAATATATCTGACATGAGTGACAGTTTAAAGCAGCATTTTTAAAACTGCAAGCTTTGACCCATTAGTGGGAAATTATGCAGTTGATATAGTGGATCAAACATCAAACTTTTTAGTTCCTTAGGATGAAATCAAATAAAATAATATAGAATACACAATGTCATCACTCATAATGAAGGAAAGCATTTTGTGAAACTTTTTTCCATGTGTATATGTGTGCATGATATAGATGGAAAAACATGTTTCTTACCATGAATTGCAGTTTTAAAACAGTTAGAAAAACTCGAATTTCAAAGCTAAGGGCTCAGCACTGTGATAAGCACAGAGAGGCAGAAAAGGGCAAGGGCTTTGATGTGGTGAAGGCATGATCCCTTAGTCTTACAGACTCTACTGGCAGTGAAAATGTAATACAAAGAAAAATTTGAGACTGTGAAGGAACTATGTAATAAATAAGCTTAGAGAAGTCATAGAGGACTGGATTTTCAGGGAGGGATTCATGGAAGAGGTAGGATTTCAACAATAAATGGACAAGGAACGTAACTAGATCTTAATACAGTACAGTAAGGAATGCGGAGCGTGGCTGTGGAGCAAGAGCATTCATGTTGGGAAGTGGTGGCGAGTAGCTTGCTGATCAGTTATAATCTGAAACATTCATGGTGGCTTTCCCAGTCGTGGGTGACTGGGCAGCTTTTGCAGTCATTCGATTTGCATTCATCACCACTAACCAGCACCCACTAATCCAGATAGGTTCTGAAATGATTTTAGTTATCCATGTGTTTTTTCATCAGTAGTTTTGTTTTATTTCCTTGTATCTTTTTTCTTTAGTCTGATGTTATACATCAGAGTGTGTATGAACTTATCCATACCGAGGACCGAGCTGAATTCCAGCGTCAGCTACACTGGGCATTAAACCCTTCACAGTGCACAGACCCTGGACAAGGAGCCGATGGTAAGAACATTTACCAAAAGATAGTGTGACTGTGTGGATGGGTTCCGTGAAAGGAAGCCTGGGCTCTTCAGGGCATAGAACTCCGTGCTGAAATGAGGAAAAGTGGAAAGACATGAGTCTGTAGCCAGGTCACAAAGAGCCTAACACGCTAATACGTTGTTTTGAGTTGAGAGCTGGTGGTGAGGGAGCGATGGCATACTCAGTATTACAGAAGGAACTGCTAACCTCGTGAAACATGGAAGGACTGTAGAAGATTGATCCTGGAGTGCGTGTCAGAAAGCAAACTATCATGTGCGAGTATAAGAAGGCTTTTCCCAGAAAAGTACAGAAACCTGTGAAAGTATTAAGCAAACAAAAAGATGGTAGAAAATATGACAGTGATGGCTCAATAAAGACAGAAACTAAGTCAAGTTCTGTGCTTATGAAGACAACTAAATTTTTTGTCTTTTTGGATCATATTTGAAAATTATTTAAAATTTTCAGGATATAGATTTTTTTTTCAGAAATTAGCCTGCATTTTAAGCAAAATGGAAGGTATATTTGTGTTGTTTTTATTTCTACAGAAACTCATGGTCTTCCACAGCCAGTATATTATAACCCAGACCAGCTTCCTCCAGAAAACTCTTCCTTCATGGAAAGGTGTTTCATATGCCGATTGAGGTGCCTACTGGATAACTCATCAGGCTTCCTGGTAAGCTGCAAAATCTTAGGACACTAACTCTCACTATGAGGATATAACAAAAAAAGGCCAGTGAAGCCAGCTTTCTTTGATTGTATTCGAGTTCTGTTTTTTTTTTTTTAATCCATCGATTTTATAAAATCAAGTCGCTTCATAAAATCGTTAGTTCAGATTTTGAGTGTCTCCCAAAATTCAGAAAATCCTTTCCTTTAGGGCCATAATAAAGACTGAAATAAAATGGAACCTTATATTTTGACTAATTTTAGGACTCTTTAGGATGAAAATAGAGCATTGTCTAGCCTTCTTTTAATAGGAGAATGTATGCTATTTTGTAATTTAAGGCCTGTTAGCTGGGAAAAATTGTGACCTTTTCTACATGTCTGGAAAGATGATTATATATTCATGACTGCAGAGTCTTCATGTGATAGGAGATGCTCTGTCTTATTGCACAGGCTGAACACCTGCTGGGGTGACACCAGGAGCTCAAGTGGGGTGTTCTGAGTAGAGGTACCTGTTCTCTTGATTGTGTGCTTGGGCCCACTCACTCCAGTGAGTACAGGAGAACTTGTAACACAGACTGCCCATTCTTTGGATGAATTCTCAGGCAATTAAAGCAGAACCAAATTTTACATTCAGCATTTCCACTCAATGATTTTTGTTGTTTATTTCTGAAGATAGTTGTGGCAACTCAGAGTTAGAATTGTGCTTGATGGTAGTTTTCCTGGCACTGATGTTCAAGATCAACACTGTGAATCCTTGGGATGAATTTCTGCATGTAGTAGGATCTTTTCTTCCTTGTGCTACTCTGAGATTGGGGTCAGACTCATCCCTTTATCTGGCTGATATTGTTTTAGTGAAACAAATTGAGCATGTTTAAAATGTCTTCATTTCCTCTGTTTCCTAAAAAAATTATTTTTGTTCTAGTAGAGCTCTGTATTCTTTATATGAGTTCATAATGACTGATTTTAGTGTTTTAATAAAGCTGTATTTTTTTTCTTGTAGGAAATATCATGTTCCACATAGTTCATGTAAACTTGAAAATTAATACATAAGTGATGACTTCATCACTGTTCATTTACTCAGTGGGAAATGCATATTGAGTGCCTAGTATACAAGGGGCTATGCTGAGTAAAAGAGATGAGGAAAATGCTCAGAAAATGATTACAGTAGTCCTGTGAGGACCATTGGAAGCAAAGAGAAGTTCACTTCTCGGCACTTTAGGACATTGCTCACACTAAGCTTTGGAATCATTTTAGTGGACTTCCTATGGAGACAGGAATCAGAGTAGCAGTTCTCAGTCTTAGTAACTTCTATGGAGTTAATCAGGAACCCCCAGAACAGCCACCATGCAGCCTTTCAATTTTAGTGAATGTTTGTGTGTGTGTGTGTGTGCTTTTAAGGCAATGAATTTCCAGGGGAGGCTGAAGTTTCTTCATGGACAGAACAAAAAAGGGAAGGATGGATCACTACTTCCACCCCAGCTGGCTTTGTTTGCAATAGCTACTCCCCTTCAACCACCATCCATCCTTGAAATCAGAACCAAAAATTTCATCTTCAGAACCAAACACAAACTAGACTTCACACCTACTGGCTGTGATGCTAAGTAAGTGAAAGTTTTCACTTTTATTTCATCAAAGTACATTTTATTTCAATAAGTCTCCCTTAGCATATAAAGCATATAATGTAGATTATAATATTGTTTATTATATTAGCTATTTGCTTGCATGTTCTTTCAGTGCATCCTTTTAAAGTAAGATATTTTCTCAGGCCCACAAATTATTTTGTTATTTTGTAATTGTTTAGAACACTTGCCACAAAAGGTGATGGTGATGGACTTCTATTAGTAAGGTTTATTATTCTGATTACAGTTATTATTGGTTTAATTTACATTTTAAATTTTACAAATACTATTTATAGCCCTAGAAATTTAGTAGCTTTCAGAACATTATGTGATAGAATCTGATGGTAAACATTCATATCATATAAAAACAGATCAATGTTTTTCTGCTTTCTAATGTGGGAATTTGAGATGTAATTTGAAAATCCTCGTCACTAAAAGATGAAGTATAAGCATTCTAGATTTTTATTCAAGGTCTTGTTTTGCCTACACAAACTGCTTTGATAGTTCTTCTAAATTTTATGGTTGTATTCAGGAGAAGAAAATAAGCAAAAACTGAGCAAAAGAGAACAGTTTAGATAGTTGTGGTTGATTTTTTTGCACCTTGTTATATGAAATTCTGAATTTGGTCAAGCAAAACATAATATAGAAAACAACATAATTAATGAATTTTTGGATACTTTTTTGTATTCGATTTTCATTTCTTCTTCTTTTACCCTGTTGTTCACCAGAGGACAGATCGTCTTGGGCTACACAGAGGCAGAGCTGTGCATGAGAGGGTCGGGGTATCAGTTCATCCATGCTGCTGATATGCTGTACTGTGCCGAGTCCCACATACGGAGTAAGTTGGTGTTCCCCACAAACATGTCAGGACTCTAATGTCTGTTCCAAGGCGTCACTCATAGTGTGTGTTGAATGAAACTGTTTGGACAAACTTCTTCAGAATGACACTCTTTATTCATTGTCTGCCTTACAGCTGCCACACAAGAATATAATAGGTGAATTACTACAAAAGTGACCATTTTGGTCATTGAAATTTTACTCAGGGATTTTTTGAATAGTGTCATTATTCTTTATAAGGGTAGATTAATATAGATTTAAGCTTTAAAATCGTGAAGTACTGAGCTGTAGAGGAACATGCTATTTTTAAAATGAAAATAGTTTTTATCTTTACTTCCATGTGTTACCTCCAACATTTTAAATAATAAATTTTAGTATGCAATAGGAAAAAAAACCTGCAGAACTGCTTTCATTTCTTTCAATATATTGTATTTAAAAGTTGTCAAGATAGGGGCTGGTGCTGTAGCATAGCAGGTAAAGCCACTGCCTGCAGTGCTGGCATCCCATATGGGTGCCGGTTTGAGTCCTGCCTGCCCCACTTCCTATCCAGCTCTCTGCTATGGCCTGGGAAAGGTAGAAGATGGCTCCGGTCCTTGGGCTCCTGCTCCCACATTGGAGACCCGAAAAGTTCCGGGCTCCTAGCTTCAGATTGCTGTAGTTCCGTCTATTGCGGCCATCTGGAGAGTGAACCAGCAGATAGAAGACCCCCACCCCGCCTCTGCCTCTGCCTCTGCTTCTGCCTCTCTATAACTCTGCCTTTCAAACAGATAAATACATCTTTAAAAAAATGAAAAATGTTGTCAAGATAGTAACTTCTTTGGTCATAGATGCATCCAGAAATATGTCAGAGAGACTTTCCGGGATGTTCTTTAATATGTTTATTAGGAGTTTGATCATTTAATTTTTTAACTTTTTTCTGTTCTTTTTTTTTTTTTTTTTTTTAGTGATTAAGACTGGAGAAAGTGGCCTAGCAGTTTTCAGGCTTCTTACAAAAGATAATCGATGGGCTTGGGTCCAGTCTAATGCACGCTTTATTTATAAGAATGGAAGACCAGATTTTATCATTGCAACTCAAAGACCTCTAACGTAAGCACAAAGACTCAGAATGTTTCCTATTTTCATTTTTTATTGTAATGACATTTGGTTCACAGGTCCTCTTACGTGAAAACTCAAAAGTCATTCTAAGAGAATTGAGTCTGACAGGTAAAACTGAAGTACACTAATGTGAGTATGTGCAGGAAGAAGAGGACTTTGGTGAGACCATTGAGTGGTTGGGATTGGCAGACTTAGTGCAGCCAAACAGGGAGGGCTAAGAGAACAATCAAAGAAAACTCCAAGGTGAAAAGCTGGTGCCATCTGTAAAACAAAGTAGGAAAGTTACCATGCTTTGTTGGGATCGCGATGTTCACCAAGCCCAGCAGGGATTTGGGAGGAATTTCTACACACTCTGGAAGTGAGTCCTTTGTCAAGTGTTTGCAGTGCAAATATCTTCTCCCACTCTGGCCAACTAATTTTTGAATATGGCTTAAGAGGAGAGCAAGGTTGGTTTTTCCTTTTTTTCCCCTTTTATGTATATCTAATTGGCCAGTCAGATTTATTTAAAAGACACTTTATGAAAAGGCTGTCCTTTACTCCACTGCAAAGGATTTTGATCAAGGAATTGTGCAGCAGTTCTGTTTTCTGGACTTTTTTGAAGTTGGCTGTTTTGTACCATCACGTTGTCTTAATTACTGTATTTTCAGGTTTGATATCTGAGTGCATGTCTTCATTTTGTTTGCTTAGCCCTTGTTCTTCAAGATTGCCTTGCCTCTTCTTCCCCTGTTATGCTTCCATATGTATTTTAGAAATCAACGATAATTCCCATTAGAAAATCTGTTGGGACTTTGAATGGAATTTCCTTGAAAGTATAGGTCACTAGAGAGAATGAACTCCTTGGTAATACTGAGTGTTCCAACCCATGAGCCTGGTGATGTATGTACCTGTGTGTGTGTACTGTGGAGGTAGGCAGGTGTACGGCTGTGTGTGTACCTGCACAGAGCGGTGCCCTTTCCCCTGCTCACTCTTGCTGGGATCTCATCATCTCTTCTACAGTTCCACTTGTAGTTTGTTCATTTTTGCTATTTTACCTTTGTGTTTTATATTTGCTCATTATTTCATACCTTCCACTTTCTTGGCTACAGTTGGCTATTTTTTCCAACTTTTTCTATTTTAATATATATTTAGACATATAAATATATGCACACACATATAAATTTTCTTTTAAGTACAGTTTTAACCAAGGTCCTCCTGTTTGATGTGTCTTATTTTTACCATTCACAATATTGGCAAAATTTCTTTTTTATTTATTTTTTATTCACAAGCTTCTTAAATATGGTATTATCTGTTTTAGAGTTAGGGGACTTTTCTGGTTGTTTTAAGTAATTAACATTTAGCATGATTCCATGATGTCAGAAGCATTCTCTGAGAAGGATTTCGGTCCTCTAAAACTCAGGGTGGCTTATTTTATGACATAGCGTACAGTCAGTGTTAATGAAATATCCCATGTGCTCTGGTCAAGAATGTATGTTCTGTTGTTAAGGAGTTTGGTGTTTTTTCCATGTCACTCTCTAGTTGGTTAATTGTATTGTGAGTATTCTGCATTGGTTTGTGGTGTATGGTTGCTCTGTCAATTCCTAAGAGAAGTTAGTTGTTTTCATTTTCTTAATGATTCAGGGCATTTCTTTATCTCTTTATGATATATCTTTTTTTTTAATGAATTGCCAGTTAGTATAATTTGTCTTCTGTTGAGTGTTTTGGCTCTCTCTTAGACCTACTGGAGCTCTGTTCATATCTACTATGGATATGAAATTTAAATATATACATATATCTAATTATAAATTATAAATATACACATATGTCCCAGATGTTTTCCCCATGCCTTAATTTGGTTTATGACATCTTTTGCAAGGCTGCAGGGTTTCAGCTGACACACTGCCAGTCACACCAGTCTTCTCCTGTGAGCTCCTCAGGAAGTGTTCTTCTTAGACATGGCTCTTCTACTCAGATTCCTTTTCTTTATGCTAATGATGAACTCCCTGAGAGACAGATGAAGAAAGGGATCCCATTCAAAATAGCCACAAAAAATAAAGTATGTAGGAATAAATTTAACCTAAATCCTTATCATTTGTTTTTATATTTAATTTTTATTCCATACAAATTTATTTCTCTGGAGAATATCACCTGAGCTTGAAATCACCTACTATACCAAGTTTTGAGGGGGAAAAAAGCTCTAAATCATTTTAAAAATTTTATTTACTTATTTTTATGGATTTGAAAGGTAGAGAGACAGAGATAAATAGAGAGGAAGAGAGATCTTCTTTTCACTAGTTCAATCCCCAGATGCCTTCAACAGCCAAGACTGGGCCACACAGAGGCTAGGAGCTGGAAATTCCATCCAAGTCTCCAACATGGGTGTCAGGAACCCAAGTCCTTAAAGCCATGGTCTGCTGCCTCTTGGAGGTGCAGGAGGTGGAATTGAGAGGGGAGAGCTGTGGAGTAGGGACTTGCACCCAGGCATGCAAGTGGGATATGGGTGCCCTATGTTGCCTCTTACCCACTGCACCACGTGCCCTCCCCTAAATCATTTAAATGTGTTTGTCTAAAAAAAGTTTTCTAGCACTAACCATGAGAATGATTTGGGGCAAAATAAAATCTGTCTTCTATGTTGTCAACTCACTTGCAGCGTATTTTTCTTGCTCTTTTTTTTTTAATATTTTAAGATATTTGTGATGGACTTCTGCTAACATATACAGACTTTCTTGTACCCAATTTTAGAGATGAAGAAGGAAGAGAGCATTTACTAAAACGAAACACGAAGTTGCCTTTTATGTTCACCACTGGAGAAGCTGTGTTGTACGAGATGACCAGCCCCTTCCCGCCCATCATGGACCCCCTGCCAATAAGGCCTAAAAGTGGCACTTGTGGGAAGGACTCTGCCACCAAACCAACTCCAAGTAAGGATTCTGTCCATCCCAGTTCCCTCCTGAGTGCCCTGATGCAGCAGGATGAGTCTATTTACCTCTATCCTCCTTCGAGTAACGCACCTTTTGAAAGAAACTTTTTTACTGAGTCTCTGAATGAGTGCAGTAACTGGCCAGAGAACGTTGCGTCGGTGGCCGGTGGCAGTGTCCTCAAACACGAGCAGATCGGTCAGTCTCAGGAAGTGAGCCCAGCGTTCTCCGGAGATCAGACGGTGCTCTTTCCAGATAATAAAAACTGTGACTTGTACAACATTATGAAAAACCTCGGTGTAGATTTTGAAGATATCAAAAACATGCAGAATGAGGAGTTTTTCGGGGCTGACTTTTCTGGTGAGGTTGACTTCAGAGACATTGACATAACAGATGAAATCCTGACTTATGTCCAGGATTCTTTAAACAAGTCCCCCTTCGGGAGTCCAGGTTACCAGCCTCAGCCAGCCACAGCACTGAACTCCAGCTGTATGGTGCAGGAACGCCTGCAGCTCGGACCGCCGCAGCAGCCTCCGTGCCGCTCGGAGCAGGCAACAGTGGAGCCGCAGCAACAGCTGTGTCAGAAGATGGAGCACATGCAAGTTAACAGCATGTTTGCCAACTGGAGCGCTAACCAGCCCGTGCCTTTCAGTGAGCCTCAGCAAGACCTCCAGCCATACAGCGTCTTCACGGACTTCCACACGGCTGATCAAGCGTTTCCCTACACGGCGGCGATGAATACGATGCCTTATACACAGAACTTTACTCCTTGTAATCAGACTGTAGCACCACAGCATTCCAGGTGTACACAGTTGGATTTCGCTATGGGGAATTTTGACTCATCTCCATACCCTAGTACCTCTAATCTAGAAGATTTTGTCACTTGTTTACAAGTTCCTGACAGACAGACACATGGAGGGAACCCACAGTCAGCCATGGTGGCTCCTCAGACGTGTTATGCTGGGGCCGTGTCGATGTATCAGTGCCAGCCGGGACCTGCACACACCCTCATGGGTCAGATGCAGTGCGAGCCACCAGTGCCAGGCCCAGAGGCATTTTTAAACAAGGTGAGTGATTTTGAACCCAATAAACCCTCTCGTGATTCTTCTTACCTTGTAAATAAATAGACCTGAGTTATAAATATTTCATCTCAGTGGCCGATTTTCATCTATTTTCAGTAGTGTTCATGGAGATAGGGTTTCTAATTATATGTGTGACTACGATTTTTATAAGCCTGTACTTTTTCTAAAACATGCTATTTACCTGAATCTTGAAAGAAAGACGGCAAGGGCTAATGCAAAATGAATGTGTCCTAAATTACTTGGTAAAATTAGTTAAAAATGGGTTTAAATAGAGAATTTGTCTTGAGTGTTTCAAAACATAGAGCTTTTTAAGATCTCAGACTTGAAAATTTCACTCTTCAATGGTGTAACCCTGCTGGCTGGCTTGATACTGTATTTGCATTGTTTAAATATGTCCTCAGAACTCTGCTAGCAGCAAGTACACTTTAAATCCAGAAGTGATCATTAAAAAAAAAAAAAGATAATGTAACATAATGATCCCAGCTGCTTTCTGTGGCCACCGGGGAATATATTGTTTGCACTTGTACTTTATCAGAAAATACACAGTTCATTTTAAAACATATTTGTTTAGCTTCAAAGAATATCTTGACTACAGTTAAGTTCACTGACCTCTGTGTATTATAGGAATTTGCAAATGTGACTTGAATCTTTATCCCTGATTTTTTTTTCTGGCTTTCTGTCATGCATTTGGTTTGTCTGATTGAATATGAGCTTTGTTAATAGAAAATGATGATGCGTTCTGATCATCCTTTGATTATATTAAAATTTAATAGTCAATTACAGTCTGTCTGACAACGTTGTTGTGACCTAATCATATTTCATTCTTGAGTAAGATGAATTGTGCGGAAGTGAGTGATGTGAAATTACATTTTAAATAGTGCGTCAGCATCACTTGAGTTCCCCCCCCCCCCCCCACACACACACTGCTTTTTATGCTTTTCTGTGAATAACAAAATACTAATTCTGCAGCATGCATTTTCCTCCATGGTGCCACTTGTTACCTGTGTCTGTTGGGCACTTGAAGTGTGGCTAGTCTGAAAGGAGATGTGCTGTCACCATGAAGTAAACACCCCGTTTTGGAGATTTGGCTTGTAAAAGCAGTGCAGAATGTTGATTTCATGTTGAAATGATAAAGTTTGATATATTAGCTTAAGTAAAACATTAAAATTAACTTCTTTTTTATTTTTTATTTTTATTTTTTATTACTATTTTTTATTACTATTTTATGTGATTATTTGAAAAATTGAAGTTTTGGGCCTCACATTATATTTCTAATGGACAGCACTGCCCCATACAATATATTTAAAGAGACTGTCTTGCTTTTCTTCTGTTATATGGGATGAGAAAAATTCATTTAAAACCCGCTATTACCTGGGGAAATAATATTACCTTGTACTTGACAAAGCTGCAATTCAATCTGCTTGAAAGTTTTCACAACTTTTGGTATCATATACAAAAATGTGAAGGCTCTGTAATCTGTAACATTCTACAGAACTATGTATTTCCAGGCTGTTTGTCCTCCCTCCCTGCCTCCCTCCCTCCCTCCCTCCCTCTTTCCTTCCTTCCTTTAATTTCTATTTCTCTTTGCCTTTTCTTTTATTTTCTCTTTTCTTTTCTTTTTCTTCTTCCCCTTCTTCCCCTTCTTCCCCTGCCCTGCCCTTCCCTTCCCTTCCCTTCCCAATAGCATTATAGAAACCAAGCTAATTTCAGTGTAGGAAAACAAAAACGAATATTTTCTTTTGTTAATTGGACTCAAAGTAGAATGATGCTTTTAGTAGTATTCATTGATTGGCAGTTCTTATAGATAAGAAATTAAAGAAATCATACTCATGGTATACTATTTTAGAAATGCCAATCAACCTTTAGAAACTCAGAACTGGCCTTGTTGGAAAAGCCCAGGTCATCTGCAGGCAAGGTCACTGAGCCAAGCACTTGACTGGGAGCAGTCTGCTCAAAGCAAACCCACCTGTGGCCAAGCGTGTTTGTGACTCAGGAGTGGCTCTCGTGGAGCTGTCCTTTCCTGACCGACACAAAGGCAGTCTGAAAAGAGGCAGTTGTGTCACTCACCTGTACCAAGCTCAAAATGTCTTGTTACACTAGCAGAAAAACCAAAAGTTTATAAGTGCATGTAATGGATAATATGTAATCAGGATGTCGTCACCAAATGGAAGAGTTAAAGTTTGGTAGTAAACCAATGTGAAGTTTAACAATATGCAGAACTAAGATCTTTGCAACACATCTCACTATGTTTTCTAATGGCTTAAAATATCTGGAGGATTATTCAAATAAACTTCATTGCTATTTTCGTCTTCAGTTTCCGAACGGGGGCATGTTAAATGAGACATACCCAGCTGACCTGCATGACATAAATAACACTGTGGCCAGCACACACCTCCCGCCGCTGCACCATCCGTCCGAAGCCAGACCCTTCCCTGACCTGGCGTCCGGCCGACTGCTGTGATTCCAAGCCCAGCGTTCACCTTGGTTTTCTGCACTGAAGTCACTTGTGAAGGATTACAGAGTATTAAACCGTCAGTGCTGGACAGCAGGTTCACCTGGAGGCTTCGGCGCATGCACCGTTACTCTAAGCCGAGTTTTAATTTCTGTTTTCAGAAAAGGAGTCTTAGAAATAATGCTGGCATTTCATATGCTATAGTCATTCAGATGGAATGTGTGCAACCATGGAATCGTGAGATACCATCTATATGTTACATGGCTCTGAGCACCACAAGCATGCAGACTTGTTCAGGGGATTTAAAGACTTAAATTTGAAAACTTTCTTTGAATTATCCTTTCAGGATAACAATGAAAAACTTTGACGTTTCCATCTTCTTTATTGTTAGTACACCAAATACAAAGTTACAAAATAAACCCATTTCTCTATCATTTTAGCCTCTGCTTTTGTGTCAGATGTTAAAATAAGTGGTTTGGTGCTTTTATAAGAAGAAAATAATCTCAGTGCTCTCCTCTTTCACTGTTACTCTAAGTGCCTCACATTTCTTTCTACCTGTAACACTGTAGGATGTATATTTTATATAAAATAGTCTTTTTCTTGTTTAAATTACTAGCATTCTCTCTGCACCCAGATATATTTGTATTTCCTAAATCCAGTTGTTTTTATTAATTCAAACCTATTTTAACTGCACTACTCACCCACTTTTTTCAGGTAAAGGACAAATAATGATTGAAAAGATAATTATTTACTATATAACCTAGTTGCTTCTAGACTGTAACTGTTGCTATGTGCCTTATGTTGGAAACATTTGAAAGTAAAACATCTTCCCAAGTTATTTCTTATCTATATAAAGTTTAAAGCTGTAGCACTTAATGTCAAGGATGATTTCAGAAAAAGAGATACGCACTCCGCTGTATGCCTTTCTTGAAATCTCCATGATGGTGGTTGTATGTTGCAGTGTAAAAAGTCTGCTGTTAAATGCAACCATGTGTATTATAAAATTATGTTGAAAAGAAGCAGCACATGTTAGTTTGTAATTAAATTAAGCAAAGCACTCATTTCAATGTGTTTAAATTATCTTTGAAAACTGTTTTAGATCTGTAGTCATTAAATGTTATGTTGACTTTATAAATTTCACTTCTTAAAACAGTGGAAACTTTGTTTTTCCTCATTTGAGGAATGTTAAGATTGAAGATAGCAATGTTTGATGCAAAGTATTGTAATGAGTGAAATGGATGGTGCATTGTACAGATAAAATGAACAAAATTAGTTGTAAAATATTTCCAATCGTTCATTTAAAAATAGGGCCAAACCTTATATAGGCACATAAATAATTTGTTTTAGTTTCACGCATTTTATCAGTGTGTCTTTTTTAAGAAATCATATAATGAACTAAACTGCTTTTAAGTTACTATTAAGAAAAAGACAACCACGTAGTTTTTTACCTTCAAACGTTATGTCTTTATGATATAAAGACCTTTATTACAAATAGATTCCGCACTCTAGCAACTTTTCTGATCTCAAATTATTAAAAAGAAAATATGTCACCATCTGTCATTTTTTACTTAAATAAAGGCATCCAAAGGACTTAGACACACATTACATAGATTACTTAAAAACTGATGGAATCCCAAACTGAGATGCAGTGTTCAACTATAACATTTTTCATTTATAAGTAAATTTAATGTACATAAAAGTGGCTTCAGAGAAAAATCTCTCAGTTCCATGCAATTTTAGTCAAAATCTGAATCTGTAGACTCAGTGTAAGTGTTGAAAAAGAAATCTGCCTAAAGCATTTCCTAATTTGTTTCCAGCTTGAGGTGTCACTAGGGATTTCGACCCATGGTTGTGATTACTATTCTCTTTCTGCATTTAAACCTGTCATTAAGAGCCTTTGCATAGCCACTTGTGTTGGTCTTTCCACATGGTAGCAGACGCATTGTGCAGTGGAAAACATAAGGCTTTTAAAATTGTGACTCTGATGACCATTATACACTTCTAAAACTAAAAGTTTTTAAAGCAATATTGTATATTTTTACCTACTTAAGTAAAATTTATCTCAGAATAATAAAATCATGTTAAACCAAATATACCTTTGTCTGTATTGCTAAGTGCCAAACCAAGAAGGCTTTGTGGCCCACTGCAGAGGGCTTTGCTTGCAGGTGACGTGCATGTCTAAGGGTGTGTGTGATATGTTTAGTGTGGACTCTTCCTCAACCTGGGAGATTCGCCAGCTTTCCAGTGTGTTACAAAGCCAGCCCTCAGAGCTATGCACGGACTCGTGTGTTCAGTATTACTAAACTGTAGATAAATGTTTTCATGGCTTTGCTCTTTTCCTTCAAAAATGTTACTGCTTACATATGCCATGCATAGATTGTTGTTTAAAATATGATTTATAGTCTCTTTATTATCAACATTGTATATAACAGTATATATGGTAATAAAGTAATCACCAAGTAAGAATATGTTTTAATGTAAGTTCTTTCTTTTGGTCTACGTAAAGGAAATGATCACTTAACATTAAAGGTTTATAACTGTTATATGGAGGCAGTCCACATTATTTAAGAAAGGGCTAAGTCAGTAATTCATAAACTTTTATTTACCTGAAAGGAACAAATTTCATGTATGTCATATCTGCAATTTTAAGAAGTTAATGATGCTTCCCACACTTCCCTCCCCGCTGGTTCCTACTCTCCCAACTTTGCTCTTTCTTTTTTCTTTTAATTTTTTCAGTGACACACTTTCAGTTTACTTTATAATCACAAGCTTGATCCTCCACTAAATAAAGAACTAAACAAGTACTAAGTAGAAAAGCTGCTCCTCAGGAGTATAGACAAGCACTATAAACTATAAGCAAATCCAAAATGTCAGTTTTGCTCATGTATATTACATTTTTTTCTACTTTATATATTAGTTACCACAAATCAGAGAAAACATGATTTTTGTCTTTTGGGGACTGGCTTATTTCAGTAAGCATAATGGTCTCCAATTGCAATCATATTGTTTCAAAATATAGGATTTCCTTCTGATTTTTTTTATGGCTGAGTATTCCATCATGTATATTTGCCATGGTTTTTTAATCTAGTCATCAGTTGATGGACTTCTGAGTTGATTCCATATTGTAGCTATTGTGAATTGAACTGCTATAAACATGGGGGTAGAGTTAACTCTTTCATATGCTGATTTCATTTCCCTTAGGAAGATTCCCAGGAGTGGGATGGCAGGGTCATATGGTAGGTCTCTTTTTAGATTTCTGAGGAATCTCTACACTGTCTTCCATAATGAGTATACTAGTTTACATTCCCACCAACAGTGTATTACAGTACTTTTTTCTCCACATCCTTGCCAGCAATTTCTTTTCTTTTTTTTTTTTTTTTTTTTTTTTTGATAATAGCCACTCTAACCAATGGGGTGGCCCCTCATTGTGGTTTTTGTTTGAGTTTCCCTGATAGCTAGTGACCCTGAGCACCTTTCCATGTGTTGGCCTTTGTGTTTCATTGTTTGAAAAATATTTGTTCATATCCTTATCCCATTTCTAAACTGGATTGTTTATTTTGTTGTTGAGTTTCTTGAGCTCCCTGTGTATTCTGGATATTAATCCTTTATCAGATGCATAGTTTGCAAATATTTTCTCCCATTCTGTCTGTTGCCTCTTCACTTCGTTGAGTGTTTCCTTTGCTTTGCAGATGGTTCTTGGCTTGATGTAATCTAATTTGTCTATTTTTGCTTTTATTGCCTGTGCTTGTGGGTTTTTTTCCTAAAAAGTCCGTGCCTATGCCAGAGTCTTTCAGTGTTTTCCCCTAGGTTTTCCTCTAATAATTTGATAGTTTCAAGTCTTAGATTTAGACCCTTGATCCATTCTGAGTCAATTTTTGTGTAGGGGGTGGGATAGGGATCTTATTTCATACTTCTACATACAGAGATCCAGTTTTCCTGACACCACTTGTTGAAGAGACTGTCCTTTCTCCAGGAAGTGGTTTTAGCTCATTTGTCCAAGATTACTTGGCTATATATGTGTGGATTAATTTCTGTGGTCTCTACTCTGTTCCATTGGTCCACGTGTCAATTTTTGTCCCAGTGTTTTGATTATAACTGCCCTGTAGTACGTCTTCAGATCTGGTATTGTGATGTCTCCAGCTTTGTTTTTGTTGTTTAAGATTGCTTTAGCTATTCAGAGTTTCTTGTGTTTCCATATGAATTTTAAGGTCATTTTATTCTGGAACTGAAAGAAATCTTGGTATTTTGATTGGGATCACATTGAATCTGTAAATTGCTTCGGATAGTATGGACATTTTGATGCTATTAATTTTTCCAAATCATTATCATAAACTTCTTATCCAATTCTGACCTTAAATGTTTTGGCCTTTACCTAAATAGAAAAAAATACAGACTTTTCAGTAACATCAGAAATTAAAATGCTTCTGGACTGTTCTTTTAAACCCTATGTTATCAGTGTTACAAATGGAGTATTTTTAACATCTCAGGAAAAAATAGAGAGTCCTGTTTTTAGTAAATAACTTCTTGAAAATATTTCTGAAGAAATTTGAAACAACTTTTATTGGCTGTATTTTGTCATTGGATTCAAAAAATTCTTGCCCAAACCCAGATGCCCTCTCTAATAAATATTTTATACAAGAGCCCTTGCCCCAAATTCCTAATTGTTGAATGAAGATTCACCAGGAATTCTGCAATTAGAATTGATTAAAGAAAAATTCTGAGAAAACAGTTTTCATTCTCATAACAATTATGCATACAACCTTTTTGTATTTATCCTTTACACTTAGGTATTTTTCAGAACCAGGCTACAAGTGCCATCAAACTTAATTCCAGACATTTTAGAATGGTCTAAGAATGACATAAAATTCTCAGCCTTAACTGTTTGAAAAAAATCCAGTACTGTTTGCATTCAGTTGATGGATTCTTTTCTAAGATTATTTATTTATTTATTTATTTAAAAATCAGAGTTAGAGAGAGAGAGGGAGAGACTGCGAAATAGCGAGATTGTCCATCCCCTGGTTCACTCCCCAGGTGGCCACAGTGGTCGGGACTGGACCGGGCTGAAGCCGGGAGCCTGAAGCATCTTCCAGATCTCCCATATGGGTAGTAGGGGCCCAAGCACTTGAGCCATCTGCTGCTTTTCCCTGCCATTAGCAGGGAGCTGGATCAGAAGTGGAACAACGGACTCAAACCCGTGCCCCAGTGGGATGACGGCGTTGCAGAAGGCAGCTTTATCCACAGCACCAGCCCCGGTAGATGGTTTCTGTCAGTACAACTGGTTCCATCTCATCAAGCCTGCTCAATAAACACTGGTCCAGGGCCTTGGTGACGCCTGATCCCTCTCTCACGGTCAGCAGATGAGTAAGGTCCCAGTTTTACTACTAGAACTGAGAGCATCATCCTAAGTGTGTTCCTTCACCCCAGCAACACCGCTGTTCTCAGTCTCCTGACCTCTGGTGTATGGGGAGAGGTTAGGTTGCCCGGATTCTAAGGTCTGCACTTATTTCTTACTGTGGTGCATGGAGCTTTACCCTTCCCTTGTTGAGTCTCCTCACAGGCTGTGCTGTGTGCAGGTATGCCCTCCACCCTGGAAAAAACATTACTTGACCCTGATCCCTTTTCTTTATTAAACTACCTCTCTGCTTCCTGTCTGAAACAGTTTTGATCTCCTGAAATCTGGTTTGGTTTTCCACCCTATTGTACATGTCATGTAATTTGCTTCTTACTGTAGGCTGATTTAAGTCTGGCTTAGCTGATATTGTTGTACCATTGGTAAGTGTCAGATTTTGCCCACTACCCCGTGGTTATATAAAAAATTAACATTAGAGGAATCTGGATGAAGGCAAATAAAGAGGCTGCAATTCAAAACTTCTACAATAATTTATTTAAGAATAATTTTCTATTTAACTGCGACATAGAAAGTACTAAGTGTCTGCCGTTACTATTTTCCTGTGATGTCTAAACGGCCTTTTTGCAGATGGAGGTAAAGCTATACATGGGCGCTAAATCTCCTTCTGTGGTTTGATGACTGGCTGAGGTTTTAGTCTCCTACGATCCTCCTTTCCATTGTGATCTCCCGACATCATCCTTGGCAGTGATCCTTCCAGCCTCGTGTTCATAGCTCCTACACACCAACTTCTGCATCGTGTTTTTCCATTCCACGTAAATACAGCCATGCCTGAAAACACTGAGCACTTGTAACTGCCCTACCTCTGTCCACTTGAAATTGCCTTTTGTTATCTCAGCCTTTCCTTCCCACCTCCCAGTCCTTTTCCCCATCTTCAGCCAACCTTGGGATTCCCAGACCCCTGGGTCTGTGTGTTTCCTCTACAGGCCCTCAGCCTGGACCGCCACTGCAAGCATGCTTGCATCCTGGATTTGTTCATTGCCTTCTTGGCTTCTGCTACTCCAGTCCATAGCCTTGGTCTAACCACTTTGTCTCCCCGATTAACCGATTGCTAGAGAAACGTCACACACTGAAATAATGGCCTCCCCATAGACTCTTCACCGTGCCTGTATTGCCAGTTGACTCCCCTTGTATCATCTTCCTGGTTCCTTCATCAGAGATTTATCACTGGTTATAGATTTCCCAGCCTCTTCTTGGGGAGAAGTAGCTAACAAGGGTGCAGGAACACTCAATGAAACAAGCAAGAAGCCACTGCTTTTCTGATGTTTGCTCTTCATACCCATACATGGCTGCAGTGGATGGAGATCTGTTATCTACCTTGATCCATGATGACAGAAGACATTGACTAGGTAGTGAAGCAAAGCCAGGTTGAGCCAAGGTCCTGCATGCCCTGGAGCCACTGAACCCTGCTCTGCCTGCCTCTACACTTGGTGTGTATTACAGAGAAACATGCGCACGCACACACACACCATGGGATCTGCCTCACCTCACTGTCTACAATGACGTCACCTCCAACTTGACTGAAAACGTCCAACATAACCTGTGGTTTGCTGGGTTTTTGCCCTTGGCATTTCTATCAGCAGTCCCCTTATATTTTCCTATTTTTTCTACTTTTTCTTGTATCTTCAGTCATTGAATGCTTTGGTTTCTACGGCTTGGAAACATAATCATCTTCTAAAAGAATAATAAATGAAACTGCCACTTCCTTCTTATATTTTTATTCTCTTTTTTTTACCACTGTATATCTGAAAAAGCAGCTGATTGATAACTTGCTGATCTTTATTTTTTAAATTTTCCATCTGAATTTAACTGGATCAATGTTACCTACTAAGTGAAGAAATTACCCCTGGATACTTGACTTGTTACCTTGGCTTCTTTCACATTGTGTGCCCCTAATTTCCTAATTTCAGACTCTGACCCTGTCGCTCCTAGAGTCCTTAAAAATCGCTAGCATGGTGTTCAGTACAATCAGTAGGCTCGAGGGGCCTGCCTCGGGCTGTGCCGTGCTCTGAGTGACCCTACGTCACCTGCCTCCGGTCACCTCCATTGGGTGAACTGCCTTTCTCTCCCTGCGTGAGCTTCGCTTGTCATCATTGTTATAAAGCAGCTCCATCTGGTAAAACCTTTGAGGAAGGGCCCTTTCCCATGTCCCTTCCATGGTGCCATGGCTTCTCATGGTGTGGGAGATGCAGAGCTAACTCAGATTTCAGACTTAGCAAAACCTTTGTCTCTTCCAACAAAGTGCTGTATCATTGATTGCATTTACCTCTGTTTGCACGGCCAGGAAGTGCAAAAATCAGTTTTGTACTTAGGTTCAACCTCCTCCCCTGCCTTTACTTGAGGGAAAAGTATTTGTGCTTCTGTATTACTGCGAAGCCTACTTCCTACTTCTTGAGATTGCCTGCTTTTGTTTTCAAGTTTTAATGTAAGCTGCACAACTTCTTTTACGGTTGGATAAGAATTACCTGTATAAGGATACCGTCAATAGGCCTGCACCGCGGCTCAATAGGCTAATCCTCCACCTAGCGGCTCCAGCACACCAGGTTCTAGTCCTGGTCGGGGCGCCGGATTCTTTCCTGGTTGCCCCTCTTCCAGGCCAGCTCTCTGCTGTGGCCAGGAAAGGCAATGAAGGATGGCCCAAGTGCTTGGGCCCTGCACCCCATGGGAGACCAGGAGAAGCACCTGGCTCCTTCCTTTGGATCAGCACGGTGCGCCAGCCGCAACACGCCAGCCATGGCGGCCATTGGAGGGTGAACCAACGGCAAAAGGAAGAGCTTTCTCTCTCTCTCTCTCACTATCCACTCTGCCTGTAAAAAAAAAAAAAAAAAAAAAAAGGATACCATCAATAAATGAAGCAATGTTGAAAACTATTGGAAGAGACATAAGCTAGCCATAAGTGCCTTTAAACTAAAATGTGCACCAATAACACTCCACAGAACATAGGAGGTAGATGGGCCCAGTGTAGGTGTAGGACCTAAGGGAAAGGGATGGTGACCGAACAATGGTTTCAGTCCTGTCTGGCTTCCCAGAGGCTGTGACTTTTTTCCCCCACGCTTATTCTCTTTGACACAACTAACTTAAAATGATTTGCAATACTTTGTTTTTTTGTTTTTTTGGTTTTTTTTAGCCACTCTAATATTCTCATCATAGTTGTCTTCTATCATCTGTCATTTCCTGTTCTACTTAGTTTCTGTTTTCTTTGCTGGACCAGAGGAAAGCAACAGGCCCAGAGTGGAAAGATGTGAGAGCTGATTGTGAAACTACCTGTGAAACTCTCTTCGTCCTCCCCTAAACAAGCAGGTGGGGAGGTTGCAAGCGTGCGAGGGCTTTCTCATTTAGGTCAGGTCATTTCGATACTTGAGTCGTTATGACCGTTTTGCACTGGCTGATGAGAAAGCCCAAGTTACACACTTGAAGATTAGCAAATGGGGGCCCAAGAGGTAGAGTGGTCTATTTGAACACACACAGGGTGGTGCAGACAGACCCAGGGTTTGCACTTGCTAATTAAGAGCGCTTTCAAAGGCATCAAATAAGAGCCGCTATCTCTGTGCCTTGCTCTGTTTGGTATTCTGCTAGTTGCTTAGTTCCAGCTATCTCACTTACTTACTGCCTCCCATGAAGTAAATCTAGTTATCCAAATTTTACACATGATTAAGCTATACTTAGAAAAAGCAGCCAAAATAATCAGTGTGCTTGTAGTAGACAGAATAATATCCCCCACCAAAAAAAAAAAAAAAAAAAAAGTTCATATCCTAATGCCCCAGAACCTGGGACTGCGTTAATTCAGATGGCAGATTGGATGCTGTGGTTTGGTTAAGGCTTTGGGTATGGCCTTCAGAGATCTGTGTGTTGGAAGCTCGGTCCCCAGTATTGACAGTTAGAGGTTGTGGGCCGTTAAGAGCTGGGTCCTAGTGGGAGATCTTTAGGTCACTGTGGTGCAGCCCTTGGAAAACACTAAGGGCCTTCTCTTCTCCCGGGGCACTGGTCAGTTCTCCCGAGAGGGCTGTTAGCAAAGGGAAGGCTGGCCCCTCTGCACTCAGGGCTCATAGAAGATGCTGGCAGGGCAGTAGGAGCAGTTGTGAGAGGAAGAGGTCCTATCGCAAAACACGAAGTCGGAGAGGCTGGGCTCCCACAGCCCTTCTCAGGGGCACACCCAGCGACTTAAGGACCTCTTAAGAGGTTCATAAATTCTGACCACCTCCCAGCACTGCCTCTCTGGGGCCCACACTTCTGACACATGAGCCCTTGGGGGCACACTGTAACCACATCCAAACCACAGCGCCTAGCTCCAGGTGTTCTGCGACAGCAATGGAAACCTGCTACAAGGGACTTCTCAGGCGGTTTTAGGGTTCTTCCGGATTACCTGGGTGGATCCAATGTAAACACAAAGGTCTGCCGGCGCCGTGGCTCAATAGGCTAATCCACCTAGCGGCGCCGGCACACGGGGTTCTAGTCCCGGTTAGGGCGCCGGATTCTGTCCCGGTTGCCCCTCTTCCAGGCCAGCTCTCTACTGTGGCCCAGGAGTGCAGTGGAGAATGGCCCAAGTGCTTGGGCCCTGCACCCCATGGGAGACCAGGATAAGTACCTGGCTCCTGCCTTCGGATCAGCGCGGTGCGCCGGCCGGAGCGCGCCGGCCACGGCGGCCATTGGAGGGTGAACCAACGGCAAAAAGGAAGACCTTTCTCTCTGTCTCTCTCTCACTGTCCCTCTGCCTGTCTAAAAAATAAAAAAATAAATAAAATTAAAAAAAAACACACACAAATGTCCTTATAAGAGGAAGATAGGAGTTCACAGAAGGAGGTTTTTTGACAGATGCATAGGGGGAGAGAGAGAGAGGCTTGAAGATGCTACAAACCAAGGAATGCAGCGATCCCCTAGGAGCTAAGAAAAGCAAGGAGATTATTTCTCTCCTTGAGCCTCCAGGAGGCACACAGACGCGCAGAGCTTGGAATTTTTGACTGCTCGTGCAGAGAGCATACACCTGTGTTGTCTTAAGCCACTAAATTTGTGATAATTTGTCACAGTAGCTTTGGGAAACTGATACAGTGGTTACGGATTTTCAGAAAGCCAGGGATGCACTCGGGATTGCAACATCTAGTCCTGGAGAAAAACAGAAGAGCTGTTCTCTCCACCTCTCCCTGACTATGGCCATTCTGTGGGGAAGAACAGATCAGAAAGGTCCAGTGGTACTTCTCATCCCCCCTGTCCACACCAAGTGAAAGACCTACCCCTACAAAAGACCGTCCTAGTATTATGAGGCCAACGGTGGCTCCTAATGGGCTCCAGCCTCGCCTGGGCATTGCAGAGACACGTGGAAGAGCACCACCAGCTCACAGTTCCATGGCAGCCTTGCCTTGCCAGATCTTCAGCTCATGTCGGAAGCCAGGAAATGCATCGCTTACAACCCCATGTGTGTTTCTGAAAAATGATCCTGATAAGCAGAGCCTGCTGTTAGCAAATAACACTACAAATTAGTCTCATTCCTAGAAGAAAAAAAATGACTTCTCTACAATGGATATTATATAAGCAGTGTCAGTTTGTACATCTCAAGTGTTTTTTTATTCCCTGTGTTGAAAATTAACAAAGCTACTTTGGAGTCACCTTTTATAGCTATGTAGCTAAGGTGCTGGGAAAAGAGAAACAATTTTTTAAACTTATGTCTTCCTAGTATCACCCAATATGGTCAAAGGAAGGATCACTGCAAAGAGGAAGTGGCCCCAAGCTGTCATAAATGTATTCGTTCAGTGCCTAATTTGCAAAAGGAGTTGCAAATCCATGGTTGGAATTGATTCTGACTCCCACTACACTGAGTGAGGAGCCACGAACTGTTGGTTGAACTGCTTGCATCAAGCATGCAGTTCTGTTGACGTCCACCTGTCCAGCTGTGGCTCAGTCCCTGATAATCGGACAAGAATAACATCGCCGAACCTACTGAGGAATTCTTCTTTCTGCTGAGGGAATAGAGGCGACAATGTAAGATAATGAATGCTTTTCAGACTAGAATGTTCCTCATTTGTGTAGGAAATTAATATAACCAGGTGGAAGAATGATTTGGTCACTTGACTGATCTTTCAGATTGCTTTCCTTTTTAAAAAAAAAAAAAAGATTTATTTATTTATTTATTTATTTTTGACAGGCAGAGTAGATAGTGAGAGAGAGAGAGAGAGAAAGGTCTTCCTTTTGCCATTGGTTCACCCTCCAATGGCCGCCATGGCTGGCGAGCTAATGGCCGGCGCACCGCACTGATCTGAAGTCAGGAGCCAGGTACTTCTCTTGGTCTCCCATGAGGGTGCAGCGCCCAAGCACTTGGGCCATCCTCCACTGCCTTCCCGGGCCACAGCAGAGAGCTGACCTGGAAGAGGGGCAACCGGGACAGAATCCGGCGCCCCAACCGGGACTAGAACCCCGTGTGCCGGCGCCGCTAGGTGGAGGATTAGCCTATTGAGCCGCGGCACCGGCCAAGATTTATTTATTTATTTGAAAGAGTTACACAGAGAAAAGGAAAGGCAGAGAGAGAGAGAGAGAGGTCTTCCATCTGCTGGTTCACTCCCCAATTGACCACAGCAGCTGGAGCTGTGCCGATCCAAAGCCAGCAGTGGAGATCCTCTGGGTCTCTGGGTCTCCCATGTGGGTTCAGGGGCCCAAGGACTTGGGCCATCTTTTGCTGCTTTCCCAGGCCATAGCAGAGAGCTGGATCAGAAGTGGAGCAGCCGGGACTCGAACCATCGCCTATATGGGATGCCGGCACTGCAGGCGGTGGCTTTACACATACGCCACAGAACAGGCCCCAGATTCCTTTCCTTGATTCAAGTGAGAGGTGAAATGGAATGTCTCTCATTGGCCATCTAGGATTCTCCAGATGGCGCTCTCTGGAGCTGGCGCTGTGGCGCAGCAGGTAAAGCCGCCGCCTGCAGTGCTGGCATCCCATATGGACCCCGGTTCGAGTCCCGGCTGCTCCATTTCTAATCCAGCTCTCTACTATGGCCTGGGAAAGCAGTAGAAGATGGCCCATGTCCTTGGGTCCCTGGACCTGCGTGGGAGACCCAGAAGAAGCTCCTGGCTCCTGGCTTCGGATCGGCCCAGTTCTGGCCGTTGCAACCATTTGGGGAGTGAATCAGCGGATGGAAGATTGATCTCTCTGTCTCTGCCACTTTCTGTCTATAACTGCCTCTCAAATTAATGAATAAAACAAACAAACAAAAAGTGCCTGGTTCGACTCCCTGCTTCCTTTCAACTCCCAGATCTGTGTCCAATTCCAACTTCCTGCTAATGTGCACTCTTAGAGGCTCAAGTACTGGAGCACCTGCCACCCTTGTCAGAGATCCAAACTGAGTGCCAGGCTCCTGACTGTTGTGGGAATTTGGGGATGAACCAGGGGATGGAAGATCTCTCTCTCTCTCTCTCTCTTCCTGTTTCTTTCTTTATTTCTCCCTCTGACTTTTAAATAAAATTAACAAATAAATTACAAAAAAGTTAAGGTATAGTTCCACTAGCTTTTTAGGATTTTTGAGAAAGTCATTCCATTTTACACCTGTTTAAAGTAGTTATTCCAAATTTCTATCCTGGCTGTGGGTATGCAAGATGTTTATGTTAATGTCTACAACTTTGTTTCCTGTAAAATTCTACACAGTGACATTTTCTTAGTGATTTTAACCTAAATAGTACAGTGAGTCACTCAATGTCTTCAGACACAATCTACAGAGTGTGTGTTTTTATGAATATCAGTCACACGGTGGAGCCGGTGGTGTGGTGCAATGTGGGTTAAGCCATCACTTATGATGCTGGCATCCCATAGCAGAGTGCCAGTTCAAGTCCCAGCTGCTGTGCATTTGATCCAGCTGCCTGCTAATGTGCCTAGGAAAGCAGCAGGTGAGGGCACACGTACCTGGGAACTCGCCACTTACGTGCGAGACCCAGATGGAGTTCCTGGCTCCTGGCTACGGCCTGATCCGGTGCATGCAAGCCATTGAGCCCATCTGGGGATTGAACCAGCAGATGGAAGATCTCTCAGTCTCTCTCTCTCCCTCCCTCCCTCTGTCTCTCTCATCTCTCATTACCAGGATAGGCAGTTGGGTAACACACATTACTGAACTTACTGCGACATGGGACACGGGCATCCCAAGTGGCTTCTTAACTGCTACACCACGTGTCCACCCCAGCATGCTGGATGTTGTGACTGTTGCACACATTGCCAGAATGACCATCCCCATCGTGCAGATGCCACCTGTTGCAAAAGAAAGCCACAGGGCCACCTCCCCCTGTTCCTCTCCCGAAGCAGCTTTTCAGAGAAGCTGACCTGCAGGTCTGTTTCTGTCTGTGAGTTGTGCTTCAGGATCCTCCCACACTGACTACCTTGACGTTGTCAATGATGCCGGGAAGAGAGCTGCACAACCTCTCCTCCAGGACTCAACCGGGGTGGCCAGGAGCAAGCGGGCATGGCACAGGTGCCCACCTCAGCACCTCCAGGCAGCAGCTAATCCTACAGAGTGGGCTGGGATGTTGGGTGTGCGTTCATGTACACACAATGTTCATGCAACCAGCAAGGCAAAGGATGCTACCGCCAAGCAGCAACTGAGAGAGGCACACCCCTTCAGTAGGCTCAGTTTCGAGGTAGGAGGTGGAATTACCTAAGAATCCAGTGACTGTTTATTGATTGACCAATGACTGTCGATTCCAGAGGCTGTGTATTGATAGCTGTGCATCTATGGCACGCACTGGATACACACCCTCTCTTTCGGATGTTTACACGCACAGAGCCAAGCCAGACCCTCACTGGTAATATTTACAATGGAGGAAAGCAGTGGAATCCCTAGAAGATCAGAAAAAAAAACATAGAGATCCTCTTGTCTCCACTGCTGCTTTCAACAAAGGAGAACACCCAAGCCCAAGGGGTAAGCCAGTTTTCCCAAAGCAACATCACTAGTTGCACAAAAATGCCTGCCAGGTTGATAAGGGGAACATGCATTTTATCCACAAAAATTAGGGCTTGATTAATACGGAATGGAGGCTACCAGCAACGCTGCGGATCTTCTTGGTCTTTCCCACGTGGAGGAATCTCTGAAGGCTCTTGTTGCAATGGGGATTCTGATTCAGAAGGTATGGGAAGGCCCTGGGGTTCTACCCACCTCACTCACTCCCACGGGGATCTTGACTGCCAACCTACATGTCTGAATATTGAGCATTTATAGGTAACACCCTGGCCAAGTGTGGGTGCAGAAAAGCGCCCTCAGCTTTGCACTGTGCAAGAATTCTTTCCTGCTTTGTGGAGCAGTTCACAGTTCACATCAGAGAACTCTGGTCATGCCTCGGGCAAATAGATTTTCTTGTGAGTGCTTCTTTCAGGAAAAAAAAAGTCAATCTAATGAATCATTTAAATGTCTTCTATTTGTGTAAATGCCCAAGCCGTATTCCTGAGTGCCCTTGGCAGAGGGGCTTTGTCATCATTAAGAAAGTTCGCCTCCCACTTAGCTCTGCTTCCTCTTAAGTGATAAGCAACATTGCAAAATTGCAACTAGGCAACCAGCAAACCCTTCCCAGCAACCAGAGCTATGAGCTTTCAGAGTGGCGAGCTCCCTTCTCTAACCTACACTGCTCCCTGCTGCAGGCTCTCATTCTTGGGTTTCTCAAGCTCCTCCGAGCAGTTGACATTGTAGGATCGGTCATTCCTTGCTGTGTGAGGGCTGCCCCCCTGCACAGTAGGATGTGTCACAGCGTCTCTGGGCTCTTCCCACCAGATGCTAGTGGAACACAGGAGCCTCAGGGGCCGGCACTGTGGTGCAGCGGGTTAAAGCCCCAGCCTGCAATGCCGGCATCCCATATGGGTGCTGGTTCAAGTCCCGGCTGCTCCACTTCTGATCCAGCTCTCTGCTACGGCCTGGGAAAGCAGTAGAAGATGGCCCAAGTTCTTGGGCTCCTGCACCCACGTGCGAGACCCGGAAGAAGCTCCTGTCTCCTGGCTTCAGATCATCGCAGCTCCGGCCATTAGGCTATCTGAGGATGAACCAATGGATGGAAGACCTCTCTCTCTGTCTCCGTCTCTCTCTGTAACTCTGTCTTTCAAATAAATAAAATAATTCTTTTAAAAAAAAAGAACATGGGAGGCTCAGATATTGATAGATGTCCCCTAGGAGGCAAAATCGCCCTCCAGTTAAGAACCATGCACTTAACAAATCATTTCTATCACGTTGGAGAAGATAATGAGCTTACAGTGTAGAATTATGTAGCTCTAGATCTGAAAGAGGTCCCTGCACTCACACGCTGACTTTAGAAAGATCCATTGGGTACAACGCTGTTGGTGCACATGGTGAAATCAATGTATATGCAATGTTCCAGCTTTAAACAGTGCAAAATCCCAGGTTCCACATCTGCTTTGTCTTTGCTGATGTAAGGGACGTTGGAGGGAGTTAGTCCGAGCTTGGTAAAGGTTAGACCAGAGCTGTGTGCACCCTGCGACAGGTCCCCAGAGCAGAGATCATCCAGCTGGGTGGTGAGATGTTTTCTGTCTTACGTAAAGCACTAGTGTGCAAACATAACTTCGAGATAAATCCCTAATCCAGCCTTGCTGGATTCTGGAGCAGTTGACGGGCGCGGCAGTGAGAGTAAGTCGGTTTACGACATGCTTGTTGCACATGGTTTCAAGGGTGTTTTTCTTCCTGAAGCGTTCGTGGAAAGAGTTTTATTAATAACCCATTGACAGAAAAAGAAGACAGCGAGAGGGAGAGAGTAATTAATCGGCCACTCACCTAAAGCTGAGCGAACGTGACCCACTCAATAACCTCTTGTTCTTGGAGCAGTTATCTCACTGTTAGGAGAACCCTGAAGGAAAACACTTCATTGCCTTACTTAGAAATTCATTGTCTGCACATTGGTTGTCCAACACTGTTAGGAGTTGGGGGGCCTAGAAATCTGCTATACAGTTGGGGGTTATTTATGGTAGCTGACATTCAAAGCTGGAGGCTCTGGGACAGAAGAGGCTGTTTCTACCTCTTGCAAAGACAGCCATTGTCTCCTGGCTGTAGGCTGGGGGTGACAGCCATCACCTTCCAACCAGCAGGACCTGCAGCCCTGCAGCGGCCAGCTCCACCCCCACTCACACTACTCAACCAAGATTTCTTGTCCATCCATCTTATGCTGGAGACTAACGCAGGCATCAGCCCATAATTATCTTATTTAACAACTTGGGGCATTGGAGAGCTAGCGACAAATCCAAGGGGAAGCATTAGTCGAAATAATACCAAGTCTATCTGAGGGTTCTCGAAAGAAGGAAAACAAGGCTTTGAATGAAGTGAAAGTGCTCGAATGAACTAGACGTGTAGTGTTTGCTTGCTGGCTGGCTTGGTTTCCTGATGCAGTCGGTGTGCCTCACAACTTGGAAGCAAATTGCAATTTTGCAAGCTGACTCACGTTTGAAATGTTTTAATATGGCTCCAGGGTGCTTAGGACTTCTGCAGTAAATTTGCTTTTAGAAACGAAGCATCCTTTGGTAAAACAACTAACCGCTCGCCCTTTATCTCATTTTTTAATTCTGATTTTACCGAGCAACTTCTCAGAGGACTCTATCCGGTGTCTTTGGAAGTCATCAATGAAATCTAAGTGAACAGATTTTATTTCTCTCTCACCGTTTTGTTTATTTATTTGAAATGTCAGAGAGAGAGAGACAGAGAGAGGAAGGAAGTTGCTGTATGTTGGTTCACTCCCCAAATGCTGGTGACAAACAAGGCTGGGCCACAGCCTAAGCTGGGAACCACGAATCCCATTCGCATCTCCCACGTGAGAGGCACCGGAGCCACCACTGCTGCCTCCTGGGGTCTTCATTTACAGGAAGTTGGAGTTAGAAGCTGAAGAATGGTTTCAAATCAGGTGCAGCCATCTGAACTTTTTTTTTAAAAAAAGATTTATTTATTTATTTGAAAGGCAGAGTTACAGAGAGGTAGAGAGAGAGGAAGAGGGAGAGCAGTCTTCCATCCACTAGTTCACTCCCCAAATGGCTGCAATGACCAGAGCTGTGCCGATCCGAAGCCAGGAGTCAGGAGCTTCCTCCAGGTTTCCCACACAGCTGCAGGGGCCCAAGGACTTGGGCCATCTTCTACTGCTTTCCCAGGCCGTAGCAGAGAGCTGGATCACAAGCGGAGCAGCCGGGACTCGAACCAATGCCCATATGGGATGCCAGCATTGCAGGCGGCAGCTTTACCTGCTGCGCCACAGCGTCAGCCTTGCATCTGAACTTCTAAGACAAACAGCCACATCAGGTGATTTTGACAGCCGTGTAGTGGCTTTTAGTCTCAGGTGTAAAAAACACCCATAGATTGCCTCCTCTTCAACAGCTTTGTGACTGTTCAAACCAAGAGTTCAGCAGTTTTGATGGCAAAGGGATGGTCCAAGGCCCGGAAGTTGGAAGAACCAGGAATCTTAGGTGGAGCAAACATGCACTCTCAGAGGCCTGAGGTGCCATGCAAAACAGCCAACTGGTCCAAGGCTCAGGTACCAGCAGGAGCAGGGCCACGTGGGGAGCTGGTGAGTACGGTTTGGCAATTGGTAGTCCCAGCTGCAGCCAGCCATAAGCTCATCCCTGCCCAGCACCAGGTATGTGTGCCAAGAAGCCTACAGCTAATTCCCACCCATCACCGTGCAAGTCAGGGGCAGCCAGCCGCTGGGGCCTTCTCTGCTCCAGCTCCTACAGCCCCAGGACTGGAGACAACCCACACCCACATGCCGCCATGGGACGTGGGAGCAGGAGGGAAAGGGGGGGGGGGGGAGGAGAGAGGGGGAGGGGAGATGAGTGGGAGGGGGAAGGGTGGGAGAGGCGGGGAGAAGGAGAGTTTGATTTGGTGGTTTATTCCCCAAACACCTACAAGAGCTAACAGGAGGCAGAGACTCAGCCCAGGTGTCCCACATATGTGGCAAGATCTCAAGAATTTGAGGCCTCACATGCTCATGTGTGTGTCCTTTCCCATAAAGGATGATTCCCTCTCTCGCCCTCTCCTAGTATTGATCTTGAACCGACCTCACAACACTTCACACTTGGTGGGCATTTCCAGAATTGACACAACATTACTTCAAACTGTAGTTCCATATGGTTCAGGGGAAGCGTCTTAAGCAGTGTTTTCTCTCCTTTAATCTTTCTGGAAATATTTTTAATTTTTTTCAGACTTAACAACAACATGATAGCATCCTTGGTAGAGAACCCTTTTCACCTTCATGTCTCTTTTTCCATTTCTCAATCACTGTGCCTCGATTTGCAAAGTCGTTATTCCTCGACTCGGGGGATGAACTTCTTGGAATAATGGATTTCCTTAAACTGGTCAGTTGATTAACACTGACTGAGCAGTGAGAACTGCTGGATGAGAAGGGAAGAGACTCATTTCTAGCCCTTCTACTGAGGAGGGACAGGCAGCAGCAGGTCACCTGAGGCTTTTCAGGGCACACCTAGAAAAGGAAACGATTTGTCTCAGGGTGGGAGGCAGGATGTGGCATTCTTTTGAAGGGCACTCACAATGAAATGCTTTTCAGGGGAAAGCTTTTATCTAACGGCCATTAACTCAATCAGGGGACTCTTGGACCAAGAATAGGCACGGGCAGAACCTTGGAATACAAACTGGTACTCAAAAGGCAACCTAAGAGAAAGTAACTTGCCTAAGATTGCCATCTAACAAAGCCCACGATGCCTTATCCCAGGCACCTGCGAGTGTCCTGTCAAGACCTTTTTGGGATCTGCCTCGGTCCATTTTAATGATTAACACAACAAACAGAAGAGGAAACTTGTGGAAAAATAACTTATTTAACCAAACTGTGTTCCATCACAAAGTTCAAATGGTGACATGTGGCCACACAGAATCTACCTTGGTTCTGAGAGCTTTCAAGTTGTGCCCAGCTGTTTTTCATTGCACAGTTCCTGCATTTGAGATGCTATGATCAATCATAAGATTTTGTTCCAATGTCTTCCAATGCAGGTTTCAGTATGTGAGTGTTCTGTGAGTGGTACATTTTCATTAATAATGTATTTTTATTCATTAGAAGTTGGAATGCATCTCCCTAAATTCTTTAAAGAAGGAGAGAAATTCCAAGTCTTCAGGCAAATTATGTATAAAATAGTCAAGCATATTAATTTTTTCTTCCCTAAAACCAAAGGACTAACCTGAATATATTAGTCAGGTGGTCAATGTTGAGTTTTCATATTGAGACAGGGTTGATGATTATACACAGAAGGAATCTTAGCCAGATGGCTAACATGATTTGGATCACTTGCACTGGTCATTAACTGAGGAGTTACCATGACCCAATCTTAGAAACTTCGTAATTTCAATTGTGAAAACACTGACAATCATTATTCTCAGAATGTGGTTCTTGTCTCCGGGAAGTACACAAGACAGTCCATGAGAATACAGGAAGTTAATACGGGAACTTACAAATTTAAAATTGTATATGGGGCCTGGCACTGTGGCATGGCAGGTAAAGCCGCTGCATGCAGTGCCGGCATTCAATATGTGTGCCGGTTCGAGTCCCGGCTGCTCAACTTCCGATCCAGCTCTCTGCTGTGGCCTGGGAAAGCAGTAGAAGATGGCCCAAGTACTTGGGCCCCTGCACCGACATGGGAGACCCGGAAAAAGCTCCTGGCTCCTGGCCTCAGATCGGTGCAGCTCCAGCCATTGTGGCCAATTAGGGAGTGAACCAGTGGATGGAAGACTTTCTCTCTCTCTCTCTCTCTCTCTCTCTCTATCTCTATCTCTGCCTCTGTCTGTGTAACTCTGACTTTCAAATAAATAAATAAATACATATTAAAAAATGAATAAAATTGTATATGAAAAGGAAACAAGGCATTGATTCACTCTTTAACACCAATGCTGTAGTTAGGGTAGTTAAAGACCTTTTTTTTTTTAAGGCACAGTGACAGGAAGCAGAGAAAGATCATCCATCCACTGGTTCACTCCTCAAATGGCCACAGTGGCTGGGACTGGACCAACCAAAACCAGGAGTCAGAAACTCCATCTGAGTCTCCACATGGGTGGCCTCGACTCAAGTACTGAAGCCAGAATGCACTGCTTCCCAGGTGTATTAGTAGGGAACTTGATTGGAAGCAGAGTAACCAGGCCTTGAACCAGTGCTCCATTATGGGATGTGGTGTGCCGAGCAGCGGTTCCACCCACTATGTCAAAACGCCCACTGCTGTAGCACAGTTCTGAAGTCACCAGTCATGGACTGCCTGTGAGGTGCCCCTAGGGTAGCAGTAAAGGGAGTCTCATCCGTAGTCACTCACTGCTTTTTACAGTTTGAGACCTGCCACTGTTTACTTATGAAAATTTTTTGCTTCAGTTTTCCTCTAGATGTCAGAATTACTGGCCTTATTATTGTTTTGGTGTGTGTCTTCTAATAGTTTTATTTACAGTTTTCCTTGAGTTCTTTAGTAAATAATTCTGAGGACAACAAATTTTAGGATAGCCCAAAAAAGAATGTGTACCTTCTCATGTCTTAGTGAATGATCAGACAATTTGTATCTTTCATTCTGTTGATGTGGTTTATCATGTTTACTGATTTCACACGCTGAACCTTCCTTGAAGCTCTGGGATGATAATTTTCCTAAATGCGAATTCTCTAGGCAAATTACATATAAAATAGTCAAGCATATTTATTTCTCTTCCCAAGAGACCAAAGGATTCATGAGTGTGCAGTCTACAGCCATACCACACTGAACGCGCCCGCTCACATCTGAGTGTGTAACACACTCAATGTTAAATACATTATGGTAGAGTTGATCAAATGTTTGAGTCAATTTGTTCATGGTGATTAATCTTTTAACTGTGCTGTTGGGCTTGGTTTGCTAGTGTTGCAACATTTCACATCTATGTTCATCAAGGCTATTGGCTTATAGATTTCTCTTCTTGTGTGTTCTTGCTTTATTTGATTTTGAGTTTGAAAGAATTCCCTCCTATTCCACTTTTTGGAATAATTTAAGAAGGACTGGTATTAATTTTTCTTCAAATGTTTCATAAAATTCAGCAGTGAAGCTGTCGAGTCCTGGGCTTTTTCTTTGATAGTAGTTCAATCTTGCTACTTGTTATTGGCTTATATAAGTATTCTATTTCTGCAGGATTCAGTCTTGTAAGGTGCATTTATCCAGAAATGTGCCCATTGCTTGTAGGTTATCATATTGCTATATAGTTATTCATATATAGCAATATATAATTATATAATTATAATTATATAAATATAATATACTCTTAATAAAAAGTTATAAAACTTACAGCTTAATAAGGTATATTTGGGCTTTATAAATTTCAAATAAATTTTACTTCAAAAGTTTCATGGAAATGGAATTAAGAAACAAATTTATTTTATGCCAGAAATTTAAATCAATGCACAGTTTTTCACAACAGGCACTTTCCAAGAACTTTTTGAAGACCCTTCATATCTTGATTGAGTTTAAGCTTTTCTACTGTGTCTTTAAAAATGTATTTTAGGGGCGGATATTTGGCTTAGTAGTTAAACCACCATCTGCCTGTCGGGGTGCCCACGTCAATGTTAGAGTTCCTGTATTTGAGCCCTGGCTCTACTCCCAACTCCAGATTCCTGCTAATGCACATCCTGGAAGGCAGCAGTGATGGCTTAAGTAATAGGATCCCTGAACACCCACATGGGAGTCCTGAGTTCCTAGTTCTGGCTCCAGCCTTGCCTAGATTGGCCTTCGCAGGCACTAGGAGAGTGAACCAGTGGGTGGGAGCTCTGTGTGTGTGTATGTGTGTGTGTTGTGTGTGTGTGTGCCTTTCAAATAAAATGCATAAATAATTAATTTTTTAAAATTTATTTTTCCCCCAAATAAACCTTTTATTTAAGGAGTACTCACTTCATGCATTTCATAATTACAACTTTAGGAATATGGTGATTCCTACCCACTTTCCCACCCCTTGTCCTCCTCCCTCTCCATTCCCCCCTCCCAGTACCATTCTCCACTAAGATTCATTTTCAATTAATTTTATACACAGAAGACCAACTCCATACTAAGTAAAGAGTTCAACAATTCGCACAGAAAGAAAAAGCAAAGACAAACAAACAAACAAAAAAACTGTTCCTCAACAGTTGAGACAGGGCTATTCAAAGTCATTGCATCTTGAATTTAATTTCACTTTTTTTTGGAAACATAATTAACTTTAAAGAAGCATCCAAGAATAATGCATCTTTTGCTAGCACTTAGACGTACTTATAATACAATTCTTTGAGGACAGAGGTCCTGCATGGGAAGTTAGTGAACTGTGACTCTTGTTGTTTATTTAACAATTAACACTCTTACCTCTTACGTATGACGTCAGTGACCACCTGAGGCTCTTGACATGAGCTGCCTAGGCTATGGAAGCCTTTGAATCCACAAACTCCATCAATATTTAGACAAGACCATAAACAAAGAGGATGTTCTCTTCTCCCTTCAGAGAAAAGTACCTGCTTCTTTGATGACCACTTCTTTCCACTGGGGTCTTACCCACCAAGATCCTTCATTTAGGACAATTTTTGCCACAGTGTCTTGGCTTTCCATGCCCGAAATGCTCTCATGGGCTTTTTAGCCAGATCAGAATGCCTTAAGGGCTAATTCTGAGGTCAGAGTGCTATTTAAAACCATTATCATTCTATGAATCTGCTGTGTGGACAGCTTCCCATGTTGGAACATTCCCTCCTTTTTAATTCTAATATTATTACCAGACCCTTAATCCTATCCATATGATCACTTTAACATTTAAGATGGTATTTTTACCACCAAGCTTAAGGGAATTTGGGGTCCCATGGCGAGTTTTTAAACTGTATCCTTAGAAGTAAATCCATAGGAATGTTTGCAGAACTATACAGCTTTACAGTTACAAACATCACACACTTCATAATTACAACTTTAGGAACATGGTGATTCTTCCTACCACGCCCACCCTGCCACCCATACTCTTAACCTCTCTTCCTCCTCCCTCTTTTACTCCCACTCTTATTTTTTAACTGACATATATTTTCAATTGACTTTATACACATATGTTTAACTATGTTAAGAGTTCAATAAATAGTATAAAAAGGTTGTTCCTCAAAAGTCAACAAAAGGGATGTTCAAGTCATTGCTTCTCAAAGTGTTGATTTCACTTCTACAGATTGCCTTTTAGGTGCTCTATTAGTTATCACAGGTCAGGGAGAAGATGTGGTATTTGTCCCTTTGGGACTGGCTTATTTCACTAAGTATGATGTCTTCCGGATTCATCCATTTTGTTGTAAATGACCATATTTCATTTTTTTTACTGCCATGTAGTATTTCATAGTATATATATCCCATAATTTCTTTATCCAGTCTTCAATTGATGGGCATTTGGGTTTATTCCATATCTTAGCTATTGTGAATTGAGCTGCAAGAAACATGGGGTAGGTGCAGATAACTCTTTCATATGCTGATTTCATTTCCCTTGGGTAAATGAAATAATTAATTTTTAAAAAACAAATATCAAACTGTTGGAAAAGCCTAAAAATAGTCTCTAATTTCAAGTTGCTCTGCAAGTGCTTCCTTCAATCCTGGGATATAGAGAAGGAGCCCCTTACACACACATTCTGTGTCCTCATGAATGTATTTCAAAGAATCTGGTCTGGGTCTTTGGTTCCAATTGTGCTGACCATAAGTGTTGTCAGTGGTTCAGTGGCAGGGTGCACCTGTCCCGAGCTTCTTTAAAGTCACAGGTAGTTCCACTGGGGAACAAATAGTTAAAACTCACAAAGCTGTTCATTTTAGCAGTTGTACACAATGATCACCAACCAATTGGTATTTGTCACATCCAGGGCAGAAACTGCAGCAATAGACTCAGATCTGAGGTTAATATACTTACTATTTCATTTTGTTCATGTTTTCCATTTATTTTGGTTAACTTCCATAAATTAGTGTGGATTAGCAAATTGCAACCTTTTTAAAAAAATATCTTGACTTTTACCCACAATCCTTAGGAAAGTGGGTCAAAATCAACAATTCATTTAATAGTCAGTTGACTTCCATGATTTACGGAACATAACATTTCTGATATGCTCTCTGAGTGATAAAGATAATAAAGTCTTTCATTTGAAATGTCATGACTGCAAAGATTCTTTTAAAAAGCTTTTTTTTTTTTTTTCGTTTTCTTTGAGAGTGGGAGAGAGAGAAGACACAGAGAGATCTTCTTTGCTTGCAACAGTGAGGGTTGGGCAGTTCAAAGCCTGGAGCTTAGAACTCCAACTGGGTCTCCCACACCTGGGTGGTAGGGTCCCAAGTACATGTGCCATGAACTTCTGCCTCCCAGGGTACACATTAGCAGGAAGCTGGATCAGAACTGGAGTGGCCAGGACTCTAGCCAGGTACTCCAATCTGGGATTCAGGTTTTACAAGGACAACTTAACCACTGTGCCAAAAGCCTAGCCCTGCCAAAACCCTTCTTAGGTAATACCAAACATCTGTCACTTCTATTTGAAATTTAATCAGATTTTTATTTGATTTTCCTGTAATCCAAGCAAAGATAATGTTCTATATCATCTGTCCTACCAAGACTTGTTAAGGTTCTTTGATCTACAGAAAACCTACAGCTCTCTGCTTTAAGCTACAAACTTCCCATGTCTTCAGAGGTTAAAAACTCTTTCTTAGCAACAGAATCACCTAAAAGAAAAATTAGTACAACACAATATAAATGTTCTTGCAAACTTTAAATTTGAATTAAATTTCTACCCAGGGGGTCCATTTGATGTTAAATCTATTCTGCTTTTTCATCAAAACGTAAACTCTCAATAGAACTTAGGAGATCAGCAAATCCCTTAGGCAGAGCCAAACTAAAGCAAAATAATTTTTCAACAAGTTATTTTCCCCCTTGGTTTACCTCCAAAACACCCATCCCTCCTCCTTCTACATCCTCAAAGGTGTACTTAATCCAAATCCCACACATATTTAATTTCGGGTTTGTGATACTATTGCTCATAAAAATTTAGCCCAGGAGAGGTCAAAGCCTCTCCCTTATTTTGCCAAAGAAAGGTTGCATTGTTAAGTTTACATTATTTGCAAAGGCATCCCTCCCTTTCCCATAGGCCTTCTGTATGTGTCGTAAATTAATCAGCCGTGTGGTTCTAATCACATTTCTCTCTGCTGCCACAGCAAATAACCAGTGTTTGGAGATCAGGTCAAATTGATTTAAATGAAGAGAAATGAGAATAGCTATACAGTGTAATTTCCAATGAGTGTTTTCCCTTGGATCATTTATTAACCTCTTATCAGAAAATGGACCAAACATTGAAGTGCTTATTTCACTGGGAAGAAATGTGATGATTCAATGAGCTGCTCCCTACAGAATCAATAGAAAGCAGATGTCTTGTTACCTCCCCCACAGCCCCACCACCCCTGCCTTCCTGCCAGTGGGTCCTTGTGCTTGGAAGCCCCGTTTTTAAGATTATTGAAGCACAAGGCTGTCTACACCTAGATGAGAATTTGTGTCATTGGAAGTCATGTGTGAAGGGTGGCTTGCCTCACTCTCATTAGTTTTTAATACTAGATGAGTGGAATGCATTTTGTTCAACTTAGCTTTGAGCCAAAACATATTTGTCTAATCTGTGCAAGACCATCATGGCGTACTAGAGCCCATCTCTTTAGCAAATTTCAACCATCCATATGCTGCCATAGAATAGCTTAGGTCAAATTAATGTCTTCCTAGCCAAAGAAAACACCAGAACAAGATAAACATTTATAAAACAGGCTGTTTTGGTGGTAATGTGGGCAGAATGAGCCTATTGGTTTCCTAGATGGTCTTAACTTTGTTACTGTAAGGAATCATTTGGAGAAACTACTACCTAAAGCATGTGGCTTGAAAATACTTGTTTATTTCTTATATTAACTTGATTTTTTTCTTATTATCAATAGTTCATGTCAATTATGGAAAGATAAGAATATTACTGGTAAGAAAATACACATTGATCTGTAACCTGTCAGTAGGAAATCTCCATGGGCATTGAGCATTTGGGTACATGCATTTCTAGACCTTGTACACTCACTCTTGTCCTAACACCTTTGCACTGTTGGTTGCTGGTTCTTCTGCTTAAGGTGCTTGCTCTCTGATGTGCTTCACACAGGATTCAACCCACAGGTGACCTCTGAAGAGAAGCCTTCCCTGACCAGTGTAGACAAAGCATCCTCATGCCATCTTCCTGCTCATTATCACACACTGATCTCTTGTATCTCATCTGTATCCCTTATCAGTACCTAAAATTCATTTGTGTGTGTTTGTACTGCAAGGGGCCTCCTACAATTTTATGGAAAATGCATATTTTGGGGAGAAAACATGCATAGATTTTGAACATTTTTTGCACCAGAATCAACTTATCTTTTAATTCCACTTTTCCAGGCATCTTTTGAAGTGCCCTTCTGTGTTTCTTGCCGTTTCAACATCACCACTATCCCTGAGCCTACAAGACTACCAGGCACATTTCTGTTTCTCAGGAACTATTTGTCTGCCTATTGAGTAGAACTGACCAGATTGTGAATGCTTTTCCTTGTCAGTGAATATTTTCTCTAACACCTCGAGGGAGCTCTACCCCGTGGCTATGTATGTATACACATGTGTGTGTCATATTTTTTTTTTTTTTTACAATTGCAGGACCTTCTGGTTATTTACAAGTCTTCACTCTACTGGTTGGGTAGGGATAAGCATTGTAATCACCACTGTCGTGTGCACATCCAAAATTGTTTCCTTAGGAAAAATTGCTAGGAGGAGGGTGCCAATACAAGGGGTGTGCACTTGTCAAGATCTCTGGGTATTAAAATATGCTACAGAAATAAGGGAACGCTCAACACTCCCCCAGTCCTGTAGGGAAAAAGCTCATTTGCCACATTGATCAGTTTCCCCATTGTTGCCAGCTAAAAATTCTTGCCTATGTTACTGCTAATGCAAAAACTGAGTTGAAATTACAGATACTTCTATGTCTATTCTTGTCAAGCTAGCACTGAGGGAAAGTGACTAGAGTGAGTCTTAGCATTGCTCACCAGGATACTGATTATAGCATGCCTTTAGCTGAACATCCTCTCGCTATATTTATAGATCTTTCTTCATTAGTTTCAAAACTGAAACTGAAACTAATTGTGTCCAAGCAGGTTGCTTTACATTGTAACTATTACCCAATGCATTTAAATACAGTCATGTTCTACAATTAGACATCATCATTTGTGTTTACATCTACAAATCATGCATGAGGAAATAGTTTCAGACAGAAACCAATGTGGTTTGGCTACAGTATTTGGAGATTGATGCTAAACTTCTAAAATTCCTCATTAGAATTGCAGAAATGCTAATAACATCTGAAAATTACACGAATGACAAATTCAGTCTACTTCCTGGCAGACTTGAGCAGAAACAGACTGGGGGAGATTAAAAGAGCTCTTCCCGTGTACCCAGGGTGCTCACATGTTTCTTTGCTCAGAACAATAGTAGCTGAGCATCGCTTCAGTGTAAAATTCACCAGAATACAGAAGATAGCAACAGACGTCACCGCTGATTCCCAAATGTGAGGGGTCTTCTGAAAACTGCTGGAAATCCCGTATTATGAAAAAACTATGCATGGACTTAAACATTTTTGTTGCACTGAAATAAATTTCTCAATTCTATTTCCCATGAACTTTTCAAAGTACTCTCAGATACATTTGATTGCTAAGAATGAATACCAGGAAGAAAAAAAAAAAAGTTTTGGCACAAGAATGTTGAGTGATCTCCGGGCAGAATAGGGCAGGCTAAATTTGTATTCTATGGAAGAAAGCAAGCACAGGGAGTCACAGGGGATTGTGTGACACCTGGTAAAAGTGGAACTGGGAGCAGAGCCTGGGGAAACTGGAAAATGAATTTTGTAGTCAGATGTTTAGGTAGAGGACTCAGGAACTGTGTATGTGGGAAGGAGTATTTGTTCAGGAGATGGGCAGTAACCAGCAGGTGCAGGTGCACGCTAAGATAGGGTGAGGGGCATCAGTTGCAAGCAGACCCCAGAAGACCACAGCTACTAGCGTGAGCACCTTCATTAAAAAGAATCTGATTGTGTTGCACTTTAATATCTTCAGGTAGAAGAGAATGCTTCAATAAACATTAAAACCTCCTCTGTTTCTTTCTAGCTAGATAGTGGATGACAAAACTTGAACAGATCCAATTACCTTTACAAAGAGACCAAATGTATAACCTGTCATTTAAAACCTCCCACAATGGATTCCAAGCAGCTTTGAATATCATGGCTTCCAACCAACCCGGAAAACCAACTTTCAGCAAAGCAATTGCTTACCCACTGTTGCCTTTTCTGTCACTGTTGTCTTAGTGTGAACACTAACTAAAGTGCTTCCCACCTACTCACTGCCACCTGTCAAAATCCAAGTCCATCAGGCCTTAGCCAAATGGTTCCTTCTCTGTTAATTACCTCTCCTACCCTCTGATCAATTCCTTCCTTGCTTTGGGCTAGTGATGAACACATTCTGCTCTAAATGATTGTTATTCCCATTTTTAACTTTAAACTTCCTGAGGACAGATACCATGCATATCTTCTTAGTTAACTCAAGCATTTCAATAGTTTCCCCTCTTTGAGACTAATATATACTCTTTTCAAAAATGATTTCTTTTACTTTCTTGAAAGGCAGCTTGATAGAGGAGGAGAGAGGGAGAGAGAGATCTTCCATCTGCTGGTTTGCTCTCCAAATGGCCTCAATGGCTGGCACTGGTTCTTGCTGAAGCCAGGAGCTGGGAGCTGGGAGCAGGGGCCCAAGTACTTGAGCCATCCTCCCCCGCTTTCCCGAGCACATTAGCTGGGAGCTGGATTGGAAGTGGAGCAGCTGGGCCTCCAACCTGTGCTCTGATATTGGATGCCACATAATAGGCAGCAGCTTAGCTCACTGCAGTGCAATGCTGGCCCCTAATACATAACTCTTAAAATGTCACAAGTATGAAGTGAAAGATTATCCACTGTGCTACCAGGTACAGACATCTATTTATGTTGAGGGGTGTTTAATTTCAGCCTTTTGATACACGTTTTGTCATTGTGACTTTTCTATGAATATACTATAATGACTGTATATCACTAACATAGAAAATTCTTTTTGAAATTCATGATTGCCAATTTCTTGGATAAAAGTATTGTCATTATATTGGTTCCATTGCTAGGGGGAGACAAACTGCCTTTTTATAAAAAAAAAATTTTCTGACAGTCTATTCCAATTCTTTGCTTCTTAATGTATTAAATATCTTAGTATTTATTTATTTTATTTTTTGACAGGCAGAGTGGACAGTGGGAGAGAGAGAGAGACAGAGAGAAAGGTCTTCCTTTTCCGTTGGTTCACCCTCCAATGGCCGCTGCGGCTGGCATGCTGTGGCCAGTGCACCGCGCTGATCTGAAGCCAGGGTCCAGGTGCTTCTCCTGGTCTCCCATGTGGGTGCAGGGCCCAAGCACTTGGGCCATCCTCCACTGCCCTCCCAAGCCACAGCAGAGAGCTGGCCTGGAAGAGGGGCAACCGGGACAGAATCCGGCGCCCCAACTGGGACTAGAACCTGGTGTGCCGGTGCCGCAGGTGGAGGATTAGCCTATTGAGCCACGGCACCGGCAAAATATACCTTTTTAAATGGCTACAAATGATAGCTACCAATGTGTGTTAGTTTGACTATCTATTTCAGTTATTTCCAGATGTAAGTTTAAATCTTCATATTTTGATGTTTTAGTTATGGTTTCTTCTACCATCTCATATGTAGGAAGGTCTTGACTGCTCAGAAAGTTATTAAGCATTCACTTCTATTTTAATTTAAGAAAAATTACAATAATAATTTTTATTCTACTGGAATCAATTTATTGACTTGGTGGTATAATTGAGACAAGATCAATTTTTAGGAAAAATCTATCTTTTCCAAATATCTAACCAATTATCACCAAGGACTCTTCGTCATGTGTTTGCACTGGAGAACTCAACACGGAGCTTTACGACATCCGGGAACAACAGGAACACTTGTTACACCTCCCCTGGGACTCAGGTTCTAAGTCCTTGGTTGTCCTTTAATGAAAATGAACTGAAGTTACTGACACAAAGTTATTCGTGATGGTGTCAGGTCCTCCTGAATGCTATATGCCTTTGCCATTTCTTTCAAGGTTCTTTTAATGTACATTTTGTTTTCTTTCCATTAAGGAAACAAAATGCTTGGAGAAACATTTTGCTATTAGTTTAAGGAAAAAAATATGTGCTGTATTGGACAGATGTATTGTTCTTTGAGTTTTCCTTCCATTCACTCGTGCAATGCAGTGCAGTCATGGTGGCTTCAATATTCATGCATAACAAGGAAAAGCTTTTGCAAAATTAAAGCCATATGACTAATCCTAAAACAGCAAGCATTTTTAGTAACATTTATGCTAAAGTTAAAAACTGCTTTATTTAGAATGCTGTAAAATTGTGAATTAGCTAATGTGTCCAGTTTTTACATTTGTGACCACTACAAATGTTTTTGGAAATATATATGTAGTATGTACTTATACTTTTTTAAAAAATTTATTTATTTATTTGAAAGTCAGAATTACACTGAGAGAGGAGAGGGGGAGAGAGAGAGAGAGAGAGAGAGAGAGAGAGGTCTTCCATCCAATGGTTCACTCCCCAAATGGCCACAGCAGCTGGAGTTGTGCTGATCCGAAGCCAGGAGCCAGGAGCCAGGAGCCAGGAGCTTCTTCCCGGTCTCTCATGTCGGTGCAGGGGCCCAAGGACTTGGGCCATCTTCCACTGCTTCCCCAGGCCATAGCAGAGAGCTGGATCAGAAGTGGAGCAGCTGGGTCTCAAACCGGGATGCCAGTGCTTCAGGCCAGGGCGTTAACCCACTGCGCCAAAGTGCCAGCCCCTGTACTTATATGTTTATAATCAATATAGCAATGAAAGAATGAAATCCTATTTAAATATAGCATAATTCCCCTTAACAACAGGAACCCATTCCGAGAAATGCACCATTAAGGGATTTCATTGCTGTGTAAACACCATACACACCTACGTAGTGCCACTCAGTCAGTGAGCATGGCTCCTGGATGCCATCAGGAAAGATGATAAGCAGGCAATAGGTGAGGGTGCTGCTGGCAGAACGTGGCAGGCCGTGTTATTATAGTAAACTTTTTTATAAGTAGAATTGCATTCTAAAATGACAATAAAAAGTACAGTAAATACACAGACCCACAACAGTCATTTCTTGTCAAGTATACATCAGCGTATATGCTATACTGTTTTACAACTGGCAATGCAGATCTGTCTACACCAGCATCGCTCCTAATGGGTGAGCGATGCTTTGCATTATGATGTTAGGATGTTTATGCCATCACTAAACGGGAGGAATTTTTCAGCTCCACTCTAATCGTATACATGCGGTGTGTTGTTGGGCGAAATGCAATTATACCGGCAGTGATTGTACTTTGAGAAATGACAGCTTCAGTTGATAGTGACTGCTTAGAAGGGACACTGCTCATTTGCACACCAGGTCCTAAGACCTTTGTTTAAAGCTATCATTTTTCTATAAATGTCACATATATATAAGAGACCTTTCATCAATAATTTTAGCCTGTAAGCATTTCTTTCAAATCTTCTCCAAATAGTCTACCCAAATCCCTTCATTGTAAAAAATAATACCAGCCAATACTTTTTGTCAACAAAATGTTGGAAATGTTTGTCAACAGAATGAAGCAAAACTTACTCCTCATCAAAAACAAAAAAACTAAGTCTGAGGTTGAAATAACATATTAAATTATAAGTATTGAGAATAAATTAATTGTGACTCTAAGAATTCAAAATCAGATACCCACTGGTGACTGCTGTTAATTTTGGAGATTAGTGTGAATCATGAAAACACTGCTGTATAAACACACTCTACACTACACAGAAATGCATAGGGGCTGTGCACTCAGAACTGCAACAGAAGAAGATCAATTTCAGTGTGGAATTTGCTGAGTCCCTTCTAATGTGAACTTTTGGTTAAAGAAAATTCTGACCAAAGTAGAAAAAAATAAGGCATAATTCCTTGGCAGGACTTTAATTTTGGACTAGATGGAGCACTTTGAAAAGTTCAGGGAAATGGAATTAATAGATAAATTTATTTGGGGACAAAAACAATGAGATCCATGCATAGTTTCTTCTTCATACACGTTCTCTGACCTTTGACCTTTGTGTAGAGCACTCCCACGGACCTCGCACACTGTCATAGATGAGGCCTCATCCTTTCCTGGGCCCTTGCTTCTCATATTTATGATCAGGGGTTGATTCCTGAGGAAATCTTCACAGTGCCCAAGACCTTTTCCTTTGAAGTGGTGCTCCACCTTCAGAGTTGGTTTAGGCCTAGAAGCAGCATTAGCCCGGCTGTGGCCTGCTCCCGTGGCATTTTAGGGATTTCTGTGTGAAAACTGGGCATTTTGGTGCCATCTTCTGGACCTTCAATTCTATCCCAGATATTTCTGTTTATATTTTATCCAAATTGTTTTTCAACTGAAGGCCTCATGATTTTTGTAAAGGGAAATATGCGTTCTCTCAAAAACAAGGTCCCTGTGTTTCCTACTGTATTTCCAATTCTTGACATGCATTTTTTTCTTCTTAAAAATGAGGAAAACACCCCTTTGTCCTAATGATGTAGCGATCTGCAGAATGTTCCTTGTGGGTCATCCTGTCCTGTTACCTAGTGCCCACATCATCCATGTCCAATTTCTTTACTTGGCAGCACCAAACACAACCACACCTCCTGCCTAGACCCTAGCCCCTCCTCCATCTACACACATGAGTCTCAAAGTACAATCAAGGGACCCTGAGGGAGCCTGAGATCCCCTGTGGGGCTTCATGACAACACCAAAGTGCTCTGTCTCCTTCCCTCTGGTTTTTTTGCAAGTGCCCTGTGGAACTTTCCAGAGGCCACATAACCTGTGATGGTGTCATCGACCTCTAAGAGAACAAGTGCTTCTGCACTCCTGTGTTCTTAAATATCTCCATTTCACTGTGGTAAATATTTATAACTGTGACCCACATAAGCACAGGCCTTCGTGTTCCTCCCGGGAGCTCCTGAATGATAACTTGTGGGACCAGAGCTCGCTGTTTTCAGTAAATCACTGACAAGTTGGCCTTCAGAAATGCCATTCATAAATAGCTGATCTTCTTTTTAAATGTTTATTTACTCATGTTTTGTTTATCAGAAAGGCAAAGTTTTAAAATTTTTTTGAAAAACCACTTTTTAAAACATTTTTATTTAAGATATACAGGTTTCATGTATTTCATACTTACAGATTAAGAAACTTGGTGATACTTCCTCACACCCAAACTCCCACCCTTCCTTCTCCTTCCTCTCTTAATTTTTACAATGATCTACTTTCAGTTTACTTTATACTCAGAACATTAACCCTGCACTAAGGAAAAAGTTCAACAAATAGTAAGAAGAATAAAACCCTGTTCCTCATCCGTAGAAACAAGGTCTGTAAACAATCATCGAATCTCAAAATGTTAATTTTATTCCTATATGTTACATTTTTTGTGCTCTGTTAGGAGTTACCACAGATCAGGGAAAACATATGGTGTTTGTCTTTTGGGGACTGGCTTATTTCACTAAGTGTAATGGTTTCAAGTTGTATCCATTTTGTTGCAAAAGACAGGATTTAATTCTTTTTTATGGCTGAGTTGTATTCCATAGAATGTACATACCATAATTTCTTTAACCAGTCATCCGTTGATGGACATCTGGGTTGATTCCGTATCTTAGCTATTGTAAATTAAGTTGTAGTAAACAGAGGTACAGATAACTCTTTCATATGCTGATTTCATTTTTGTTGGGTAAACTTCCAGGGGTGGGATTGCTGGGTCATGTGGTAGATCTATTTTCAACTTTCTGAGATATCTTCCATCTGCCAGTTCACTTCCCAAAGGCCCAGGATAGCTGGAGCTGGAACAGACCAAAGCCAGGAGCCAGGGACTCTTATCTGGGTCTCCCACATGAGTGGCAGAGACTCAAGTACTTGAGCCTCCCAGGCACATTAGTGGGAAGCTGCATCAGAAGCAGAGGCGGGCTCAGTCACAGGCATGCCAACATGGGATATGGGTGTTCCAAGCAGTGGGTTCAGCTGCTGCACCGCCAGGCCTGCTGACCTGGATCTTCTGTTTATGTAGGAGGCAAAATACCAAATCAGACCTGCTCTGTTGTCAAAGTGCAGCAGAGGCTCCTAAAACCAGAAACCCAAAATCCTAAACGAAGGAGCAGTGCTACCTGTTCAGGACGTGGTAAATTGTGTAACTGGTCCTGCACATCCATTTCCCACAGGACCAATCCTTGAGCAGAGATGAGGACAGTGATGACTCTTTTGACACAGTAGTGAATGTGTCAGGCAGGGGGTTCTTCCCATTCAACTCAAATCAAGAGAAGGGAATGCTGGAAGGGCATCTGCAAGGGCCTGTGTGGTGGGGCAGCAGGATAAGCCACTGTCTGTGATGCCAGCATCCCATACTGCAGCAACAGTTCAAGTCCTAGCTGCCCCATTTCCTACCCAACTTCCTGCTAATGTGCCTGGGAAAGCAGTTGAAGATGGCGACCATTTGGGGGGTGAACCAGTGGATGGAGGCTCTCTTTCTCTCTCTGAATCCCTCCCTCTCTCTGTCACTCTGCCTTTCAAACAAATAGAAATAAATCTTTTTTAAGAGCATCTGCTAATCATGCCTCTTTGCCCTGGAGTATGGTGGGAGGGGCATTGTAAAACTAGGTGGAGACAGTGAGTTGGTGTCATTTTGAAAAGGCAAAGTGGAAAGAGCAAGGGTTGTTCTTCAACCAACACTTAAGAAAAGACACAGGTTTTCCTTCTGGCTGTGAGCACAGCCAACATCAGTTATGAAACAGAGGAGCTCCAACCAGAAGCAACGGAAGACCTGGGAGGTGAGAGGAAGCAGGGTCTCCAAGGAGCTCTCAAAGTACCCCAGGAGGTACCCATGCCTGATTAACTGCGCTAATCAAGCAAGGCTCCTCTGAGCTTACCTCCTCCTCTCACCTTCCTTTGGCCACCAACAAACAGCTAGAGAGGAAGGGAGGTGGTCCAAGTGGGAGAAGAGGCCAACCACACCCCTCACTCCACTGCAAGACCCCAGCCATGCAGAAAACAGAATTTGCAATTTGCATGATGGCTTTGATCATAATTATACATGATGTATGGGGTACATTGTGACATTTCAATACCGGTAGGCACTGTTGTCATCATTAGGGTAATCGGCTTCTCCAAGGAACATTCTAAATCCTCTCTACTCGTTATTTGGAAATACGCAGTTGCCAACCAGAGTTACCACACTATGCTATCGAGAATGAGAAATCATTCCTCCTGTCCAGGGCACTCCTGTTCCTGGTATCCATCCTGTCTCTGCTTTGAATGCAGATGTTCCATTAGACAAGGCTTTCCCATGCATCTGGAAAAAAGACTGCCTCCTGACCTGCATCAGCTACAAGATCTACCCAAGGTTGCATGCAGGAGGGGGAGCATGAAGTCCACAGAGTGATTCAAAGGGAAAGAAGATGCTGAAGGAGGAGGAGGAAGAGGAGGAAGGGGGGAGTGAGAAAAGGATAGAAGGAAGGGATAAGGGAAAGGAGAGAAAGAGAAAAGAAAAAGTCACGTACAAGGTGTCTTGGTCATGTGTTCAAGCATACATGTTAAAGATGACTGATTCCGGCTAAATTTCTCACAATGTATTCATCCTGGTTTCAATAGGTCCCCAGCCTCTCTTTTCAGCATTATGTCTCCTGAAACACTTGCTTATATCTTTTTTTTCCAGACAAATAGGACTCACAGCAACCCCTACCCCTAGACTTCCTCCAGTCTTCGGCACACCTGCAGATAGATGATTTCCTCTTTCTAGAATTTTCTTCCTCTGGTTTCTGCCAGTTGAAATCCTTTGTGACTTTCAAGGTTCACTTCAAAAGCTCTTTCATAAAGCTTGTAAAGGAGAAACAGCTGGGATGTCGAATCCTAAAATCCTTTACAAGCTGCCAATGGCATATGACACCACCTCTGCTCTGATTCTGAGGGCTGTTTCCATGGGATTCACTCCAAAAAAAAAAAAAGTAGAAGAAGAAAGAAGGGTTCCTGGTTTTTCCTGCTCCAGCACACAGGCTAGGGTACTTGCACTGTGCCCACTGCACGTACGGCTTTGTCACAATGCTAAGAGCTTTCAAAGGACCTCCCATGGCTGCTGCTCAGAACGCTGGTGTTCCCATAAAAACCACCTCAGCCCCATGCAATGCAAGAGAACACCACAAAAGGAAAATTAGACTTCCCTGTGCTCCAGTACAAAGTGGGTTCCACGCAGTATTACTGTATCTTACAAATGCATATTTGAGCATTTAATTCCCTCCACCTGACACTCATTACCATATTAGGCTGTCTTTGGGAAGGTGGCTTTTGTTGATTGATTCATGTCATTGCTTGTGAGCGTAGGACAGTTAAGCTCTCCCCTAGTGACAGGAATGATACCAATAAATGACTTACCGTCACCACCACTAAGCAAGCAGAACTGTATTGTTTCTCTGGTAGCACTTACATTTAATTTGGCTAAGAGAGTTGTCCTGGTTCTGTGCTCACCTGGGAGGCCAGGAAAACATAAATTCTGCAAAGATAGAGTCTGTTTTCTCTTTCCTCTGAATATTTGTATTCTCTGTGAAAGCCAGAATATTTGAAGGTACTTCAAGAAGTATGTGGGAAAATAGATTTAAAAAGTAAGCTCTCAGTTTCTGTTTTGAAATCCATGCATGGTTTTTTTTCATAATATGCATTTTCTAATGAATGTTTTGGAGACCCCTCTAGAAGGTGTACAATAAAAATATTTATTATGTAATTAAGACATTACTATACTGCAATCTCACTTGAATATAACAAGATAAAATATGACTTTCTAAACTACAACCCAGACGTTCACTTATTGATGTTCTGGGGATCCTTCTCTATAAAGTAATCTCCTTTTTAGACCCTCTCAATACATGGACCCTTACAGTAGGATGCAATGTATTAAGTTGCTTATCACCTCTTTGTATAGAGTTTGGAAAGTCTGTTATCCATTGTGAAAATTCTTGTGAAAGTACATGGGCCAATTTCATTGTAGCACTCTTTTGCCAAGTTCAAAACCACAGTATCTTAGCAGTTTTATTTTTCTTCCAAAACACCATAAGTTATTCTACTATATTATGCATTGCATACTTGCCAAAGCATTTCAGCCAGACTTTTTTTTTTGTTACACAAGCAGAAAAACATCCAATGTTAATAAACTCTTGTTTTTTCATCCCATTTTAATATAAATTCAAAGGGCAAATCTATATTTCTTATGCCTCTGGGTTCACAAACGACAATGACATTTAAAATGCATAGTTCTAAGCATAAATTGCAATAATTCTTTTTCTTACAGGTAAAATGTATCTGGCATTAAGCAAGTTTTATCATAATTTTTTCCTGGCAATACACTTGAGATGGTTGCTTTATGGATCCAACACGGTAATCATTGATTGTTCTTTCTGTTTGCTTGCCTGTTTTTCTAAATGATGTATGTTTTATTGTTTTGTTTGCCCATCTAATAGTTTAATCCTCTGTGTCTAATATTTGAAAATAAAATGCACACACATATACATATTTAAACAGTAATTTGGAAGTTTTTCTGAACCATCTAAAGAAAAAAAATGAAAGTTGAAAGTTTTCTACCAAATATTGTAACTTTACAAGCCATGGTCCAAATCTTGCCTTACAATTTTACATAAATGTCTCCAAACTTCACACACTATCTGAATTCATTTGCCATACACATTTTTTATAATAAAGCATTAGTTTCTTTCTTTTTTCATACTTGCACGTTAGTCTGGAAATTAGACTTGTCATAAGAAAATAACAAAGGATGATGGAACTACTCAGAAGGGTGGAAGCTACTGAGTGAAGACAAGAAAACAACCTTAAGGGAAAAAGAAGCCACTCTGGGGAAGGGATCTGCAGTTCATCAAGAGCTATTTTTCATTTTCCAAACCTCACTCAACTATCTTTGCAATGTAGTGAGAAATCTCACTTTTGTCTGTGAATAAATACTGCAAGTGAACTATGTTGAGTGTTCTGACTCAATGAGATGATGGAAACATTCTCTATAAGCCTTCAGGGCCATATTAAACAACAGATGTTCTTCTCGGTGCCTTGGTAAGTCACAGCATCACCAGCGTGGGCTTTGTGAAATACGACGCTTTAATAATGAGCATTTTTCAGGATGTCCAAAGTGAAGGGCAGATCAATAGAACACCAAAATGACCAGTAAAACAATGAAGACGTTGGTACCTGCTCCTTCTTCTGAAAAATATAAACCATCGATGGGCCTAGCTTTGTGTTCTACTTACCCTTTACCAGGGTGAGCTGGGGCATCAATTTAGATGACAGTTCCAGTAAAAATGGTCAATATGTATTACACAGTGTGAGTTTTTAAAGTCTGGGCTGGCCATGCCCACCGTGTCACAGATCATCACCGTGACGAGACGGATCAAAATTTAAGATTAGAATTCTAGAAAAATCACGTAGCTGGAGATTGTGCCTTAGTGAACTGATCGCTTTCCTGTGTTATAGCTACAACTAGAGATTGGCTGGGAGTCTCACTTCATTGTAAAATTCACTGTCACGTCCAAGTTTCCTGTGAGATATATGGAGGCAACAGTGAGGTGAAGACAGAGGACAGTTTTTATTTGAAAGGAAGTTGAACAGCTGATCAAATTAGGTTATTGCACCTGCATACACACCTCATCATCAAACAATGTGCTATATAATGGAAAATAAGGCAGATACTCTGCATCATTGAGAGTCTAACAGAAGAGAGCAGATTAAGACCAGAAAATGCCTAAATGCATTCTTCCAGGTTATGACAAGTGTTGTGAAGAACAGAATATCACAATAGAATAGTAGTGAGAGACTCTTCAAATTGGATGGTCAAGAATGACCTCTCAAAGGAAACCCAGGAAAAGGAGCTAACAAAGAAACATGAGGAGGGCCAGGCATCCTAAGAGGTTGACAAAGGATCCAGAGGTGGAAACAAACTGGCCTGTGGGACAAAGAACAAGGAAACCTTGGTGATAGGGGTGGAAGACCAAGATTGGGTGGGGAGACATGAACTGACGAGGGAAGAGGGCCAATCGCCCAGACCTGGAAGGCCATAGAGAAGAGCCTGTCTTTTCCTGGAGAAAACCAGAAGCCACAGCAGGCAAGAGGTAGTCAAGATACTAGCTTTATGTTTTTTATTTTATTTTATTTTATTTTATTTTTTTATTTTTATTTATTTTTATTTTTTGACAGGCAGAGTGGATAGTGAGAGAGAGAGACAGAGAGAAAGGTCTTCCTTTGCCGTTGGTTCACCCTCCAATGGCCACCGCGGCCGGCGCGCTGCGGCCGGTGCACCGCGCTGATCCGATGGCAGGAGCCAGGAGCCAGGTGCTTTTCCTGGTCTCCCATGGGGTGCAGGGCCCAAGCACCTGGGCCATCCTCCACTGCACTCCCTGGCCACAGCAGAGAGCTGGCCTGGAAGAGGGGCAACCGGGACAGAATCCGGCGCCCCAACCGGGACTAGAACCCGGTGTGCCGGCGCCTCTAGGCGGAGGATTAGCCTAGTGAGCCACGGCGCCGGCCCCAGCTTTATGTTTTTTAAATAAATTAACTTTGGCTGTTGAGTGGTATGTGGTGGGGCAGGATGATAGAGTCAAAGCTGAAAGATGCCTGTGTGTGTGCATGTACATATATGGACACATAGATATGACATACAGTTTCCATCTTCAGGATGTTAAAATACTCTCCAAGTGCTTATAGAAAATAGTTTTGTGTTTGAACATTCTAAATGTCAAGTAACCATGTCAACAAGTAGATAGAAGAATGGGAAAGCCAGACAAAAGAATTTTAAGGGTTAGACTTCAGCCATTTCTTACTGCACCAAGGACCATAATTTCCTGTGGGCTGACAATCACACATTATTTGTCTTTGTGTGTCATGTGCTTAGATACCAAATTCTAGAGGCAATTTTTAATTCCCTCTCGATGCATTTCCCATGAGGATGCTCCTGGCTTGTAGGGCCCTCATCTTTTCTTCTATCTTGGCCTGTTCCCCCAGGGCAACATTTGCCATTCTTGCTTTTCTAGTGTTAATGAGTTTGCATCAGCATTTCTCCCCATTATGTGTTGTCAGGTAGCTCCCATGAATAATGTGTGGGGGACTATTTGGGGTGAAGCCTTGTTCAAAGCATAGTTTTTATTTATTCATGTTGTGGTATCTGCTGAGGGGCAGTCCAGAATTCCACATTCCTAGCTTGATTAAAACTGCAAGAAGTTTCTCATTTGGTGAAGTTGTCTCTCTGGTTGCTTGAGGCTTAGCATATCAAAAAGGATAGTGGGCCGGCGCCATGGCTCACTTGGTTAATCCTCCGCCTGCTGCGCCCGGAATCCCATATGGGCGCCAGGTTCTAGTCCCGGTTGCTCCTCTTCCAGTCCAGCTCTCTGCTGTGGCCCAAGAAGGCAGTGGAGGATGGCCCAGGTGCTTGGGACCCTGCACCCGCATGGGAGACCAGGAGGAAGCACCTGGCTCCTGGCTTTGGATCGGCAGCCATTTGGAGGGTGAACCAAAATGGAAGGAAGACCTTTCTCTCTGTCTCTCTCTCACTGTCTAACTCTGCCTGTCAAACAAACAAACAAACAAACAAAAAAGGTCTGAGCAGAATATGGGCTGAGCTTTTGCTCCTTCATCAGAGCCCAGATCAGTATCCTGCAGCAATCTAAGGGTCATCCAGCCCAAAGCCTACGACCTGCCTGGAAAAGCAATTGAATACCCTCTTGAGAGATCTTGAAAACATCAAAGGGTTATTCTGCTAAATGCCACTCAGAAAAATTTCTTAGATTATTTTTTATCATCACACTCACCAAAAAAAGCAGTGGCCTTCCTCTTCCTCAGTTTGAGCCAAGCTCTTCCAAGTTGGCCCTACTCTCTGTGCACCAAGGCAGCCGTGCAGGTTTCCTATTCACCAAACTGTCTGCCCTTTCCTGTCCAATTCGATCAAGGCTTTGTAGATTCTTTTGAACTGGTTCTTTCTTTCACCTGTTACTCAACTTTACCCAACGAAACTAGAGTGAACAGAAGACCCAGGAACCTCAATGCCGCCATCAACATCCATCCCCACAGGGAGGTAGACGGTGAGGCTGAGACCATGGATCTTTTTTCCTGAAGCACATGTACTATTTACTTCCGAGGTCACCTCTGACCTTCCTCCTGCTATTTACTTCCTGGGTCACCTTCTCCAAAGTGAGACCTGAAATACAATATGAGTTGAAGACTTCCTATCAACCATTCATGTGTTTGCAAAAGAACCATCTCATTGGAATTGCTTGATTTGAAAAGGAGACTTAATGACAAAGACAGAAGCCAATACGAATTCTGTGCTGCATACAGAAATGAGCAGCAGGGAAAATGACCCCAAATCATTGGCTTTGCCAGAGACCAACCTCTCCCTTCTTTCCTGCTTGGAGCGAAGGAAGGCCAGCACAGAAGAAAATGACCCTAGTGTCATGTCACTCTTCCGTGCACTTCACATGAAGCCCCGTGGAGAGGTCACTCTGTCCTGTCATCAAAAGAGGGAAGTGATAAGCTGGCCTGGTCCGCGCCTGGCTTCCTGTCTGGCGGCTGCCAGCGGAGCTGTACACACCCTTCCTGTTGCCCTAGGTGCTCAAGAAGTTGAAGTTGAAAATATCTGAACCCTTGGAAATCCTGACGATATCCCCTGAGATGGCTATAAAGGGACACGCCGTGGTCTCTGTGATGCAGGAGCAGACACTGCTGTTGGCTTGCATCTCATCAGGGGAGGGAGATTTGGGGTTGGCTCCTTACTCCCATGACACTTGTGACAACTCCACATTTCTCTCTCTTTCTCCCTCTTTCTTTCTCTCTCTCTTCTCCCCTCATCTCTCAGGAACAGGTTTTTGATGGTTCAGTTCTTTTCCCCACTATTTTAATTAATTTATTTATTCGCAAGCATTTTGTAAATACAACTTTAGGAACATGGTGATTCTTCCCACTGTACCCACCGTCCCACCCACACTCCCATCCCACTTCCCCTTCCCTTTCCAAACAACAGGAGTCACTCTGCACTAACTTCCCATGCAGGGCCTCTGTCCTCAGAGAGTTGCATTATGAGACTTACTAGTAAATCTTTTTTTTAAAAGATTTATTTATTTATTTGAAAGTCAGAGTTACACAGAGAGAGGAGAGGCAGAGAGAGAGAGAGAGGTCTGCCATCCGTTGGTTCACTCCCCAGATGGCCTCAATGGCCAGAGCTGGGCCGATCTGAAGCCAGGAGCCAGGAGCTTCTTCCAGGTCTCCCACGTGGGTGAAGGGGCCTAAGGACTTGGGCCATCTTCCATTGCTTTCCCAGGCCATAGCAGAGAGCTGGATCGGAAGTGGAGCAGCTGGGTCTCAGACCGGCGCCCATATGGGATGCTGATGCTTCAGGCCAGGGTATTAACCCACTGCACCACAGCGCCAGCCCCACTAGTACCTCTTGATCTCAAAGAATTACTTCGTTTTAGTGTATGAAATGGAGGATATTCTTTTCCCACTTTTACCTGGATGTGAGCAACCTTGACAGAGGATGCCCCCAGTTAGCCTCTGCCTATTTTTCTCGGTGGCTGTAGTGATGAGGGGAAGTGTGTGGTCGCTACAGAAATTTGTCAAAGGACAAGTGGAAAGTTAAAGGCAATCCTGTTGTGTATTCAGGTTTTGACCACAGTGAATAGGGCCTGGGATGCTTCTGTTTTCCTTCCCCACAGGCAGCAAGCCAGAGAGAGATTTATCTCAGCGCTGAGACAACAATGATTTGGGGTCATTTTTCTTCCTGTTTCTCACTTCTACAGTTCATGGATTTACTAGTGGCTTCTGTCTTTATCATTTTAAAATATTTTTTATTTGTTTATTTGACAGAGTTAGTGAGAGAGAGACAGAGACAGAGAGAAAGGTCTTCCTTCCGTTGGTTCACCCCTCAAATGGCCGCATTGGCTGGAGCTACGCCGATCCGAAGCCAGGAGCCAGGTGCTTCTTCCTGGTCTCCCATGCAGGTGCAGGGCCCAGGGACCTGGGCCATCCTCCACTACACTTCCGAGCCACAGCAGAGAGCTGGACTGGAAGAGGGACAACCGGGACTAGAACCTGGCGCCCATATGGGATGCCGGTGCTGCAGGCGGAGGATCAACCAAGTGAGCCACGGTGCCGTGCCCTGTCTTTATCATTATTGTTTTCAACTTGAGCAAATCTACTGGGCTGACTTTCAGATGGATGGATATATAGATAAATAGATAGATATGAGAGTACTCCAAAATGAGCAAAAATGGAATGAAAAAGATGTTTATTTTGGTGTGAAAAATTCTAAAATATATGTGTAGATACTTAAAGGAACATACATGCAGATGTTATAGACATTTTTGAAAATTATTTTTTAAAAAAAATTATTTATTAATCCAAGATGTAGAGACGGAGGAGGGGAGATATCATCCATCTGCTTGTTCTTGCCCCAAATACTTGCAACAGCTGAAGCCAGGCCAGGCCAAAGCCAGGGGCCTGAAATTCACTCCAGGTCTCACACATGTGTGGCAGGGACCCAAATACTTCAACCATCATCTGCGTCCCTCGGTGCCCATCAGCAGGAAGGTGGATTAGAAGTGGAGCTGGAACTAGAACTAGATCCTCCCATGCTCAATGTGGTATCTCAAGCGGGGACCTAATGGCTAATACCAAATGTTCACTCCTCGTGCATAAATTGGGCATAATATTCAGTCTGTGAAGTTTTTTGAAGACTCTCATATGCATGAACTCACTTATCTTTTAATTCTGTTGTCCGTGAGCTTCTGAAGTAACCTCATACGTCAATGTTTTGTTGAAATGAGTCTGTCAGCCTTATCAGTCTTAAGGAGCATGGCTGTGAACCCAGAGGTGAGAGTGAGGCCACAGAGCAAAGAGGAATTGAGCAATTATGAAACACTTGAACTTCTTCGAAGCAAAGGATGCAACATCTTTCATGTCAGAAATTACTGAAGTGTGGGCAGAATTACAGCTACTGGTGAGCAGGATGGGTGCTTGCTTGCTTGTTTTTTAGGCTTCCTATCAGTTAGAAGAGCAGTCTGAAAGGGGTGAGCTGGCGGGAGTTTCCTGGGAGATAACGAGATGAAAATTGACAGCTGAGATGTAAGAGATGCTGTCAGATTTCAGGTGCCTCTCAGAGAAGCTCATCAGAAAGAACGTTAGACCTTGAACTCAGGTGGATGTCAGAGCTCCTAATACATCTGTGAAAATCAGCAGGGTGGAGCCGGTGGTTGTTGCCATGATCATGACATAAGGAGATCAGACAGCGCGAGAAGAGATGACCAAGGAGGCGCACTGCAGGAAGAGCAATACTTGCAGAGCAGCCAGTGAGGGAGTGGGAAAGGAAGGAGCTGGAGAGGCAGCAGAAAGTGGATGTGCCATGCCCACTTCTGGTCCCCAGGGGCCTCCCCACAGCACTAGCTTGGTGCCAGTCTCTTGTCAAGGCCATCAGCCCTGATCTCAGAACGTTATGAACTCTGCCATCTCAGGTCCTCTTCTCTGACTCTGCATTCAAGCTGAGCTTGAACAATGTTATGTATAAATTTGCATTACAAGGACATTCTAGCATACAACATGGAGAGGCAGGTCTCATAGGGCTAACAGAGTGGCGCCGAGCTCTCTTTTCCTGTATTTTAAAAACACTTTGGAATTTTTAACAAAGTAGATGCATTTAAGGTGTGTAATATAATGATTTTTTTTTTAATTTAACTTGCTCTTGAACTTTTTTATTTATTTATTTATTTATTTTTTTTTTTGACAGGCAGAGTGGACAGTGAGAGAGAGAGACAGAGAGAAAGGTCTTCCTTTGCCGTTGGTTTACCCTCCAATGGCCGCTGCGGCCGGCGCATTGCGCTGATCCGATGGCAGGAGCCAGGAGCCAGGTGCTTTTCCTGGTCTCCCATGGGGTGCAGGGCACAAGCACTTGGGCCAACCTCCACTGCACTCCCGGGCCACAGCAGAGAGCTGGCCTGGAAGAGGGGCAACCAGGACAGAATCCGGTGCCCCGACCGGGACTAGAACCCGGTGTGCCGGCGCCGCTAGGCGGAGGATTAGCCTAGTGAGCCGCGGCGCCAGCGTGTAATATGATGTTTTAACATACATGGTGAATTGTGAACATATCCATCTCCTTATGGTTAGTTTTGTGTGTGTGTGTGTTTGATGAGAACACATAGGTTCTACTCTCGTAGCAAACGTCAAACAATGCTATTAACTATAATCTCACTATAATCACCACACTGCACATTTCGTCTCTAGAGACTGCACATCCTACATGCCCGAAACTTTCTGCTCTTCAGCCAACATCTCCTCATTTCCCTCACCCCGCTCCTGATATCCGCTGTTTCACTCTCTGCTTTACCACATGCAAGCTATCTTCTCTATTTGCCACTGCCAAAGACTCACTGATGAGCCTGCATTCTGCCTCCTGGGTGCCCCTAAAAATCAAACCCCCACCTGGGGTTCTAGCGTGGACATGACTTATGACGTTCACACCTTCTGCTTCTGCGCCAGTCTTTCCACAGCAGATTTCCTCAAGTCGACCTCTACATCAGCACTGTGGGATGGCTGCCATTGAACATGGCACCTTGCCATTTACTCACTCATAATTCTAAGCAGATAAGCTGGCCGCGAGCAAGTGTGCAAGGACATCCACAGTGGATAGAATCTTAAGCAATAGGCAACTTTTAAGATGGGCTGGTGCATTTTTTAAAGATATTTATTTACTTATTTGAAAGGTAATGTTACAGAGAGGCAGAGGCAGAGAGAGAGATAGAGAGGTCTTCTATTTGCTGGTTCACTCCCCAGATAGCCATAATGGCCAGAGTTGCACCAATCCGAAGCCAGGAGCTTCCTCTAGGTCTCAAACGTGGGTGCAGGGGCCCAAGGATTTGGGCCATCCTCTACTGCTTTCCTAGGCCATAGCAGGGAGCTGGATTGAAAGTGGAGCAGCATGGGCCGGCGCCGTGGCTCACTTGGCTAATCCTACGCCTGCGGTGCCAGCATCCCATATGGGCACCGGGTTCTAGTCCTGGCTGCTCCTCTTCCAGTCCAGCTCTCTGCTGTGGCCCGGGAAAGCAGTGGAGGATGGCCCAGGTGACTGGGCACCTGCACCCGCGTGGGAGACCAGGAGGAAGCACCTGGCTCTTTCCTGGCTTCCAATCGGCGCAGCACCGGCTGTAGCGGCCATTTGGGGGGTGAACCAACAGAAGGAAGACCTTTCTCTCTGTCTCTCTCACTGTCTAATTCTACCTGTCAAATAAGTAAAATAAATAAATAAAAAATTTAAAAAACGAAAGAAAGTGGAGCAGCCAGGACTTGAACTGGCACCCATATGGGATGCCGGCACCTCTTGACCACAGCACCAATCAGGGCTAGTGCATTTTAAAAATAGATTAATGGCAGAATAGACTTGAGAGACTAAAGATTCTTGAAATAAGAAAGAGACATTGAGATGTATGTTCACTTTCTCATGGAACAGAGACAGGATGAGGAAAAATGCAGTGGTTTAATATTTCTGGGGCTAGCATTGTGGCATAGCAGGTTAAGCCACGGCCTGCAACACTGGTACCCTATATGGGGGTTTGTTTGAGTCCCAGCTGCTCTGCTTCTAATTGGCTCCCTGCTAATGGCCTGAGAAAGGAGTGGAAGATGGCCCAAGTGTTTGTGCCCCTGCCACCCACATGGGAGACCTGGAAGAAGCTCCTGGCTCCTGGCTTTGGTCTAGCCAAGCCCAGCCATTGTGGCCATCTAGAAAGTGAACCAGAGGATAGAAGATATCTCTCTCCTTTCTCTCTGCCCCCTTCTTTATCTGTCCCTATCTCTCTGGAACTCTGATTTTCAAATAAGTAAATCAATCTTTAAACAAGTAATATTTCTCATAGACATTTTTTAGGTGAAAGGACAGTGTGACAATAGAATCCTAGCAGTTGATAATGGCCAATCCCTGGTGCATGCGCTTCTTGTGCCTGCAGAATCTTACGAGATAAGGTTAGGGAAAAGAGTGGCTCAGGGCGAGAGTGGACAGTGGTTTTTCAAAAGCTGCAGACTGAGAAAGCTCTTGATGGGTTCTTGTTCAGGGATCACACGGTCACTGGTGACCTTAGCCAGAGTGGATCCTGTGAGATGATGGGGGCAAAATTTGGCTACAGGAAGGGGAAGAGTGGACAGGGACTTCCTTTTCCAACAATACTGGCAGAGTGAATATCCTGAAAATCTGTCCTACAGCAAAACACCTAAAAGTAGTTGATACAAAAAAGAAAGAAAAAACACATTTTAATGCCATCCCGCATTGGAAAACATCAGAGAAATCATGAGAGTCATCAGAGGCCAAGCATTCTGTGAAGAATCAATTGGAGGGTTGTGAGCATGGAAATCTTCTTAATTCCTGTGACTCAGAGCTTTAGTTTTGTTGCAGATAAACTCAGGTCTACACTGGGAGGAGACCTGGGTGCAAGATCTGTTGGGAATGACATCATCATTGAGATTGTGTTAGAAAAAGGTCACAATTTTAAAAAAAAAGATTTACTTATTTATTTATTTGAAAGTCAAGAGTTATATAGAGTCAGAAGGAGAGGCAGAGAGAGAGGTCTTCCATCTGCTGGTTCATTCCCCAGATGGCCTCAATGGCCAGAGCTGTGCCAATTCGAAGCCAGGAGCCAGGGGCTTCCTCTGGGTCTCCCATATGGGTGTAGGGGCCCAAGAACTTGGACCATCTTCTACTGCTTTCCCAGGCCATAGCAGAGAGCTGGATTGGAAGTGGAGCAGCTGGGACTTTAACCAGCACCCATATGGGATGTCAGCACTGCAGGCGACAGCTTGACCTACAGCACTGGCCCCAAAAGTTCACATTTTTAACAAAAGGATCTACTTTGAAGAAACGAAGTGTTGGCTTAGAAGACATAAAAGTCAGGACTCTTCCTCAAACAGCAATAATTTCAGGTCTGTGATAGTTAATTTTAGGTGTGAACTTGACTAAGGGATCCTCTTGTATGATTTGACTTTTTTTAAAAAAAGATTTATTTATTTATTTGAAAGGCCGAGTTGAGAGAGAGAGAGAGAGAGAGAGAGAGATCTTCCATCTGCTGGCTCACTTCCCAAATGGCTGTGACAGCCTTTGCTAGGCCAATCTGAAACGAGGAGCCAGGAGCTTCTTCTGCGTCTCCCACACAGGTGCAGGGGCCTAAGGACTTGGGCCATCTTCCACTGCTTTCCCAGGCCATAGCAGAGAGCTGGATTGGAAGTACAGCAACCAGGACTTGAACCAACGCCCATATGGGATGCCGGCACTGTAGGTGGCAGCTTTACCTGCTATGCCACAGCACCAGCCCCCTCATGTATATTTTCAAAGGTGATTCCAGAAGAGACATGCTGAGTAAGGAAGGTTTATCCTCAGCACAGGCAGAGACCATGGTGTGGGCTGAAGGATCCCATAGAACAAAACCACAGAAACAGAAAACGTCTCTTCTGAAGCCGCCACTCTCTTGCTCTGCCCTCGGACATCAGAACACCACAATCTCCAGCCTTGGACTTGGGATCATGCACCATACACTTGTGGGTTCTCTGAGTGTGAGTCACACCAAGTCTGTCTCCCAGAGTGTGGGTTAGCAGGAAGCTGGAATCCAGTTCTGAGACAGGACTCAACCCAGGCACTCCAACATGGGAGGCAGGTATCCAAAGACTGCCTCCTGCTAATGCATACCCTGGGAGGCAGCAGATGATGGCTCAAGTAGTTGGGTTCCTGCCACCCTCATGGGAGACCTGGATTGAGTTCTTGGCTCTTGGGGATTTCAGAGTGAACCAACAGATGGGAATTCCTCTCTCTCTCTCTCTCTCTCTCTCTCGCCCGCCCTCCCTCCCTCCCTCTCTCTCACCCTCCCTCTCCCTGCTCTATCTCCTTGCCTCTCAAAACAATCCAGAGAGATAAAAGACTACCTCCAAAGAAACATTCAGAGTGATTGCTGACTTCCAATGACAGCACTGGAAACCAGAAAACTACAAGATAATATTACACTGAGGACAAAAGCATTTATAGCCACGTACCTAAAACTGTAAAGAAGTGTAATGTCAACTTCCACATAAAAATCAAAGTTCCAATGAATACCTCCTTCCTATAGGAGCTTCTAAGATATGTACTTTAGGAGTATGGAGAATGATTTGAGAAAATGTATTGAGTTCAAGAAGAAAAGTGAGCAAATAAAGTATTTAATGTGAGCAACTCTGAACAAATGTTAATTCTGAGAAGCAATAATAACACAGTTGAACTTGAGAGTGTACTCGCTTTCAGTTACCATGTTACAGGTGTCTGCAAATGAGTGGCTTCATACAAGACATATTATCTCTTAGTTGATCCTACAGGATCCAAGTGTAGCTCACTGGGTTTTCTGATGTGAGGTGACTGTGCCATAAGCATGGTTTAAGCAGGTGCCACTGCGGAGGAATCCTCTGCCATGCTCCTTCAGGTTGCTAGCAGAACTCATTTCCTTGAATGTCTACAACTGGCCCAGACCGGCTTAGCTTCGAGGCTGCCTTTGCTTCCCACAGGCCACTCTATCCCATGGATCCTCTCCCAGTGTGGCACTGTCTCCTGCAAATCAGCAAGGACAGTCTCTACACTTGCTGTGTAATTCTCACCAGTCTCATAACCTAAATAATTCCCAGAATGACATTCCCTCACCTTCCCCCACCCCATAGGTTGAGCTAATCAAGGGAGGAACACCCCATTACCTTGCTATACTCCATCAGTTAGAAGCAAGGCCCAGATTCCACCCTCACTCACGTGGACAGAATTATGCAAGGGTGCTATGTGTGGGTCACTGGAGGGTGTGTTCATGACAGAGAGGTTGGAAAAACAAAAAACAAGATAGAATTAAAACAATAAGTCAGGAAGGATGCTGAAATTTAAAGTGTGCTGAAGTCCCATGGGAAGTGCAGATAGATACAGAGTAATTATTAACTGTGTTAAGCATGAAGGAAAAATACAAAAGATAGTAGACATAAATCAAAATATATCTGGGATCTCAAATGAAAAGGCACAAACATCTTGAAATAAAACACTTATCAAATAAAATAGACAGTAAGGTAAAAAGCATAACTTGGGGAGAGGACCATTATATAATGACAAAGTAACCAAAAGTATGCACTGAATTTAACAATTCAAAATTGTATTGAGTAAAAGTTAGCATGAGAGGTTGATAATTTATAGTGGGTAATGCTGAGACTTATTGCTTGGCAATTAACTGGTAAAATAGAAAAAAACAGGGGCTGGCGCTGTGGCGCACTAGGTTAATCCTTTGCTTGCAGTGCCAGCATCCCATAAGGGTGCCGGTTCTAATCCCGGTTGCTATTCTTCCAATCCAGCTCTCTGCTGTGGCCTGGGAATGCAGTAGAAGATAGCCCAAGTGCTTGGGCCCCTGCACCTGCATAGGAGACCAGGAAGAAGCATCTGGCTTCTGGCTTTGGATCAGCATAGCTTCAGTCAATGAGGCCATTCGGGGAATGAACCAACGGAAGGAAGACCTTTCTCCTTGTCTCTCTCTCTGTCTGTAACTCTACCTGCCAAATTAAAAAAAAAAAAAGAAAAAAGAAAAAAACAGGATAGAAAAGACTAAGAACTGAAGTGACATACATGAAGAAATTGTGGTATGGAGAATAGAGCAGGAAATAATTAGAGACAGCATGCTATTTTCAAACACACATGGCACATCAACTATATAACCATATACAAATAGCATAATAAGCTATAAAATTAGATTTAACAAACATGAAAAATTGATAAAATATGGGTCACATTTTCTGATCACATAAAGTTTGAAATCAGCACTAAAAAGATTACAAAAAGCTCAAATGTATATAAATTTGAAAACACACTTCTAAATAACACATTAAAGATTAAAATAGATGTTAGAAATCTTCTGACATAAAATATATAAAAGCTCTGAGTATCAAAACATGTAGAGGGGCCAGCGCTGTGGCGTAGTGGGTAAAGGCCCAGCCTGCAATGCCGGTATCCCATATGGGTGCCAGTTTGAGTGCTGGCTGTTCCATTTCTGATCCAGCTCTCTGCTATGGTCTGGGAAAGCAGTAGAAGATGGGCCAAGTCCTTGGGCCCCTGTACCCATGTGGGAGACCCAGAGAAGCTCCTGGCTCCTGGCTTTGGATCTGTGCAGCTCTGGCAGTTGCGGCCAGTTGGGGAGTGAACCAGCGGATGGAAGACCTCTCTCTCTGCCTCTCCTTCTCTCACTGTGTAACTCTTTCAAATAAATAAATAAATCTTAAAAAAAAAGTTAAAAAAAAAGTAGAATATAGATAAAATAGTTCACAAAAGTAGAAAAGCTGAAAATCCATAAATCAAGCATAATACCTCAATTTAGAAAAATATTGAAAAAACCCAGGAAGTATAAAAAGATTTAAAAAACAGAAATTAATAAAATAGACTATACAAATATAGTAAGGCGAACCAACAAAACCACGTCTCTTTGAAACAACAAATTGTATCCAGATATCTAGGATGAATTTGGTCAAGAAAAAAGGGGAAAGAGTCACAGTGTTGCCAAAGCAAAAGGGGATCGCTTCAAAAAAAAGCAAAGACTAGGGAGATAGCAGAATGTTATAGACTTTTCTTTAAGTTTTACTTGAGAAGACAAGAGACAGAAAGGAAGTGAGCTCTCCTACCCGCTGATTCATTCTCCCAATGCCTGCAACAGTCTTGGCTGGGCAGGGCTAACCCGAGCGCCAGGAACCCTATCTAGGCCTTCCCTGTAGGTGGCAGGAACTCAATTACTTGTGCCAACCCATAATCTGCATTGGTGGGAAGTGAGTCCAGATCCAGAGCCAGGAATCAAAACCTGAATGAGACACAGGTGTCTTCACCAGTAGTCTAAAATTCCACTCCCAAAATATTTATTTAAGAAAAAAAAACTTACTATTCAGGAAGCCTAGTTCTTGAAAGTGTGAGAAATAATTGTAAAATCTCGTAAAATTATCTCTTAGTTTTGCAGATGAAAGTCAATATTCATTCACATTCGACATAGCAAACTGAATAGAATGAAGAGAGGTGGTGAAAATAATTCACTTTAAAGAGAGGAGCGAAAGAAGGATGCTCACTACCATCACACAAAATCAACATAGAACTGTGGGTCACAGATAGCAGACGACAATGAGACAGAAAAACAGGCAAGGAAAACAATAGCATTCTTACTGTTTTAGAAGGTGTGGTTGTATTTATAGAAAACCCCAAAAAGCTACAAATTATTTCAAATGAATGAAAGAGCCTAGCGGGGCCGGCACTGTGGCGCAGTGGGTTAAAGCTCTGGCCTGGAGCACCAGCATCCCATATGGGTGCCGGTTCTAGTCCCAGCTGCTCCACTTCTGATCCAGCTCTCTGCTATGGCCTGGGAAAGCAGTAGAAGATGGGCCAAGTCCTTGGGCCCCTGCACCCACGTGAGAGACCCGGAAGAAGCTCCTGGCTCTTGGTTTCGGATGAGCACAGCTCTGGCCCCTGCGGTCATCTGGGGAGTGAACCAGTGGATAAAAGAGCTTGCTTTCTCTCTCTCTCTCTCTCTCTCTCTCTCTGTAACTCTGTCTTTCAACTAAATAAAATAAATCTTTAAAAAAAAAAAAAAGAGCCTGGCTAAGTGACTATACAAAATATACACAAAAATTAACAAACAGAAAATATAATTTGTAGAAACAAAATTAGATGCTTAGGAATCAATTTAACAAGAGATGATCAATTGTTTTACGGAGAAATTTATAGGTCTTGAAACCTTTTAAAAGATCTAAGTTTATATATATATATAATTCAGAAATAATAAGATGAACATTACAAATATCTTGGTTATCCTCAAATTGATAAAAGTCAATTAAATGTCTCACAATATCTGATCTGGGTTTTCTTTGAAATTTGAAAGACTGAAGATTTCAGTGGAAGAGGTAAAGAACAAGGAAATAAAAAATGAAATGTTGTAACCTACCTTATCAAATACCATGCTCTCTTTGGGAGCAGTAAAGGACTAACAGTGGAAGTGAACAGTTAGCCTAGAATCAGAACATTTCTTACACAGAAACTTGTCATTTAATAAACGCAGCATTGCAGATCTATGAGCATAGCATGGATTATCAAATAGGTGATGCTATGGGAATTTCATTTTTAAAAAATGAAAATGTCTACTTCTCATCATGCACAAAAATCAGTTCTAGATGAATTAAAGAATGAAATGCAAAAATTAAAATGTAAAACATTTTAGACAGCAAAATAGGAAAATATACCTACAACCAGAGTGAAGGAAAGAGTTCTTTAATGAGAAAAAGGAAAAGAAAATCCTAAATACAACCAATTGGTGAACCTCTTTGAACATCAACACTTCTTTTTCACCAAAGACAACATCAAGATTGAGGGAGGAAATGGAGGCCCAGGTGGAAAGATGCATTTGCAACCCACCTCACTGTAAAACAGTTGATGTTCAGAAATTTGTAAATGACTGTTACTGAAAAATTTTTAATAGGAAAAAAAAAGGCACAGTAGAAGAGAAACCACAAAAGAACAGTTAAAACCTGAAAAAAAGATACTTAACCTCAGCGCTACTCGGGAAAACAGAAACACATAATGAAATAAAATTTTCCATCTTCATCCAAGATTTGTAATCTCTTTTCAGAGGACTAAGCATACCTTATGTGTGGTTGACAATGTCTACCATAAGAGCATATGCTGAGGCGCCTTGGCTTACTTGGTTAATCCTCCGCCTGCAGTGCCACCATCCCATATGGGCACCTGGTTCTAGTCCTGGTTGCCCCTCTTCCAGTCCAGCTCTCTGCTGTGGCCCAAGTGCTTGGGGCCCTGCACCCGCATGGGAGACTGGCCCAAGTGCTTGGGGCCCTGCACCCGCATGGGAGACTGGGAGGAAGCACCTGGCTCCTAACTTCGGATCGGCTCAACTCCACTCCAACCGTAGTGGCCATTTGGGGAGTGAAACAGTGGATGGAAGACTTCTCTGTCTCTCTCACTGTCTGTAACTCTACCTGTCAAATAAATAAATAAATAAATAATAAAAGAGCATGTCTGCTTTGATGGGTGGGGGTAGCTATAGACCGAAACAATAACTTTGGAGATCAATCTGTGAACTACGAATTCCACTTCCAGCCTAAAGAAGTTTTCACATGTGGCACAAGGGGACATGTTCAAGGTTGTTGACAGCAGCATTGCTAAACTATAAGAAATTGCTGCCAAATATTTTTAACCTACAAACATTGTCATTTATGTTGTTCATTGTAATAATGGCAACGGATGGAAACAACAGCCCATTTAGAATAATGCTAATACATGATAAACCACAGCTACTCTGTTCATCAGTATTGCATAGCGAAAACTCACAAAGTTAATGTGAAGCAAAAACAGTAAACCAAACAAGCCTTAGAAAAAAACTGACAGTATGATAGGAATTATATAAAATCAAACTTGGGAAAGTAGACGCTACATTGTGTGGGTTTAAGTAAATTAAGAAACTGAAAGCAAGCAAAGATTGATGATAGCCTTTGTGGAGAGGGCAAGAGGCACACAAATTCATTCTGAAGGCGGAGCAGCGGGCATGTTTTGATCACCGTTTATATCTTACAGATATACTGTTTCACAATCAGCAGCTGATCAAGTGCAGGTGGAAGGTGACGCTGAGACAAAGGGCGCCCACTGCTCCCTCTGCAGATGCTAGGGTGCGAGAGGAAGAGAGAGGAGAGCAGTGACTGGAATAGAAGAGCACTGGAAAGGGAGCTTAGAGAGACTCTGGAGAGAGCTCATTCCGATTGCCGGATTGCCGGTGGAGCCCAGAGGCCTTCGACAAATCCCGAGACTCAAGAGGAAGTAGTGTGCCGGCGCACTTCCGGTGTGAGCTGCGCCTGGGTAAGGGCCGCCCTGGGAGCCGGCCAACTTCCCTTCCGGGTGTGTTCCCACCCAGGACTAGCAAGCCAATCAGCTGCGGGCATCAAGAAGCTCCGCCCCCCCTGTGGGCGGCATCCAATCCGGAGGCGGCCCCAGTAGACTCGGAAGGTGGGGGCGGGGCAAATTCCCTCCCTCCTCTTAAGAGAGGACTCTCCGTCCGCTTGCTCCTGCTGAAGTTCCTGGTTCCTGGGGCTCCAGGCCGCAGGGCTCGCCCTACCGCCTGGTTCCCTGGGGCTCAGGCAGGGGCCTAAGGGACTGGGACAGAATTTGCACTGCTGGTTTTCCGCATTCTCCAGCCTCGCTGGTGGCAGAGCAGGGGAGCTCCTGGCATCCACGACACTGTGAGTCAATTCCTATAATCTCCTTTTGGATACCTATATGATGCTCGTACTCAGAAATCCTATGAGATCATCCCACGTATTGCACCTGTGCATGCCGACCACGCGTTTCAGGGATAAGAGCCAGGGTCCAGGCTGAGCGGAGGTTTGCATTGTCCTCAGCCGGGGCTCCGACAGGCACACCTGGGTGCTAGTGGGTGATTTCGGGAGCCGTGTGCTTTAGGCATCCTCCGGTCAAGCAGAGAACACGGGAAAAGTGGATGGATTGAGAGGAACCTGTAGGCCTGCTGGTGGTCTCTATGTGGTCGCAGAACCTAGTGCTAAGAATAATAGGGAAGGCCCCGCTGGGAGCTTAAGAATCCCCAGCAGAAAACCCACGGGGGCCTGATGAAGCCCACGTGTGGCCCTGGTGTATGTGACGCAGGGAGGCCTGATGATGCCCGTGGCCCTGCACTAAGAGACGAGATCAGGGAACTGAGAAGCACCTGTGTCGGATGTTGGCCCCGGTCTGGAAATTGCGCAGGTGGATGGTATTGAAAAAGAGAATGTGGGTGCAGAGGTCCTGCGTGAGTGCAGAGGAGCGACCAGAGTGCAGGTTAACCCCACAGTCAGGACGGTGGAAGGGGGTAAGCCGACGGCAGGAGCCCCCAAGGATAGAGTTTGTATCTGAGGTTTTATGACTTGGGAGCTAAGTGAGGAGGCTGCAACAGTCTTCCATGGAGTGGGGCACACACGGGGCAGGAGAAGTTTGTGGAGAGATAGAATGCTAGGCTTAGGGTGTTTTCAAATATGATTAATGCAAGCCTCTACCTTCACTCTTATTTGCAACTTCAAACTTTTTTTTTTCTACCTATCCTTCCTACTCTCATTTCTCTTTAACCTTGCATGAGGCTCTCCTTGCAGCATCTAATGACAATGCATTCTGATCCTGGGAGGTATGGCTGTCATAGCACTAGAGTCCACTCTGCTTAGGGGCCAACGACACCCAGTATTGGCATTTCTGGCCCCAGCACCTGGCATAGTGACAAGAATAAGCAAGGCATCCATGTTTATTGAATAAATGGATGAAAGCAGTAGAGTGGATAGCTACAAGGGGAGAGGACTGTGAAAGCAATGGACTGTTAGGCGATCAGACTCTGTCACTGTTTTGAGGATCTGAGAAGGTGTTGGGCGAGGAATAGCATTTTAATCTGAAGTGCCAGGAAAAGTCATCAGAAAGAGCACTATGGAAGGGGGAAGAAGACAAATCACAATTACTTGGGGAGGGGGGAGACGCTGAAGGGAAGAATGTTAATATTCTTCCCCGCTGGTATATTCTGAAACAGAACTGTCTGTATACCTGCCGTGATGTTTTTCATTGAAAACGTTAACTTCCCACACTCCAAGAATTGCAGGTGACTGAGTCAACAAGGAAGTCTTGTTTCATAGTATTGGGAATTAGAGTTCTATGAAATCGAGCTTACCACTGAAAGTAGGCTTTAAGAAATTTGGAAGCATGGGTGCTACTAAAGGAAATTTGGAGCCGATGTTACCTCAAGTGGGGTCTTGGATAAAGTTTTATATGAAGCTGGTGAAAAAGGGTGATATCGTTGATATGTATATTTGACAAAATCTATATACCATCTAATCTGTGGTATTCAACTTTTTCTGGATCTCAAACAGCTAAACAATATTAAGTGGTGTTTGAATTTAAGTTTAATAGGTCCTTTGTTTAGAGAAACTATGACATGAGGTTTTGGAGGTAAAAATCTTGCTCTTCATTCAATGGAAGTATTTCTCATTCAACAGTTGGTTCCAGACCTTGTAAGTAGGTCTGCCTAGAAGGTGTTCCTAAGGAGATGATAGATGGCAGTCTAACAGTGTATGTGACGTGTGTGTGTAAACTGTAGGATGTCCTGAGAAAAATTAAAGACACATTAACAGTGAACAGAATACACCCTGTTCTCTTATCAAGGAAATTCATGACATTTTAGAAACAAATAGAACCTGGTATTTTGTCTCAATGTTCTCACGTTTTTCTATGAAAAAAAAAGGAATTTAAGGGAGATGACTGATCACTGACAGAGCTGGGACAGATCTGCCCTTCAGGCTTGTAGTTCCTGCCCTTCCTTGTCCTTTGCCTGATTCCAAAACCCTATCACTGATAGTAATATTTGATAGCTCCAGCAAATGATCTTTAAAAGTTCAGTCTAAGCTTTATGATAGAGGTATGGCGCTCAAGAGAACTCACATGTGAAAGATCGAGTGTCACCTGGAAAAAATGTAGAGTAACAGGACCCAGAGCCAGGAATCATACTAGCCTATAAAGCTAGGCAGACACTTGGTGTTCATGAAGTAAAATACACACTGATCCGCCCTTTCCCAAAAACAACTGCGAAGTTTGCATAGCAGAAGGTTGCATTGCAGTCCTATTCCAGTATTATAATCTGTTTAAGGGGTTGGACACCAAAACACTGGGCTCACGGTTGCACAGAATCAGAACAGTAGCTAGAGGGGCTGGGTTGAGTGGCTGGCTGTTTAAATGGTGCAAGCAGCTGTCTTGGTCTGACTTCCCCTCATAGCCACAGAAACCCCAAGATTGCTTTCTTTCTCTCCTCCCGACCCAAATGAAAGATTGGGAAGTAAAGTTGAAAGCAAAAGTTCAGAATGTCAGACCCACTGATTTTTGGGGTTTAGGAGTATTTCATCTTGGTAGGCAATCAAAAAGCTCTGACTGGGTATTTGGTTTTATTTGGGACTAACACTAGACTCCAAATCAGAACAAGGCATCAAGAAGTTTCACAGTTGCTCCAAATAAGTTTTGGCTTAAAGAGAAGTGTTTAAACCAGATATCAAAAAAAAGTGATTAAAACATGACACACAGTTATTTCTATTGCTGAATTTTGCAAAACTCAAAGTATCCAATTTTGATCTCTAGATATTATTTTTAGGGGCAGGAGTTGGGAGCAGTGGTTAAGCCAGTGTTTTGGGTGTTTGCATCTTAGAGTGTCTGGGTTTGAGTCTAGGTTCCAATCCTGACTTCAGCTTGCTGCCAGTGAACACCTGGAGAGGCAGCAGGTGATGAATTAAGTAATAGGGTCCCTGCTCCCCATATGTGAAAACTGGGCTGAGTCTGGATTCCCAGATTTGGCATGGCCCAGCCCTTGCTGATCCAGGCCAGTGGGGAATCAGCAATGAGATCTCTCACTTGCTCTGTCACTATATCTTTCAAACAAATAAAAATTTTAATAAAAATAATTTTTTCTCTGCCTATCTTCTTCCAAGAAAGAAGATGTGACATAGTCATTTCTTTGAGCCAAAGGAAATTTCCAGTTAAATCTTTTCCCCTCTTTGGGTCAAAGCTATATTCCCTCTTTTTCTCCTGCTTGAAAATAGTTTCACATAATTTGACTCTGAGAAATTTGCCTGCAGGCTCCCATCCAGTAAGTGTCACTAAGATATTTCTTATGCACTAGCTGCCCTAATTTTAGAGCAAAATGTGTATTATAGTTTTGGAACTATAAAAAGTATAAACTGATCTGGTGCTAGAACCATTTTCTAGGTGGTTTTACCTCAGTTCACTTATCAAACCTGTAAATAAAATGATTAGAAAACACTCAGAACATGTGTGATTGGGGGTTGAGTTCCTTGAGATGAGAAGTGTACCTCTCTGTTCCAGGAGTGCTAATCAGACACACAGCTGAGCTCAATGAGCAGCGTGAGGAAGGAGTGACGCTTTCCTTCTGGTATTACCTGTGGCATCATCTTGAGGTTGACTACAGATACTGGTCCTCAACTTAGAATGGGGCTATGTCCTCATAAACCTGTTCTAGGTTGAAAATACCCTGAGGTGAGTGTAGCTGCCATCACCTTGGGCTGCCATCCCTTCACTCAGGAGGAAGTGGAAGCCCACCGGGATTTTCCCTGGAGCTAGTCAGTTTTTACATTTTTGTTGTTTGCACAGAGGAGAGCCATTATCAGTGTGTATGTTTGCCTGTTGGTCATGAAAGATTCTTGGGCTGGCAGATGGAACAGGTATCTCAAATCCTGCCTTTACCACAGTCGGAGTTAAAAGCTCAATTGCCCAGCCACTTTTTCAGCTGCCAGGGGTTACGTAACAGGGTTCTGGCCAATGAGAGGCAAAGCTGACTGACAGCTCTTGATGCTTTCTGCTCCCTTGGTGCCTCCTGCCTGCCTGCAGCACTGAAGTAGAGCAGCCATCTTGCAAATACCAAGATTGAAACCATATGCTAAGGATGGCTGCATAGAAAGCCTAGGATGTTTACCACTGCACCTGCTTGGAGGCCCTTTCTGAACTTTTCTCCCTTCTAATTTTTTTTTATTGTGGTAGAAAAAACATGTAACATAAAATTCACCATCTTAACCAGTTTTCAGTGTACAATTCAGTGATGTAAGTACATTCCTATTGTGCAGCCAGCACCGCCATCTGTCTCCATAACTCCTCTGTTTGCAAAACTAAAACTTTATTTTATTTATTTATTTTTAATTTTTTTTTGACAGGCAGAGTGGACAGCGAGAGAGAGAGACAGAGAGAAAGGTCTTCCTTTGCCGTTGTTTCACCCTCCAATGGCCGCCATAGCCGGTGCGCTGCGGCCAGCGCACGGCGCTGATCCGATGGCAGGAGCCAGGTGCTTCTCCTGGTCTCCCATGGGGTGCAGGGCCCAAGCACCTGGGCCATCCTCCACTGCCCTCCCTGGCCACAGCAGAGAGCTGGCCTGGAAGAGGGACAACTGGGACAGAATCCGGCGCCCTGACCGGGACTAGAACCTGGTGTGCCAGTGCCGCAAGGTGGAGGATTAGCCTAGTGAGCCGCGGCGCCGGCTTAAAACTTTATTCTTTAAACAACAATTCCATAATCCTCCTCCCCCTTGGAATTTGTCGCTTTGATTTTGACTACTCTGGGTACCTCATATAAATGGAATCATAAGAGAATTTATCTTTTTGTGAATGGCTGATTTTTAGCATAAGCCCCTCATGGTTTATCCATGTTGCTGAATTTCCTTGCCCTATGAAGCCTAATATCACATTGTAATACACCACATTCTGTGTGTTCCTTCATCTACCCATGGGTGCTTGGATTGCTCCCACATTTTAGCTATTGTGATCTGCTACGAATGCAGATGTACAAATCTCTCTTACGGAGCCTGATTTCCCTTTTCAAGGGTATATACTCAGAAGTGGACTTGCTGGATCACATGGTAATTCTATCTTTAACTCGTTGAAGAACTCCCGTACTGTTTGTAGCATTTTACATCCTCGCCTATAGTGTGTGCAAGGGTTTCAGTTTCTCCACATCCTTGCCAACCCTTACTTTCTGTTTTTCGTGAGTGTGAGGTTAGCACTGTGGTTTGGGTTTGCATTTCCCTAATCATTAATGATGTTCAGCATCTTTTCATTTTCAGATTAACTGTTCATACATCTTTTGAGAAGCATCTATTCAGGTCTGTTCATACGTCTTTTAAGAAGCATCTATTCAGGTCCTTAGTCCATTGTTGAATGTTTTTTTTTATTGTTGAGTTTTAGGATCTCCGGATATTAATAACATATCAGATATGAAAATACTTTCTCCCATTCCACATGTGTAGTCTGAATGGTGGCCCTCCCAACATTCTTACGTTGATAATGAGAGCTCTTCATGAATAGGACTGAGGCCCTCTGATGAAAGTGCTGGAAGGAAATAGCTGGACCCTTTCCATTCTCCCCTCTCTGACCCACGAGGACTCCTTGAAACGGCTGTCTAGGCAGTACTGTCTCTCACCACACACCCTGGTCACAGACTCCAGCCTCTAGATCTGAGAGAAATAAATTGGCGTCATTTATAAACCACCCGGTCTCTGCTGTACAGCACCAGCAGACCCAGACACCATGCATTTGTTGCCTTTTCTCTCTGCCATCTCCTGCACAGAAGTTTTTAAAGTGCCCTGAAGCCCAATTTGTCTATTGATATCTTTTGCTGCCTGTGTGTTTGGTGTCTGGTACAAGAAGTCATCACCCAATCCAACGATTGGAAGATTTTTCCTGTGTGTTTTTTTTTTCCTCAGAGTTTTGTAGTTGAAGTCTTTATATGAAGGTCTTTAACCTATTCTGAATTAATATTTTTATCTGGTGTTAGGTAAAGGTTCAGTTTCATTCTTTGGCATGTGTATACTCAGTTCATTTTAAATCACCATTTATTGAAAAGACTGTCTTTCCCCCTTGAACAGTCTTGGAACTTGTTGAAAATAACTTGGCTATATAAGCATGGGATTATTTCTGGGCTCTTTATTCTATTCCACTGGTCTGAATGTCCATTTTCCAGCAACACATTCAACACATTGTTGTAATTACTATGGCTTTGTAGCAAATTTTGAAATCGGGATGGTTGAGTCCTACAAATTGGTTCTTTTTCACGAATTTTTTTTTCAAGATTTTATTTATTTGAAAGAGTTACAGAGAGAGGTAGAGACAGAGATATCTTCCATCTACTCATTCATTCCCCAAATGACCGCAATGGCCAGAGCTGGGCTGATCCAAAGCCAGGAGCTTCTTCTGGGTTTCCCACATGGGTGCAAGGGCCCAAGGACTTGGGCCATCCTCTGCTGCTTTCCCAGGCAAGTTAGCAGGGAGCTGGATTGGAAGTAGAGCAGCTGGGATTTGAGCTAGCATCCATATGGGATGCTGGCTCTGCAGGCCAGGGCTTTAACCTGCAGCGCCACAGTGCTGGCCCCAGTTTTTCAAGATTTTGTCTGAAGTTTTTCTTTACCTGTCAAATGAAAAAAAAAAGTTATAGACAGTGAGAGAGAGAGAGAAAGACAAACAAAGGTCTTCCTTCTGTTGGTTCACTCCCCACATGGCCACCACAGCCAGCACTGTGCCAGTCTGAAGCCAGGAGCCAGGAGCTTCCTCCTGGTATCCCATGCGAGTGCAGGGGCCCAAGGACTTGGGCCATCCTCCACTGCCCTCCTGGGCCACAGCAGAGAGCTGGACTGGAAGGGGAGCAGCCAGGACTAGGACCTGGCGCCCGTATGGGATGCAGGCACCGCAGGCAGAGGATTAACCAAGTGAGCCACGGCGCTGGCCCCTGAACTTTTTCTATTTTAAAAAATATCCCTTTCTATTTTAGTTTCTCATTATATGCTGCTGAACACAATTTTGCTACATTGGTTAATGTATTTTTGATACAAAGCTCAATAACATTAGAATGACTTCCAAGAAATAGTTAAAATTGAGTTCTTCCTCTTCAATATGTTAAGATAAAATTGTGAAGATTAAGATCATTTTGTAAGAAAAGGATGTTTTTCCTTTTTTTCAATGTAGCTATCAGAAAATTGACAATCCTTATTCATCTAGAACAATATCTCAGGGACTTCTACACTCAAGGCCTTATTGAGAATGGCTGAATTAGATTTTTATCTGCTTCTGTGCTCAATGTGTTATGATAAATTATTCAGTGAAAGTATATAAAGAATCTGTTTTATATGAATGGGTTTGGAAAAGAGGACTATTTTAATAACTTTTTTAAAAAGATTTTTTTTATTTATTTGAGAGGTAGAGTTACAGAGAGAGAGGTAAAGGTAGAGAGAGGGAAGGCGGCGGAGGGGGGAGAGGGAGAGAGAGAGGTCTTCCATACACTGGTTCACTCCCCAGATAGCCACAACGGCCGGAGCTGTGCCGATCCTAAGCCAGGAGCTAGGAGCTTCTTCTGGGTCTCCCACGTGGGTGCAGGGGCCCAAGGACTTGGGTCATCTTCCACTGCTATCCCAGGCCACAGCAGAGAGCTGGATCGGAAGAGGAGCAGCTGGGACTTGAACTGGCGCCAATATGGCTTGCCAGCGCTGCAGGCAGAGGCTTAGCCCACTACACTCAGTGCCGGCCCCTTAATAGCTTCTTAAAAAGCTACTAGTAATAATACTAAGAGAATATTTTCTTAAGTCAGTGCTGTGTGGAATATGAAGCAGTATTAGCGAACTCTTCATCTGTATCATGATGAAGCTGTTGATCTCCCTTCCACATTGAGTATACTTTTACCATTGAATGGCTTTGTACTGGCATGCCCTGGACATTAGAAAATACTGGCTTAGTAAATTATGCAGCTCTCCTAAATGCTGACCCATCCCATCCCATAATAGTAAAAGAATCATATCCAATAATATCAAAATTTGCTTCATTAGAAAACTCTTAAGTATTAGGAAACAGCTAACAATGATGAGTCCTGTTCAGATTTTGTGTGACAACAAAGGCACTTGCCAAAAAACGTCAGTCAGTGATCAGGTGATAAAAGCCATTGCTTTTTTGCCAGTCACCTTTTCAAATTAAAAACTGTGTTCAAGTAACACTGGTTTCCCCTGTGCTGAGAAAGTGACAATTCAGCTCACAGCTTGGTCACAGCTCAAGTGCATGTCCCTGGGACAGTCATCCTGCCTAACGCACTGCAGGTTTACATCCACTGTGTCACAGAACATTAGAAACATCCATAGTAATTCTTACTATTTCCTCAAGGACATTTTGGAATAAATTTAATTTTCAGAATTCTTAAGTTGTTTTTTTTTTTTACAACGAGTAGGTGATGGCAGAGTAGAGTGAAACTATCACTTTGATTCGTATTAAGGCATCTACAGTTTACTTCCTATGGCCTTTGCACTGTCATTGCAGATGTCAACACAACAAACAGGGCAATGAATCTCCAATCTAAATTGTGGAAGTACTTCAGAGTATAAGGCTCACCTGACATTTTGAGTAGCACAACAAAAGTGATTCCAAACGGGTGAAAAATTAAGCTCTGTAGATGCAATATAACAAGTAAAGCCAACACTTAAGAAATCGGAGTCATTCACAGAACCAGAGCTAAGGGTCCATATCTCCACATATGACTCAGTCTATCTGGTTATTTTGTCACTTAGAGCTGCAGTTTTCAACAGCACTGATGGTAAAATGATAACTGATGTATGAACCAGGAAGCCACACAAGCAACTACATAAGAAGTGAGCAGGACTGTGGACTGTGCTGGGACCAGTTAGGTCCCAGGACCCTTGGAGGAGAGTATCCTGACTGGTTCAGATTGGAAGAAGGGGAAGTGGCCAGATTTTAGAAGTCAAAGGTTGCCAAATGGACTGCTGCCCTCTGTAGAACTGAAATATATTTAGAAATACGTAGAATTTAGTGGTCTGGGGAGATGGGCTGACTTGACTACAAAACCCTAATGCAGGATAACAGGGAAAAATAGCATGCCCACTCTGCCATTCCCTGAAAAGACTGTTGTGGCTACAAGTTGTATAACCACTGTCTGGTGAATGACATCTATTTTCTAAATTTAAGCTAATGACAAACACATGAGAAAGGGGTCATCATTATCAGTCTTTCAGATTGATAGAGGAAGTCTAAATCCAGATAAGTAAAGCCATTTGCCTGCCATCACGACTTGTTCTACAAGTCATAGGCAGTAGTTCAGAGCCAGATCTGACCTTACACTTGTTGTGTGTCTAAGCGATGGGCCTCAACTTTGCATGTTAGAACCAGCTGCAGAGCTCTTAAAATTCTCAATGCCCTTGTCTCCATCCAGCACCTGAATTCCTGACCTAATTAATCTCAAATGGGACCTAACAGTTTGTAACTTTAAATGCTCCTCACCTCTCACCCCCAATTCTCAGGTGCATCTACATTTGGGGGAAAAATTGTTATGGACTATACTGTGTAGTCAGCCAAGGGCCTTGGCATTCAGTGGATGATTGTAGAAAATTTCTGCACTTGCCTTTATGAGAAATTGGGAAAGGCTGACTCTGAGAACCATAGGAATCATTAGAAATGAGACTCCTGGTGCTGTGTGTGTGTGTGTGTGTGTGTGTACACGTGTGTGCGTGCGTGCCTGCTTTGACCATAACTTCTGAAACATTCTAACATGCCCAAAATTAAAGAGGCAATAATTATTTTGTGGTCTAATGAACCCTGCCAAAATGGGACCACTGAGTTGTCAAGACTGGCTTTTTGGGAACTGATGATAGAGCTGCTGGATCCAAGGTCATGACCTCAAGGACATCTTTCAGGTGGTGTGCTGTCTGTCATTCACTTTTGAGTTTTGAGTATCCACACACCTGCATTGTAATGATTCAGGCCTGATTCACCCCATGGTGCTTTTACTCCAATGATAAAATTTGTTGAAGGTCTATTCACTTCATTGCCTATTTTGTTAAAAGATTTATTTTATTTGAAAGGCAGAGTGTGCGTGTGTGTGAGATTGATTGATTTATTGATCTTTGATCCATTGGTTCACTCCTCAAGTGGCCACAGTGGCTGAGGCTGGACCATACTAAGTCACGAGCTTCATCCAGGTCTCCCACATGGGTGGCAGGGACCCAAGCACTTGATCCATCATCCACTGCATTAGCAGGGAGCTGAAATGGAAGTGGAACAGCCAGGATTTGAACCAGTATACTCTGATATGGGATGCCACTGTTGCAAGCACTGGTACCTTTTTTTTTTTTTTAATAAGAATTCCTCCTCTTCTGTTACTCTAGTGAAGCAGTCATTCATGCCATCCAAGAATCACATTTAGATGAAGGACCACCTGCCACAGGCTGTTTAGAAATCCTCTGAGCATCTAAAACTGGGCCAGGGATAAGAAAACGCCCTCGGAACTGGTCTTGACACTTGGTGTGGCCAGTTCCCAGCAAGTACCTCTGTAGTAAGTCATGAATGCAGCTCAGTTTAAGGCCTGACAAAGGTTACGACCTTGCCTTTGTGTAAATGTGCAATGCCCGATGCTGTGTTTCATCCTCCTTGAACCCCAACTGCTTTGTGTGGCCGATTCTTCCAGCTGCCTTCCCACCTGCCTTAGGGACTCTCAAGGCTTTTGCCTTGATGACTTTTCAAGGAGGCCCGGTTTGCTGATTTCATGATGATGCTCTTGTGTGGCTGTGCTATTTCACTGGCAGGATACAAGATCGGTGCTGATTACATTTATGTGGACTTGGTAGGACATGATGCTGAATTTTTTTTAAAGGAATATACTCCCTAAGAGAGGGGTCCCTGGTGAGGAGCTAGGGTGGAAGGAGTGTGGTGGAATGAGAAGGCCATGCCAAGATGGCTGCTGGCAAGCGAGCATCAGTTACTCAGGAATGGCTTTGAAACCCACCTGGCAATGGAGCCTGCCTGGCAACAGGCTGTGATTGGTTAGGGCATAGACCGCCCCTTGACCAGATTGGCTGCCTTGGCTATATAAGCTGTTGTACCAACTGAAATAAACGAGTCTGCAGGCTGCTTGCCTCTGGCCTGCTCTCACCTGACTACCGGCATCTGTGTGGTGATTCCGTGCCTCTTGCCTCCACCACACTCCTCCTCTCAGAACAAATCCTCTCAGAAGAAATCAACCTCAATATCTGGCATGCCAAAGTGACTGAGAGAGACAGCGTGTCGGACTTGGCAAAGTCCCCCCTTAATTTTGGCAAGTAGGCCCCTTGGAGTTTTGTGTGCTGTTCGGTTCTGTGAGGGTGAGCACAGAACCCCCTCCTATGCCCCTTTCCTTGTCCTTGTCCTTGGTCTAAGCGACCCCAGGTTAGGCACACACCGCCCAGAAGCGTATGCCGCTTCTTGCTCCTTCTTTTACTTTTGGTTCGCCCAGCGAATTCACATAAGGGACTGATCATCCCAGAGTTCAGAACCAAGTCATCTTCCCTCGAGAGAGGTGACGCTCCGGAGACACTGTGTGGGCATACATCCTTGACCTAATGAATCAAGGAAGTCCCCCACTAAGCACAGGACATATTTACAATCTGATACACCACTGTCTGTCTGTCTAACGTAGGGAAACCCCTGCAGAATGCCATCAGCCGCTGAGGTGCTAGGAATTTTTGTTATGGCAGCAGTGCTGTGCGTGTCTTTTTTTTGGCTAGAGTTGGTATGGCGCACTGCTCTTAAGTGCTTAAACATGGGAAAGATACCCCCCCTTTCAGAAGCACACGCAGATTACAAAACATGGTGAATCTGTGAGTGATCAGAGCCTGACACTCCAGGTCCCTGTCTCACAAACAATAGTTGATGACTTAGGGAGAGAGAGCTCTGACAGTCAAAAAACAATGCAGCAAACAAGGTAGCAAAGTAGCAATGCCTAGTCAGCCACCCCCCACATACCCGTGGGATGAACTTAGAGGACCTCGAGATAGTAACTCATGCGAGAGCATCCCATCTGCACCCAGTGAGGATCCCCACATTTGTGGCAGTACTCAGGCACCCCTCGCTCTCAGGGCAGCTGCTAGACCTTATGCCACCCACATGTTTGCCGTTAATGTCGAATTGTATGCAAAATTCAGGCCCTGGATTCCAACACCTGTAAAAAGGCTTCTACTAACCAAGGGTCGAGGATATGCTTGTGTCTTTCCAGAGAATGCAGGACAGCCCATTTGAGTACCAGCCAGAAACATCAAGCCTGCAACTGACAGTCAATCAGAACTAGCTGAACACGACTGAGAGTCTGCCTTGTTAGCAGATGCACCTGCCCTATCATCCTACCCTGAGGAACTGCCCAAAGCCACATCCATTACTGTTTTGTACCCCACTAGCTCTGGTCAGCCACTCAAACAGCAAACAGCCTGTGTGTGGTCACGCCATTCCTGATTACCATTGTTCCTCATTCCTACCCCATCTGAGCAAGCACTCCTGTGGTCTCCCGTTTTGAGCGCTGGTTAGTCAATGACGGGTAAGATCCCCTGGGGGACAACCTAAGACAGGCACAGCTGCATACGGAGACCACATGGAAACGGGGTCAACAATGGTATGGCCAAGAATCATGCCTCCCATTGCTCAAAAATAAATGAAAAGGGAGAAATGTGGTGGAATGAGAAGGCCATGCCAAGATGGCTGCTGGCAAGTGAGTGTCAGTTACTCAGGAATGGCTTTGAAACCCACCTGGCAATGGAGCCTGCCTGGCAACAGGCTGTGATTGGATGGCTTTGGAAACCACATGACAAACGGAACCTGCCTGGCAAAAGGCTGTGATTGGATGGCTTCAGAGCCTGCCTGGCAACAGGCTGTGATTGGTTAGGGCATAGACCGCCCCTTGACCAGATTGGCTTCCTTGGCTATATAAGCTGTTGTACCAACTGAAATAAACGAGTCTGCGGGCTGCTCGCCTCTGGCCTGCTTTCACCCGACTCCCCGGGGTCTGAGTGGTGATTCCGTGCCTCTTGCCCCCACCACGCTCCTCCTCTCAGAACGAATCCTCTCAGAAGAAAGTAACCTCAACAAAGTCCTTCCTTGCCCTGCTGTCAGATGTTCAAATGAGCTAGAGTGATTGCACATGGTGGGAAACCCCCAAATCTCTTTGTCAACCTTTTATATGGAAGACAGCTGTTCTGGGACAGCAAGCCTCTTGCAGAGAACTGCGAGACAGAAAGGTGCTCAGAGGGGATCCTGTAGTAACTTAGTGTTCCCTGGTCCTGCTCAGTTGTGTTTGGCCCTGTTCTTGAAGGGCTTCCTGTGATTCATGAAAATTCTCTCTATCCAGCAATGAGGGGAAGTTGAGTGAATCCTAATACATGGGCAACCCACCCCCCAGGAACCTCAAGTTCCCTTTGCTGTTTATTCCTAGACTATCTGCTAGGCTATTGTGAACTAGTCACTCTTCTGTGCCACTGTGGAAAGCTAGAACTTACTCCATCTAACGGTTTTGGTACTGATTATCCAAGCTCCCTGTATCTGTCTCCCCACTACCCTTCCCAGGCTTTAGTAATCACCACTCTAATTCTCACGGACTGTTTGTTTTAGCTTTCACATTCGAGACAGAACATGCAGTATTTGTCTTACTTGTGCGTAGGATGAGGGTGCTGGTGGTCATGGTTCCCATCTTGTGCGTGTGGATGTCCAGTTCCTCCAGCACCGTTTATTGAAGAGGCTGTTCTTTCTCCAGTGTGTGTTTGTGGTCTTTTTCGAGCAACAGTTCACTACAAAGGCATGGATTCATCGCTGGGCTCTCTGTACTGTTCCACTTGCCCATGTGTTTGTTTTTATGCTACTACCATGTTGTTTTGGTTACAATAGCTCTGTAGTAGGTCTTGAAATCAGATACTGTGATGACTCAAACTCTATTCTTTTTTTTATTTATTTATTTTTTTTTGCTCATGGTTGATTTGGCTATTTGGAGGAGCTTTTGTGTTTCTATATAAGTTTTAGGATTTTTTTCTAGTTCTATGAAGGATGTCATGAGTATTTTGAGAATTGCAATGAATATGTAAACTGCATTGGGGGGCATGCATATTTTAGCAATAAGAATCTCTAATCCATGAACATGGGAAGCAACTCCATGTTTTAATTTGCTTTCCTCAGTGTTTATAATCAGTGTTTTATAATTTCCATTATAGGGGTCTTTCACTACTGTGAAATTTATTCCTAGATATTTTTGCCAGCTATTTGGAATGGGACTACTTCTTGACTTCTTTCTCAGTGAGTGACTTATTCTATAAAAATACTGGGGGTGGCCGGCGCCACAGCTCACTAGGCTAATCCTCCGCCTTGTGGCGCCGGCACACTGGGTTCTAGTCCCGGTCGGAATGCCGGATTCTGTCCCTGTTGCCCCTCTTCCAGGCCAGCTCTCTGCTGTGGCCAGGGAGTGCAGTGGAGGATGGCCCAAGTACTTGGGCCCTGCACCCCATGGGAGACCAGGAGAAGCACTTGGCTCCTGCCATCGGATCAGCGTGGTGCGCCGGCTGCAGCGCACCAGCCGCGGCGGCCATTGGAGGGTGAACCAAGGGCAAAGGAAGACCTTTCTCTCTGTCTCTCTCTCTGTCCACTCTGCCTGTCAAAAAAAAAAAAAATACTGGGGGCAGGAGTTGTGGCATGGTGGGTCTGCCACTCAGAATGCTCACAACCCATAATCAGAATGCCTAGGATCAAATCCCACCTCCATTTCTGATCCAGGTTTCTGCTAATGTGCTTGAGAGGCAGCAGATGATGGCCCCAAGTGCTTGGGTTCCTGCCACCCATATGGGAGACCTAGATGGAATTCTTGGTCTTGTTTTCAACCTGGCCCAGTCTTGACTGTTGCAGGCATTTGGGGAGTGAACCAGTGGATCAATATCTCTCCTCTTCTGTCTCTCCCTCTCTCTGTCACTCAGTCTTTCAAATAAATCATTCTTTTTCATGTGTCGATTCTGTGTCCTGCAACTGCTCTAATAGTCTCTGGGGGACTCTTTCAGTTTTTGTATATATTGAATCAGATGATCTGGGAACAAGAACAATTGGGTCTAGCTAAGACGTCTAGTCCCTCAGTGAATAAGAATGGAGAAAGAAAATTATTTTCTTGTTCAGATTTTACAGAAAGTACTTTTAGCTTTTCCCCACTCAGTATGACGTTGCCTGTGGGTTTGTCATATATGACCTTTATGTTGAGATATGATCCTTCTATACCTAATTTGTTCAATCTTTTAATCGTGAATGGATGTTGATTTTATTAAATGCATCTCTGCATCTACTGAGATGATCATATGGTTTTTATTCATTATATGATGTATTGGTTGATTTCGATATGTTGACTCATCCTTATCACTGGGATGAATCTTACTTAATCATAAGAAATGATATTTATTATTTATTTGAGAGATGACTGACAGAAGGACAGAGCTTCTACCCATTGGTTCACTCCCCAAATGCCTCAAATAGTTAGGGATACACTGGTCTGGAGCCGGGAGCCAGGAAAGCAATCCAGATCTCCCATATGTGTAGAAGGGACCCAAGAACGTGAGCCATTATCTGCTGCATCTCAGAGTGTGTGTTAACAGAAATAGGGAGTGGAGCCATGACTTGAACCCAACCACTCCAATTTGGGATTCAGGCATCCCAACAGACATCTTAACTGCTTGACCAAATGTCTGCCACCTGAATGATCTTTGTGATGTTACTGGGCTCGATTTGCCGGTCTTAAGAATTTTTGTTTCTATGTTTATCAGCAGGAATGGTCTGTAGTTTTATATATACTTGTCTAGTTCTGATATCAAGGTAATGCTGCCCTTATAAGGTGAGGTTGGAAGGGTCCTATCCCTTTCAATTATTTTAGAAGAGTTTGAAAAGAATTGGTGTCAGTTCCTCCTTCAAATTTTAATAGGACTTAGCAGTGTAGCCATCTGAACCTGAGCTGTTCTTTGTTGGGAGATTTATTATTGACTCCACCTCATTACTCATTGTTAGTCTTTTCAGATTTCCTACATCTTTATTTTTCAACTGTGGTTGGTTATATGTATCTCGGAATTTACTCCCAGATTTTCAGTTTGTTGGGATGTAGTTGTTCATAAGTTTCTTTTTTTTTTTTTTTTTTTTTGACAGAGTGGACACTGAGAGAGAGAGAGAGAGAGAGAAGGGTCTTCCTTTTTGCCGTTGATTCACCCTCCAATGGCCGCCGCGGCTGGCGCGCTGCGCACCGCGCTGATCCGAAGCCAAGAGCCAGGTGCTTCTCCTGGTCCCCCATGCGGGTGCAGGGCCCAAGGACTTGGGCCATCCTCCACTGCACTCCCTGGCCACAGCAGAGAGCTGGCCTGGAAGAAGGGCAACCGGGACAGAATCCGGCGCCTGGACCAGGACTAGAACCCGGTGTGCTGGCGCCGCTAGGTGGAGGATTAGCCTATTAAGCTGCGGCGCTGGCCCATAAGTTTCTAATGACTCTTTATTTTTGTGGTATTAGTTTTATGTCCTTTTTCAGTTCCAGTTTTATCTTTTTTTTTTTCTCTTGGTTAGTCTAGCCAGAGAATTATCAATTTTATGTCTTTTCAAAAAACCAACTCTTTGTATCATTGTTTTTCTTTTTTTGTTTTAATCTTTCATTCCTCCTGCTAATTTTGGCATATGACTTGTTCTTGCCTTTCTAGTTCCTTGAGATGTGTTACTAGATTTATTTGAAGTCTTCTTATTTTTTGTGCCACTTTTCCCTTATTCCATAAATTTTTATATCCTTCGATTTTTTTGTGACAAAATTTAAATTTCCCTGATTTTTCTCAGTGACTCATTATTCATTCAGAAGCATGTCATCCATGTATTTGTATCATTTTCAAAATGTATTTCTTTGGTTTCTAGTTTTAGTCTAATGTAGTACAAAAAGATACCTGATTTCTATTTTCAGTGTTTTGAGACTCATCTTGTGGCCTAAGGTGTGGTCTACCCTGGAGAATGTTCTGTGTGTCGATGAGAGGAATGTGTCCTGGAGTGGTTGAATGAAATGTTTCTGTAAATAACTGTTGGATCCATGTGGTCAGTTGTATAGCTCTGAGTCTTTATTGATTATTTTTTCTGGATAACCTGTCCATTGATGAAAGTATGGTGTTGAGTTTTCCCACTGTTATTCTGGAGCCTCTCTCTCCCTTTACATCTAACAATGTTTTATAAAAATGGGGTGCTCTAGTAGTAGGTACATATACACATACTACTATCTTCATGTAGAATTGATCCCTTTCTCAAAGTAGTGACCTTCTTTGTCTCTCTTTATAGTTTTTGTCTTTAAGTCAATTTTGTCTATAGATACTTGTGTACAATTGTTTTTTGTTTGTATGGAATATTTCTTCCCATCCTCTGACTTTCAGTGTACATGTGTCATTGTTGGTGAAATGAGTTCTTTGTAGATAATGTACAATTGGATCTTTGTTAAATCTGTTCTGCCAGTCTATATCTTTTTAAGGTTTTCCTTGTCTTGGAATATCTTTATTTCTCCCTGAGTTATGAAAAACAGCTTTGCTGGGTATAATCTTCTTGGTTGGCAATTATTTTCTTCTAGAAATTGGAATATATCATTCCATTCTCTCTTGGGCCTTAAGCTTTATGCCGAAAAATCTATTAGTGTAATTGGAGTTTCCTTAAATGTGACATTGTGCTTTCCTCTTGGTTTTTCAAGAATTTTTTCTAGTTGTAGCAATTTGAGTACCATAGGTTACAGTGAAGATATTTTCTGTCGTGTCTATTTGGGGTCCTATGGGTCTCCTGTATATGTCCACATAATTCCCATGGTTAAGGGAGTTTTCAACTATTTTTTCATTGAATAGGTCTTTATGCTTTTTCCTTTCCTTTTTTAATGATGCCCTAAAAGTCTCATTGGCTGTCTTCATTGTTTTCAATTTTTGTTTAATGTCTGAGGATTTTTCATCAAACATGTCTTTAAGTTCAGATATTCTTTCTTCTGCTTGATTTAGTCTGTTGTTGAGACAGACCAGTGATTTATTGAGTTTGTTTCTCTCTGCTGGATTTCTCATTCATGTCATGCGTTGTTTTCCTAATTTTGTTAAACTCTTTTTTTTACCTAGAAACCTTTCATTTAAGGTATGCAAACAAAGAATTTCCTATATGCAAATTTAGAAACATAGTGCTTCTTCCCACACTGCACTCCCTCCACTCACACTCTACCCGTCTTCCTCCTCCCTCTCCTACTCCCATTCTTATTTTTTCTAAGATCTATTTTTGATTAACTTTATGTACATAAGATAATCTTACACTAAATAGTTGAACAAATAATAATTTTAAAAAGTTCCTCAAAAGTCAAGACAAGAACTGTTCAAAGCTGTGGCATCTCAAAGTATCAATTTTACTTCTATAGCTTACCTTTTAGATACAATTAGTTACCATAGATCAGGGAGTACATATGGTATTTGTAATACCATGGTATTACATATGGTAACCTCATTGTTTCTATATAGTTTATCTTTTTTTAAAAACCATTTTTCCTTTTCATACTACCAATGTCCCCAGGATACTTGCATATCTGGTAGGTAGTTTGTCTATTGCTTTGAAATGGTGCCTGTATTGTTAAGAGTCTTTTTCCCCAAGATGTGCTTTCAGTCATTAGTTAGGAAGATTTCTTGGGCTTTAGTTATAGTTGGATGCCATTATGTCTGTGCCTTTTTTCTTTTTTGTCAGAATTAATGGCAGAGGCACATGGGGCCTGGGGAAAAAATGAGCCAGGTCTGAGAACATTTTAAATTTAAATAAAATAACTGTTTCCAAAATGGCTTGATAAGTGGGTCTCTCAATAAAGACTGTGTATATAATAATCGTTTTAAGGGGCCTCTCTAGTCATCCCTTTTTAGTTCTGCAGATGAGGAATTGTACCTCTTGTTTATGACACAGTTCCTTAGAAATTTATAGGTGCTAGATAATTGCTAGTTTATTATTTGATTCAACTATAGCCAGTATTGAGAGTCCTGATGCAGAAAGATTGTGTGGGTTACACCAAGTGGAGCCTTGTCTGTTGAACAGTTCATATGTGAATATCTGAGGAAGACACTGTCACAGTATTATGATTGCCGTAGCTGAAACTTTGAGACATTCCAAGAATTTTGATGAAACATGTTCAGTAGTACATGTGAAGTGTCTGAGCCACACCAAATCCATTTAAAAACCATTACTGTGATTTAAGGTCAGAAAAAAAAAAATTAGAGTAGTTTAGCAAAACCAGAAAATTTCATGGGAAGTAAAATCCAAAGTAGCCTTCTATTTCAATAACTTTGTCAAGTGAAAAACAAATCAATCTTATTTGCTGTAACTTATAAATTTTCTGATTCTTACTTTGAAAGTAAAACAACATCTATATTTAGGTGGTTGTAAGGACATGTATTAAAAGCTTCAGAGTTTATCTCTGATGTAATTATGGAGGACAATTACTGTCCATTTTTCTGGTGTTCTCTTTCCTAAAGAATGAGAAAATTAATCTGGGGAATTGGAAGGTGAAAAAATAAGACTTTATTTGCCTTTTAATAGATCTGTTAACTATAGATACTCCAAAAAGCTTTTCCTATTTTCAGGAATCACAATCTTCTGTCTGCATTCGGTGACTAGGGCAGGCAGGTATGATGCTGGCTCTTTTGTCAAATGTGAATTCCTATAGAGGACTTCTGTGTGGTCCCCAAGACAGTGTTGGGAACAGGACTGGAACCTGTAACAAGTCCATTCAAGACCCTCAAACTTGAAATTCATTGTCCCTGAAAACTAATGAGTGTAGAAAATAGGACATTTCCTCGGCCATTGTTTCTTTCCTTAATGCTCCCCAGTGCCCCATACTCCTCCAGGAAGCAGCTCCCCACTCCTTCCTCTTAATGAACATCAAAAGGCTTAGAAGCTGTTTGTACAGTCCCCATACATTCACTGTGAAGTCCCAAAGCAAATCTTGTTAAGGTTCATAGTGGGAATTCCAGAGGGAGTGGCAGGGCTACTCCAGGATGTGAAGGTGAAGGTTGTCGTATTTTCCAAACCCAGCAAAATCTAAGGAAGCCAGTCCACAAGAGATTGGTCTTTCACATTTAACTCCGTCATTTCCGGAGTAGAGTACATTATTTTTATGGTTTCCTCAGTGCCTTCACTCTATAGGTTGGTTGCCCTGACAATAAATTCTGAGTTCAATAACTTGGCAGGTTGGGGAAGTGGGGTGGAAACCAGCACTTACAGATGAAAATAACTTATTTAGGAAGTTTTACTTGAAATGCTACTGTTATTCTGGCCTGGGATTCCGGATTCATTCTGTACCATGGTATTGGCTCTTATCCCAATCTCATCTCCTTACTTTCTATAAATTGATAGCAAAAATAAATTTGGACATACAGACCTCAATGACAGTGCTGACACAAAAGCCTAGGATATGTGTCTTCGTGTCCTATAAACACAAATATTCAATTGACCTATGAGGGGAGTGAGAATAGGGTAGAAGGGTTCCTTCACAAGCCTACAGCTTAACTTCTCCCACCTGTTTTGACAAGTTTGTATTTTTGACACCTTAAGTAAATGTATATAATTTTCTATGTCTCCAATTTGATAATACAATAAGACAGGAAAGAAAATTTGGCTGAAATGTATAATAAAATAACTATATTCCTGGTCATTCTTTATGTGGGGACCATTTCACACCAAATCTTAGGGAGCTCTGTAAAAAAAAAAATTTGGCAAGTTTGATCTTGAAAGCAGATCTGGTTTAAAAAATTTCAATACTTTCACTCAACATAAATTTAGCAAGCTTATACTATTGTTTTCCAAAGTGTATTTCGTAAAGCACTACCTGAAAGACAGTGGCTAGTTTTTGTCAAATACAACCTCAGTTTTTCAGATGAGCAAATAATCACTTGAGAACATACTCCAGTAAGTGAAACATGAATCTAAGAATGATATGGAAACAAATAATGTTGATCAAGGAACCAGTAAAACTAATATGTCTAATCATTGAAGATGAGACCATGTAACAATGCTTGCATTAAGTAAGGAATCTTTAAGAGAAAAGATACACAGGAACTTATTTCAGTATGAGACATAATCACTTGTCTCTTTTTATAAAAAGAAATGCCAACCAAAATTCCCCAAGCATCCTTAGATTTAAGTATGGCAACAATTTCATGGGGCATCTCCCTTAGAACAAAAAATGAAGCCAAATTAGGAGGGCAGAGGTTGTGCTTAAGTCACAGTGCCATCATCTGTTAACTACAAAAATGCAAAACCATGTAGATTAACTTTGGGCAGTTTTTTTTTTTTTAAATAACCTCTATAATGACAAAGTTTCATTGCACCTGATTCACTACACCTGGGGCTCTGACTTTGTAGGGTGCAGAGTGTCTGTTCTTTCATTTTTAGGGGGAAGTACAAGTTTGAGATTGGAGAACTATTGCCATGGGTTTCCTAGACCATGCATCTCATAGAGGCAGTGAGTACCAAGGAGTAACAAGAACACATGTGTTGATTTTGGCTGCCTGAAAAATGAGTGCTCTGGTAGCTTAGCACCTGTCTTCATTCCCAGAGACACACAAACAACCCTATAGGAAATATAAGAGGTCTCCAAAAAGTTCATGGAAATGGAAAAACTATGCATGGATTTCAGTTCTTTGCATCAAAATAAACTACTTTCAATTCCATTTCTTTTTTTTAAATTTTTTTTATTTAGTAAATATAAATTTCCAAAGTACAGTTTATGGATTACAATGGCTCCCCCCCGATAATTTCCCTCCCACTCACACCCCTCCCATCTCCAACTCCCTCTCCCCTTCCATTCACATCAAGATTCATTTTCAATTATCTTTATATACAGAAGATCGATTTAGTATATATTAAGTAAAGATTTCATCAGTTTGCACCCACACAGAAACACAAAGTGTAAAATACTGTTTCAGTACTAGTTGTAGCATTACTTCACATTGGACAACACATTAAGGGCAGATCCCACTTGAGAAGTAAGTACACAGTGACTCCTGTTGTTGACTTAACAATTTGACACTCTTGTTCATGGTGTCAGTAATCTCCCTAGGCTCTAGTCATGAGTTGCCAAGGCTATGGAAGCCTTTTGAGTTCGCTGACTTCGATCTTATTCTGACAGGGTCATAGTCAAAGTGGAAGTTCTCTCCTCCATTCAGAGAAAGGTATCTCCTTCTTTGGCCCCATTCTTTCCACTGTGATCTCACTCACAGAGATCTTTCATTTAGGTTGTCTTCTCTTTTTTTTCCAGGGTGTCTTGGCTCTCCATGCCTAAAATACTCTCATGGGCTTTTCAGCCAGATCTGAATGCCTTCAGGGCTGATTCTGAGACCAGAGTGCTATTTAGGACATCTGCCATTCTATGAGTCTGCTGTGTATCCCATTTCCCATGATGGATCGTTCTCTCCCTTTTTGATTCTATCAGCTAGTATTAGCAGACACTAGTCTTGTTTGTGTGATCCGTTTGACTCTTAGACCTATCAGTGTGATCAACTGTGAACTGAAATTGATCACTTGGACTAGTGAGATGGCATTGGTACATGCCACCTTGATGGGATTGTATTGGAATCCCCTGGCACCTTTCTAACTCCACCATTTGGGGTAAGTCTGATTGAGCATGTCCCAAATTGTACATCTCCTCCCTCTCTTATTCCCACTCTTATATTTAACAGGGATCACTTTTCAGTTAAAATGTAAGAGACACAGAGAAGTCTCTCCTATTTCACTCTCCAAATGCTGACACTAGCTCAAGCTGGGCCAGGCCAAAGCTGCCAGCCAGGAAGTCATCCATGTCTCCCATGTAGGTGGCAGGAACCCAACTACTTGGGCCATTTCCTACTACCTCTCTGGGTTTACATCAGCAGGAATGCTGGAGTTAGGAGCCAGAGCTGGATACAAAAGGCTTTCTGATAAGGGATGCAGACATCTTAACCACTAGGCTAAGTGCCCGCTCCTGAACAATTTTTTTTAAATATTTGTTTATTTATTTGTAAGTCAGAGTTACACAGAGGAGAAGCAGAGAGAGAGAGAAGTCTTCCATCCACTGGTTCATTCCTCAATTGGCTGCAACAGCCAGAGCTGCGCCGATCTGAAGCCAGGATCCAGGAGCTTCTTCCAGGTTTCCCATGTGGGTGCAGGAGCCCAAGGACTTGTGCCATCCTCTACTGCTTTCCCAGGCCATAGCAGAGAGCTGGTTCGGAAGTGGAGCAGCCAGGACTTGAACTGGCGCTCATATGGGATGCCAGCACTGCAGGCGGCAGCTTTACCTGCTGTGCTACAGTGCCAGCTAACCTGCACAACTTTTTAGAAATGTTTTTCATCTATTTGAAAAGCATAATGAAAGCAACAGATATCTTTCATCTGCTGTTTCACTCCCCTGCCTGCAACAGCCAGGGCTGAGCCACTATGGAGCCAGGAGCCCAGAATTCCATCTAAGTCTCTCATGAGAGTGGCAGGAATCTAAGTACAGGGCCATCAGCCCCTGCCCCCTAGGTGCATTTACAGGAAACTGAGCCGAAGTGGAACAGCTGTAACCTGAGGCACCATTCTAATATGGGATGCAGGCGTCCCAGTGCCTTCCCCCTTCTGTGAACATTTTGAAGTCCCCCATGCAACATTTTTATCTATAGGTGGGGATGTCTCCTCTTTCCTTAAACTGCTCTGTAGTTTGCAAATTTCATTTTACGGTTATCTAGGTGAAAGTAATGCACTATTTGTCACATTAACAAGAAATCATGAAATACTTATATACTGTGAAAAATAGGATTTTTCTGCCAATACTTAAAGGGACCAAAAAGCTTTATCCTAGAAATATTTGAAGTGTGAATTGAAGGAACTTGCCTAATTTTCTAGGTGTAACTTTTATAAAACAGGCTTATTCATGGTGCTGACATTTTAAGGCCATCTAAGAAATGTGGTTTAAAAATGCAACTTTTTATGTGGCCTTCTATTGACCGTGATTAGGTTTTCATGTTTGGCCACCTCTCTCCCTAGCTTTGTAATTTAACAGAAGCTCAATCAGAGCTTTATTACTTGATGATCTCTCTGATGAAAGCTTCTAAATAACTGAAGATTTTCCATAATTTCAAATGTTCCCTTTTTCTTTCAAAAAATGTCCAAGGGCATCATCAGCGCCCTGAAATCCTTTTGATAGACACATGGTGAAAACAAAAGAAACCTTATTACACAATGCTGCTGGAGACTCGGATGGCACTGTCGCTGAATAAATAGGGTATTGTGATCTGCAATAAGCTTGGGGAAAGACAAGGAGCCAATCATGTACTCCCCACCCCACCCCACCCCCCAACCAGTCCTGGCAAGCATCTTCACACAGAGACATCCTCAGAGTTTAACAGAAGTTAACAGCCACAGAGGCAATTGTGAGGGCTGTTTCCATCTCACGTCTTTAGATGCCTTGCCATCTTGAATTTGAGTAAAGGGATAAGGATGCATTCTGTTTGAGAGACCATGTGTGCAGCCCTCGAACCTCAGTGGGATGTTCCTCTTCCATTCCTGTAGGAACTCAAGCTCTGGCAGGACCAGCTGTGTTTGCTTCCTTCCATTTCTTTGAAATTCAGGTTTCCACTCAGACCTCCATAACTTTATTCAAAACAGAAGGAGAAATCTTTTTCCTTGTCCAATTATTTATCCATCTGTCCAACCTAAGCCTGTCTTCTTTGTCTTCATTTTCCATCAACATGAGCATACATCAAACACCAGTGATATGTCAAGTGTTGGGGTAGGTGCTTATGCCACACACTTTGAGTTTTCTCTGTTAGGATCTTAAGTGCTCTGACTTTACCCTCTATGCCCAAGAGTTCTGTCTGTGCTTTCCTTGTCATCAGAAGACATCCTGTCCCTCATCAGGTTATAGACAGCTGCTAGAGTAAGGTGGCAGTGACACAGTCTGGCAGGAGGACATGCATGGACTCCATAGCAGAGACACTTAGGTCTAAGCCTTGACTCCTCGGTTGATGGCTTGTAAACCTCAATTTTCTCATCTCCAAATCAAGGATGCATTACTTTACAGAGGTGATGGAAGAATTCAATGGAAACTAACATAAGTGGCCTTGAATACTGCCCAGAACATGGGAAGCATACAGTAAATGGTAGCAGTTCTAATATCCTAGAGATGGTTCACAGCTCACTTGACATTGGCCTGCTCAGAATGGCCATGTGACTGCCCAGTGCCCTCTGGTATGCCACATGCATTACAGAGAGCCTAGTGCACAAATGCTGCATTAACATGTAAAGAACAGAAGTCCAGTCTGGTTCACTTAGTTTGTATAATCTTTATTAAAGTTCCTCTTTGGGAACTTAAGTTCATGGCAGTTCTGTGACAATGCCCATCAGTCCTTTGATCTTCCCTGCATTTTCCTAAATTGAGAAATACCTACCAAGTTAGACTGGCCCTAACCAAACCACAGTTTTCCTTCCTTTTGCCATTTCCTCCTTTCCATCTTCTTGTAATTTAAACTTTCCACCTCCTAAAATGAGAAATGTTGTGTTCCCAGTTTTTTCACGGTCTCTGATACTTGGGAGGGAAAAGATCTGAACAGTCTGCCTGAAGAGGTGAATGGCAGTGGTCTGCCCTTGTGTTCTGGAAGGTTTTTCTGTTTAGCTCTTCTCTCCTTCCCATGTCTTTGGTTTCAACTTTCAGTTTGATTGAGTTGACCCTGTGGTAGCAATGCTAGGTAGGAAGAGCTGCTTCCAGAATGATAGTGGAATGCTATTTTGCTGCTAAAATTAATTTTCCGTGACTCTTTTAATGAGTTCTTTAGCTCTTCCTTGCCTTGTTTGGTTTTGAAATGAACACTCCTATAGTAATTCTCTTTACTCCTTGTGGCACCCAGATGTGGAAAAGGCATAGATATAGATATATCCTTATTTTGCCTGGAAGTTCTTTCTATTCAGGTATATGATCAGTTTTAAAACAGGTCTCCCTGAAGTCTTACTTGAAAGTTTTTCTAGAAAAGTCAAAATCTGGGCATGGCATGTGTTTGTTCAAGTATTTAGACTTTAAAAAAAATCATATCAAGGACATGACTTGTGAGTTTCCCTGTATCTCAGAGAGAAAGTTGACCTTTTGTGCTAATTCCACTTCCTGGTGAGTCAGCCTTTTTCCTGGGTTTGCCGCTGCCTCCTGTGCCAAAACTTCTCACATTCCCTGGATTTGGCACCTGCCTCACCTTATCCATTCTCTTCCTCAAGCCTCATATTTGACCCAGTGACTTTGTTGTGGGCTAGTTACTTGATTTTCCAAAAACATTTTCCACATAAGAAAAAGTAAAACCATTGTCTATCATCCTACTAGGGCATTTTAAGGGAAAATAATGCAAACGAGGATTACTAGCAATGACCATGTTTGCCAGGAAGAAGGTAATGATGAAATAATGAGAATTAATTTTATCAAAATTCAGCTTACAGGCAGCCACAAATAAGGTAGCAGTTTTTTTTTTTTTCCAGGAATTTGACCTGAAATCTAGGATCATTTTTTTTCCTTCATGTTTTCTTGCAGCTCACATACAACAGATTGGAAAGGAATAGAAGCCAGCCTTTTCCAAGCTTACTTGAAGGGTTCTGAGTGGAGAGGGAAGAGCTGTGATGGTGACTGATTTAACCAAGCCTGAAGCAGTGCTGAATCGCTGTTGCCACCTCCTGTTTGATGTTCCCTCCTTGGCGGAAGCCAGCAGGCCCCATACAGAGCCCCTGTGTGTTTGGCGACCAGGAAACTCTCTCCTTGTGTCACTGGTTCCCAGTGTTAACTAAGCTGGGCCTTTTTGTGAATAGGAGTCAGCCTCTCCAGAGGAATGAGATTATGATTCCAGTAGGGGAAAGCAGTGCCTTCACAGGCTCCCAAGGTACATTTTTAATAAGCTTGCCTTTGAATGCACTTTCAGCATCAATGAAACCTAATTTTCCTCTTACTTCCATCTAGCTGAGTGTTCATTTTTTTAAATAATTATTTTCATGACTGTCAAATCTTTGAAACAAAACAGTGCATCAGGCTTTTACAAGTGCACACATCTCTACTAGCCCTCCTTATTTAAAATAGGAGTATATTTAGGATTACAGTTTTTTTTATGTATATATTTATTGGGCTTGGCGTTGTGATGTAGCAAGCTAATAAAGCCAGCCCGCAATGCCAGCACCTCACACTGGCTCCAGTTTGAGTCCCAGCTGCTCCGCTTCTGATCCAGCTCCCAGCTAATGGCCTGGGAAAGCCATGAAAAATGAACTAAGTGTTTGGACCCCAGCCACCCATGTAGGAGACCCAGGAGAAGCTCCTAGCTTCAGCCTAGCTCAGTGCTGGCTGTTGTAGCCATCTGGGGAGTGAACCAGTAGATGGAAGTACTCGCTGACTTGCTTGTTCTGTCTTCCTTTAAAAAAATATTTATTTTGAAAGGGAGAGAAGAGTTCTTTCATCCACGCATTCACTCCTCAAATGGCTATAATGGCTAGGGCTGGCCGAAGCCAGGAGCTTCATCCAGGTCTCCCACATGGGTGCAAGTACCCAAGCACTTAGACCATCTTCTGCTGTTTCTCCCAGGTGCATCAGCAGGGAGCTGGATCAGAAGTGGAGGAGCTGGGACTTGAACCAGTGCTCTAATATGGGATGCCAGTATCATAGGCAGTAGCGTACTTAACCTACTGCCCTACAAATGCTGACCCCAAAGGGATTAGAGTTTTTATAAGGTGTAATTAGAAAAATGTATCATTAGAGTTCCAACAAAAGAATGGCTCCATGAGATGAGATCTTTATTCTCATCTAAAACTCTCTATCCCTTAAAATTCAGTTTTACCCCAGCTGAGCACCGTTTCATTTTTGAACTAGTGTATTTCCAGCACTTAGTGTTTTACTGAACATGCTTGTATTTCACAGCACCTGTGAGTCCTATGTTTTAGATGTATTTATATTTGTCCCAAAGTTTAGCTTCATGGTACAATTGAAAACTTCAGTTTTTACAGTTGAAAATTAAAATTATTTGGAGAAAGTGGTATGTCTTCCTAGGAAAAGTTCTGGCTAGAGTTAGGAGATCTGAATTCATAGTTCTAGGTCTAGCCACTAACCAGCTGTGTGAACTTAGATAAATCATTCATTTCCTTATCTGAAAATAATAATGTTTTCAGTGCTAAAATTTGAAACAAAAATGAAGATAGGCAGTTTTCTTTCAGTTAAGCTAACCAACTATCTGAATTTTAATGCAAATTTTACAAGCACTTTGCAGTTCAAAATACTGTTTCTGTTTAACACGGGGGGAAAAATGGCTTGCGATTTCACTGTTTGGATGACTACCTGTAAGGAAGTGCAGAGTTTTTTAAATTGCAGGAAATGGATAAAATGAAAAGACACAGTCTTCATCTCCATCCCATTTCCCGAGAGATAAACATTGTTCATGTTTCACTGTGACTCCTTGACAAATTGCTGCCTGCTAGGAGATGGGGGTAGCTGGAGTATTTCCTGATCTGTGCAGCTCCCACTATATACCCACGTGCATATCATATCTTTAAAAGAGGAATCATTGTTTCAGAGAATATCCTGTAACATTAGGAAATGGTTTAAGAGGATCTTCTAAAATGCCCTTCAGATGCCCATGTAGGAATCTAAGTGCTATTTTCCCGTCCTATCCTCAGATGGTAAGCACAAGTACATTCTTGGGAGATAGGCTCATGGGTGTTCTTAAATAGACCTAAGAAGAACCCACAGGCTTGACTTTGTTAAGCAGTTGTTAATATGTTCAATTAATCTGATAAAATAATCAGGAAATGAATCTTTTTCTCCAGCAAGGTAATTACAAGTATTTTCCTTGAAGTTGAAGTAAAACACTTTAACAGTCCAAATAGCAAAAGCTTGGGCAAGGTAACAGGGGTGTCTGGTGATGGTTCAGAGAGTACTCCTGCAGAGGTCTCATGGGTTCTTTGAAAGAGCAGGAGAGTTTCCCAAGGCCCCTAAGGGGGACCTGGATGGTAACAGTGTCATCTGTTCCAGAACCCTGACTCTGAAAAGAACTAGACTCAGAACAATAGCACCATGCGTTCTTCTGTAGTTTGAGGTAGTCCACGTTGTGCATCGCAGCCGTGATAGAACCTGTTGGTTATATTTGCAATCCATGATGATCAGATGAACCCAATAGTTGATGCAACAGGAGTTCAATTCACTCATACTCATTCTCAGGGGAAAAAGTGAAACACATCTGATACTAGGGAGCACAGAGACAATACCAGTAAAGCATCAAGTGTGAGTCTCTTAGCCAAGCCAGCATCAGAAGGCAAGAAGAACTGTATCTTGCTCTCTACATCCAGCCTCCAAAACGCTTTAAAATCCGAAGCTTCTTCAGTGCCCGCATGATGCTACAAGTGGAATCACACCATGCAACCTTGATTCATGCATGAAGCTATTTAAAACATTACAACAAATTACCTTCAGACTGTGGGTATAAGGTGTGTCTGAAGCACAGGCAAATTTTGCATTTAGACTCAAGTTCCAGCCCCAAGAAAACTCAATACACAAATTTTCCAATACCTGAAAAATCCTGAAATCCCAAACATTTGTGGTCCCAACCATTTCAGATACAGGATGCTTCACTTGCAGGAGAAAAGTCATCATTAGATACAAAGAAAATTATCAATTTAAAGACATATACAGTAAGGCTGGTGCAACCTCATGCTCCTAAATGTACGGCATGATGTCCTGATCCTAGAATGCAGTGCTAGGCCTAGGCTTCCAGCGTTTGAATCTCAGCTCTGACCCTCACTGGGGGCTATGCGTGGGCAAATCTTTAGCCTCTGTCATCCTCATTTTCTTCATCTGAAAAATGGAGATGAACAGTCTGGGGCTCGTTTGGTGATGGGAATAAGGAAGAAGTTAACTTATACATGTGAAAGGTACTACTATTATTTTTGTTCCTATTTAGTACATTCTATACCAAGAACCAGGGAAATAATCAAATGAAGACTTTTTTAAAGATTTATTTATGTATTTGAAAGGCAGAGTTAGAGAGAGCCAGGGAGAGAAGGAGATCTTCTATCCACTGGTTTGTAGGACCCCAAAAGCGGTGTCCTCTTCTGACGACCCCAGAAACACAGACTCCAGACCAGACGATGCAATAGAACAGGAGGTAATTTTATTTCATTTGCGCAAATGGGCCCTCTACTGCTGCAAGCAGCGAGCAAGCGAGAGGAGCCCCGAGCAGCTATCTCACACAGCTTTTAAGGGGCAAAACCACAAAATTAACATACCATAGGGTGGTGTAAGTTTATTGGGTAACTACAATGGGAGGAGGTCGTCGAGGAGGAGGAGAAACGGGGGCTACGTGCCCTACGTGTCTAAGCTTGGACAAGGGGAGGTTGTCCTTGAAGAGCAGAAAGGGATGGCTACGTGCCCTACGTGCCTCACGGTTTCTTTGTTAAGCTTGAACAAGCACAGGGGAGGGGGCTTAGGTGCATACCAGGATGTTCTGTCGCCCTTATCTCTGGGTAGTAGCCCTTATCTCTGGGTAGTAGCTATCTGCTTTCTCTGTGAACTTAGTTTACTCCCCATTTCCCAGGACTGTTTTATTAAGGCCATTTTTTTTATGGCGGCTCTTGGCTCCCTTCAGGTTCACTCTCCAAATGGCCATAATAGCCAGGGCTGGGCCAGGCCAAAGCCAGGAGTTTCATCCAGGTCTCCCACATGGGTGCATGGGCCCAAGGACTTGGGCCAACTTCCATTGCTTTCCCAGGCACATTAGCAGGGAGCTGGATCAGAAGTGCAGAAGTGGAGCAGCCGGGACTCAAACCAGTGCGCATATGGGACACTGGTGTCACAGGTGGCAGCTTAACCTGTTATGCCACAACGCCAGCCCCAACAAAAAATATTTTTAAGCTGAACAATAACTTGCTGAAAAGCAAGGCTGTTGAGTTAATAAGCAAAAATAAAAATAAAAAAAACCCTACAGACTAGCATCTAGATCCTTAAAATGCATGTAAAAGCATGTTGCAAACCCTCCATTCCTAAACCCATTTTTGCATAGAAATTGTATGTATATAATTAGCAAGACTTAGGCTAGAAGGGAAATTGTTGAATTAATTAAAAAATAAATTTTATGGCTTTTCCTTAGAATCCCTTAATGAAAAGGCAGCGAGAAGATAATGAGGAAGGACCAAGCAGATGTTGGTTTCCTCTGAAATTTGCCAAACTTTTACAGCGTCATTATGATAGATTTCCATTTGCGTCTCTACAGTTTAAAAATAAGTGGGACATTTGGATCCAGAAGAGAGCAGAGATGATTAAAGGGCTGGAAACCAAGGCTTAAGAAGGGATCATGAAAATGATGCTGGTTGGCCAAGCGAGGGGAAGGCTGCAGCGACTTAATTACAGTCCCACTGTATGTGATGTGCCATATAAATGGGTTGGGGAACAGATGTTCCCCAAGGAAAACAGGGCAAGATGGAATGAAAGCTCTTAGGCTCCCACTGGAGAAATGTCTTTTGGTCTAATAGGAGTCGAACAAAGCTCAACCTTTGTTCACCCAGCCAGTATTCATTCAGTTCACCCTCTGTCTTGGGAACTGCCTTAATAGGTAACTCACTGACAGATATACTGAATGGAAGCTTCCCTTTTGCCCCAGAACTGTGCTTGCGTAGACTGGACAGCCTGCACTTAATGGAGGGAGGGAGAGAGGGAGGCAGCTGGGGAGAGTTTTCATTGCCACTGGAGCTGGACTTCAGGAAGCATGGGTTTTCCAAGACCATCAGAACAAACGTTTAGGCGGATGTTCACTTGTCGATAACCCACTCTGAAGGACTGCCCTGGGGCCAGGTGGGTTACACCAGCAGAGCCTGAAGGGGGGCGGGGTGGGGGTCATGAGGAGCCCAGAAGGGGGTTGAGGTTTGGCAGGGAGGGAGGCAGAGCGGATCTTCCATCTCTGTAGCTGTGCAATGGGCAAGCTCCTGCTGCAGGCCCTCCATCTCTCTGATGACCCATCCAGGGGGACTGTCTCCAACAAGAGCCCATGAGAACTAGTCACCATCTGATGCCTGCTTCCCAGAGAGGCAACTCTGAGATGGGAACTGACAGAGAAGCCTTGGAGAAAAGGCCCTGTAATATTTGGTCTTACTCTAAGCAGCGCTTCATTTCCCATAGCAAATCTGTGGGGTTGTTCCCTATGCCATTCACTTCTCAACACATACCAACTGAGCATCCTACAACTCAATTCCCTTCTGGCACTATCCACCTGAAGTTAGCATCGTCTCCCCGGCTGGAGATGCCAGTCCAGAACGTGGGTCCCCCATCCTTCAGCCCGACTAAGTTGATGGTTCTCACAACCCCCTCCTCTAGCTTGATAATTTGCAGTAATGGCTGGGGGAAACACGCACTGGTGTGAACTCATTTATCAGGAAGGATGTAACTAAGGAATGGTTACTTTGGAAAACAAGCATAGGGTAAGTTAGGGGGCAGTGGCCTGGAGGCTGTCCAAGCCCCATGGTTCAAAGTTTTATTTAAGAGTGACTTCAGGGGCCAACGCTGTGGCTCACTTGGTTAATCCTCCGCCTGCAGCGCCGGCATCCCATATGGGCGCTGGGTTCTAGTCCCAGTTGCTCCTCTTCCAGTCCAGCTCTCTGCTGTGGCCCGGGAAGGTAGTGGAGGATGGCCCAAGTGCTTGGGCCCCTGCACCTGCATGGGAGACCAGAAGGAAGCACCTGGCTTCTGGCTTGGGCGCTGGCCATGGCGGCCATTTGGGGAGTGAACCAACTGAAGGAGAAGATCTTTCTCTGTCTCTCTCTCTCTCTGTGTCTGTAATACTACCTGTCTGTGGGGAGCAGGGCCCGTCTCCCGCAACATGGCGGGGCGCCCGGGAGACAAATAAGTACTGAAACTACCAAGACTGGACTAGACCACTGAGATGATTAAAACTAACTCGATGCGCCTGATCTCCCACCATATGGCGCTGAGAGGGAGGAAACAAATCTTACACAGCTGTTTCGTTAATTAGCTGATTCCTGGCCCAACCCCTTAAAAGGGGGAGAGAGACAGCATGCGTGGCTGCGCCCCGCTGAGAGTCAGTCGGAGAGCTCGCCGGTGCCGCTCCTCTGCGAGTGGGGGAGCGACACCTGTCAAAGTCACTTTCTTATTTATCACTGGTGATTGGATCAATCTAGTTCCTCCCCTTTACAGAGGTGAGGGGGAGAATGGAGTTGAAAGTTTCACCCCTCTAGGCACAGGTGGTTCTGATATGGGCATAGGGATCCTAATCTTTAGGTTCTTGCTCCTGACAGAAATAAGGATTCAAAGAGAGCCTTACAAAAGGTACAAAGTTGAGAACCAGATTTGTTTAAAAGAGTGAACTTACATCCATGCATGAGTGTGGGCGATCATGGGGAAATACACATCCTGAGTGAGCCAGAGAGTTGCTTATGAAGAGAAAGAGGGAGAGAAGCGACCCCAGGCACAATCAGCCTCTTTGATGGGGGGGGTGGGGTGGGGGTGGTGGTGGTGGTACCTTAGCATGCACGAAGCATCCTGAGAGGTTTCTGGAAACTCTACGTGCTCTTTATGGAATCCTTCCTGGTCCTGGATGAGACACAGGTGCATCTGTGGAAGGTAGGCATATCAAGCTGTCCTGTGAAGGAGAAACTTTCGATGCAGGACTGGCAAAAATCCAAGCTTGCCCAGTTTCCCTGTATCGGTTCCTCTGGCCACCATCTGCTCTCCCAATACCTGCATCTATGAAATAATAGGATGACTCATCGTGGGGTGGGGGGAACTAATGTATAAAAGATACCTGGAAAAGTTACTCCTTTTATTATACAACAGGATGTAGAAATGCTTGTCAGAAGCATTTTTATTTTATTTGAAAAACTTCTCTTTGGAATACTGTCTGTTGCATTGTACCACCCATTGCTGTCTGTGAGAAATGTTCTGGCTTCAGTAACTCTAGGACAGTTTTCTGGAATGTCCTCCAGGCACATCTTCCCATGTAAAGATCACAAGATCACTCTAGTGTGTGATTTGGAAGCTGGGAATACTTTTAGATAAACGGAGGGGGGTTGGGTGTTGTATTCCCCCCACCCCCTCCACACATACACAAAAGCAGACTTTGAGACAATGATTTGAGCTCCTGTAATTTATTTGGTAAATTATCTTAGGAAGCTTTGATAGGGGAGTGAGACACAGAGGGAAGCTAGTCCCAGATCTGTTAATGAACAGGTGAGGGCTCAATACTCCTAGGTAGAACACCCCTCAAGAGTTGTTATCCTTTTTCACTCCTGAGGCAGCTGAAGTGGTTACCTACTAACCTTCTTCCGGGGCCTTTTATGCCAGAACTTCCAGCCTTCCACACCCAAGCATGGACCAAGTTTTCTCCTGCAGCTTAGAATGCTTGGGACGTGGAGAAGCTGTCTACCTGTAGGGGCTCCAGGAAATAGGAACTGGGCATGAGTTACAGGGCTTCCTTCAGAACTATGCCCTACCTTGCCTAAAAGTCTTTGAAAATGGGCCTCCAGTAGACTATTTTAAACCCTGCCCTTTTGGGAAAGGGGAGAGAAGGCAGTGATCTGATTTAATACCATGCTAAGACTCCAGGCCTCCAGAAAAATTCTGATGCCATTGAGAAAAATTTGCAAGCTCTCACTGGGTCACAAGAATTTGGACTCAGAACATGTTTTTAAAATGGAGATTTTTTGAGATCTGGATGGTTGAATGCATTTATTTAGAAACTCAATGTGAATGGATTTTTCCCCATTGTTTCTATAATTCAGTATGGCAGCTGGGGCTCTCTTACCACAGGAAATATGAGGTCCCTAATGTTCCTAGCTTTGAAGAGGCAAAGGTTTATCTCACAAAGGCATAGATGCTGTTTTCCAACTCTGATGCCTTCCTCTCAATATCAGTTGCAATACAGAGGGCCTAGAATGAGCCAGGGAATCTCCCCAGGAAGGAGCCTCTGGCTTGCCACAGGGCTGTCCTGGAGCTGAGGCAGGAACTGGGACTTGATTGGCCAAAGACCCAGCACTGCAGTGTGTAAAGCCCTTCCACTTGGATGGAGCCGTGCAGTTGAGAAAGTTCCGGTGCACAGTCCAGTGACTCACGTAACCCTCAAGATAGGCAGAGCATCAATGCTGACATCCCAGAGCGTGAGTGACAGAGCTGGAGCACGGTCTCAATCTTAGCTCTTCTCCCACAGGCCCTCCTTTCCTCTAGTCTTGGCTAGGAGATAGATGTTTGTGCACTTGCTCAGTAAGCACTGAATCTGAACTGTTGTACAGATCTTCCTTAAGGAAAAACTTGCCAAGTAGCCCGTTCTTATGACAAAGATGACTGAAATTTCTTTTGTCTCAACTTGAACACAGAACTTGCTTGTCCCCTATCTGCTTGAAACCCCAAACCAGATTAACACTGGAATGCCATCTGTTAAGTGTTTCATTTATTGCTTCCTCATGGATGAGCCCCCAGCTGAGAAGCTTAGAATCATCATCATGTTACTCACTCTGGGCCAAGGAGCAATTGGCAGGATGGCTCTGCCCCAGGTTCTCCCTAAGTGGCGGTCAACTGAGGCTCTCCCTTCCGGGCTTCCCCCAAGCAAGGGTCCAAGAGAGAGGTCCCAGGGTAGTTGCAGTCTTCTACTACCAAAACTCAGAAATGACGTATCATCTATTTGGCTGTAGGGTTTGATCATACAGACCAACTGTGGGAAAGGACGACAGAGGAGCAGGAATTCCTGGATGTGGGGAAGGGGATGTTGGAGACTGGCTGCCACACTGAGAAGCATGCAAAGCTAGGGCATGCTGCTGCTTCTCTTCATCCCCTCCTCTGCCTCTGAGAATCTTGCCTGGGAAAGTACATAATTCAATGGCATTGGTATTAGACCGAGCTGCACAAAAAGTAGCTACTAATACAGAATGGAAAAGACCCCAATCCATATACTCAAAAATTATCACATTTTCTCTCTTGGATTGAGCTTTTGGAAGCTCAGAAGTGTAAAAGGGATTCTAATAATGATGGAGAGCATTATACACTGAAGGAAGCACAAGCCACAGGACCTTGGAGAAGCTGGTCTGGGCCTATTGAAGCAAGCAAGCTTTCTAATAACAAGATTCTTAAAAACCAGTTGAATGTGCTTTGAGGTGGTGAACTTGATGCAAAGGGAGCAGGCTATGAAGCCTCCAGTAGCTGTTCACCCGGAGGACAGACTCGGCTTCCCATTGCCTGCAGTGGGTAACAGCAAGCCCCTTAGGCTGGTTTGAGACCCCCCAGGAGTCTTACCACCCCCTTCCTCTGTGCTCCAGCTAGATAAATAAATCTTAAAAAGCCTGCTTATTTCTCAGAAAGATGGAGAGAGAGGTCCTTCATCCACTGGTTCACTCCCCAATTGGCTGCACCATCCTCCACTGTTTCCCAGGACGTAGCAGAGAGCTGGAGTGGAAGTGGAGCAGCTGGGACTCGAACATGGGGTGCCAGCCCCACCCCTTCTGTTTCTTCTACAAAGAATATACCTCACGTCCTTCCTTTCCAAATTCAGTTCACAGGTCACTTTGTCAAGAAAGATTTCTCTAACACTCCTCTTCCCCATCACTGAGCGTAGCACTTGCTTTCATTGCTCTTATTTGCTTACTCTATACATCCTTCTTCCTTTATCAAGGAAAATGATACACAAAAATAGTAAATCTCAACAGCAGTGATGCCTTCAATGTAAATGAACTCATTTTCCCTAAGACTGATAAGATTTTGATGTCTGAGATAATCTCTCACTTTATGTCCTCAATGTCATTGCCTGTCACTCTGTCCTGGAAGGGCATCACTGCCCTTCCAGCACCTGGCACATAAATGACAATATTGGGCCAAAATTGTGGTATAACAAGTAAAACAACTGCCTGCAAGGCCAGCATCCCGTGAGGGTGCCACTTTGAGTTCCAGCAGCTCCAGTCCTGGTGGAGCTCTTTGCTAAATGGCCCAGGAACAGCAGATGATCCCCTGCCACCCACACACGTAGGAGACCTGGATGGAGGACATTCTCCCTTTTGTTGTAACTCTTCCTTTCAAATAAATCTTTTAAAGTAATAATCCACATGGTCAGTTGATCAACACAGACTGACAAATCCTTACAGACGTCATATCAATTAGGCACTGGGACAACTGTCCAAAATCATTCTAACATGCAACGGACAAGAATTTTTGTGAGAAGTTAATTCTGCATGAGGTTCATCTCTATTTGATGGAGTCGTTTTAATATTGGATCTGGCTGTACCTAAGCCCGTTCACAAGCACATGGAATTTCTGACAGTGAGACCATGTCTTTCCCCACGTATCTTCATTTTAGGGACAGTTTGCTTCCAGCCACTGTAATTCAATACATATTGTACAGAGCTTCCTTTAGCTCTGTCTCAGTGGGGCTATTTTGAAATTTCTCTGAAAACTAGTCGAGGTATTGGGTGACAGACTAGGGCAGGTGGAAGGAGGAGAGGACAGTCTCAAGATCAACAAAGGAGGTTTTGGCTGGTCACCATGTCAAGAGGATGAGGGCCTGGTTTACATAAAGTTTAAAGCCCAGTCGTAAGACCCAGTGTCTTTTACCATGTAGTGAGATAAGCCCCACCACACTGAGAAGTACGTCCTGGATATCCAAAAAGTGAAAAACTCCTTTGATCCTTCAGAATCTAGAAATAGAACCCTAAAGCAATAAAATGGACAGTCAATCCTGTATTTTTTTTTTAAATCTTGCTGCCTGGTCCAAGTGCTTTGATCCCTATGTAGTCTTTTCTACCCATCTCATAGGCATGAGCTTCTAAAATACTTCATCCAAAAGCTTTGATAAACAGGGTTAAGTGCTATAATAACCAGGCATTTGAATGGAGATTAATTCAGAGATCCAGATAATGGATTTTGTTCTGTCTTGTTGTTTTTAGCCAAAAGTTGAAAGAGAAAGCTTTGAAGAATGTGGAGAAACTTTAATAGCCTTGGGGCACAGAGACTTAACACAAAGAAATAACTGTCATTCATTCAAAGAGTATTCATTGCCTTGGTAGAGAGATTAATGCCAACATTCTGTGATTAATTACAGTTGTTGAAGAAGCTGGGGGGAGGGGGGAACAGAGAAAGGCACCATGAATTTTGGAACTAACCAAAGACAGCGATTTGAATAAACACTCCTACAGACAACAGTGGCCTTGGTCAAAATCTCATGAGTCCAACTGTTGCTTTGAATTATAACATTGCACCTTCATCTTCAGGGGGAAAATGTGTGAACATGATTGAATCCATAGAGAAGGTATTCATCATTTGGTTGCATAAAGGGACTCTAAATTTTCTAATATTTTGTGGGAGAGAGAAGGACTGAACATTGCAATGAGTAACTTTGCTATTTAAAAAATGAGTAAGATGTCAAAAATAGTGTAAAATGAGAAAATAAAGTGCCTATATGACCACTGAACTGATCAAGTGTCTTCTGCTTTCTCTAAACCAGAGCCTTTGACAGGGGTGGGCAGCTGAGGCCCCACATGGAACCCTGGCAGAGGGAAGGGGTGCCTGGCTGGCAGAGAGGGACAGAAAGAACTGTGACTTCCCCTCCCATTTCTAAAGAGACTTTTTGGAGAATAGAAAAATCACTTACTCATTAGGAGGCTTCCAGAGGTAGGCCACTTGTATTCAGTGGCTTGTTTGGGCTAGTTTTCCTGTCTTCAGCAGGCATCTGAGATTTCTAAATTGGGTCAAATTGGGAGTCAGAGACATAGTACTTGATCACTAAACATGAACGTGCCACCATTCTTGGAAAACAGCATATCAGTGGAGCTGATTATTTCATCTAAAGATAATTCATATTTTCCTGACATCTGTTGCCAAGAATATCTATCCTTCCTCATTCTTAAAGAATGGAAACCTCAGTGTTGTGAAGCTTGAACAGTAAAAACATAACTAAGATGTGGACACTATCCTAAGTCTCACTTTTCTAAGTAATTAGAATACATGGATGTATGTGTGTAGTCCTAAAAGCTGAGTAGAGACATACACAGTTCCAATCCAGTATAAAACAAACCATATGGCTAATGAAGTGTGTTTTCTATTGATCTCTCAAATAATTGCTGAGACTACACACATATTTTCGGCTAACCAGCAATGATGTGGGGATCACTCCAATCTGACGTTCTGCCTATTACAACTCTTTCTCACCTGTTGCTGAGTAGCCCTTTCTGACTGTAAGCTTTGATGTATAGACTTGAACTTCTTGCCCTTCTGTAGAATGTCATGATTTGGGAAACGGATCCTCAGAGTGCACTATTTCTCCTTGCTAGGTTGGGACAGACTGAAAACAAATTCAAGACCATGTTTCCTTCTGTACAAGCCTGTATGTGACCCCGTCACCATGTGCCACACTGCCAGTTACACCCTGTTCTTCCTCACATTCACTTCTTCCTTCCTTCATAAAATTCTAACCCTCCTCCCCTACTAAAATGGAGATGAACAATAGATACCCAACTTTGACCATCATTTCACAGATGCCAACTCCCCTCCTAGGAGACGGCAGGGGAAACGTGCCAAGGACAAGAGGCTGGCTTGGATCTGCTTAATTCAACACTCATATAATGGGAATTCCTGGGGAAACATGGGTAATTATTTCTACTTGTGATATGGGCATAAAATTACATAAGAAAAACCATAAATAAATGAACCAATTCACCTGTCAACAAAATATTGAACGTGAAAGGATATTTAAGCTGAAGTTTCATCTGAAGTTTCACAGGAGCCATAGCATGAGTGTAAGTCTAAGACCTGATTGGACTGCAGGCAAAGAAAGTGATATGTTGACTCTCACCACTTTCCCCATAACTCATGAATATTAACTTTTTCCAGAAGAAAATTTTCCCTTGGGAATTTGGGCTGCAGTTCTTGAACTCTATTGTTGTAAGTATTGTTTCTCATTTCATTAAAACAAGACCATGGGGACTATTTAAATCAACTCAGCACTTTTTTTTTAAATGCTAAGGAAAAACATTTCCAAGTTTTTCTGAACTCATGGCACACGTACAACAAGCGTTAAGTTTAAACAAACACCTACTTATAAAGGTTTCTAGGACATGGCATGCATTGCTTCTATTGGGTCTTCAAATCTCTTCCTAAGTGTGGCTCTCATTCATCTCTCTAATTTCACAGCTGGCACATGTTGAAAACTAACACCCCTTTGCCCAGTAAAAAGAATGGCGATTCCTCCCACGCTGAAGCTGGAAGTTAAGAGAAACAAAACAGGGACCCAAACGCCCCACAGCCGCGGCTGCATTAACGCTGCTCTCCTGGCAAGCAGACAGCTTCATCAGAGAAGTCAGCCAAGGAGGGTGTTTAAAGGGAAGTCATGCACACAAGGCGCAGATGCATTAAAAAGTTGCTGACGGGCACGGAGAGCTTTGATCTGAAGATGGAAAACTCCAAAGCAGGCAGGATCCGGGCCCTGCGAGTCTGATGGACTCCTGCGGTTTCTCAGCACAGCTCTTCCACGGGCTAAAAGCAGAAATGGCTTTGGAGCCCACAGCTGCCGACAGAACGGTGGTGAATTTCAATGAAAATCCAGTTGGATCCTGAAGTTCAGATCTTAAAAAAGCAAGCAGCTTAAGACAAGTAATATTTTCACTTGAAACTTCCAAGCATTAAAAAAAATTATGGTGATTTTTTTTTTTGTCTTACTCTCAGGAAAAATATTGAATTTCTAGTGCTGACAGCCAGGTAGTAGATGTTCTGAAGTTCCCTGAGAAAATTATGCAATTCCTTGTGTAATTTAAATGTTGGAAAATCTGATGGAAAGGAAGTTGAGATACGAGAAACTCAGAAGTACACATTTCTTACATTATTATCTTTACAAATTAGGTTTCTCACCTGATCAATGATAGAGTTCATTGCAATGATCAGTAGTCTGATGCCAGTACGATAGGTTTTTACTTTCATTACCACATGCCTAAAAATTTAAAAATACTTTTAGTATTTCTACTAGGAGCGATGAGGGGGCTACCGTGAAGTTAAATGAGGTCAGACAGATGATAGAATCTTAATTTTTAGCATAGTAAATGATGAAGAGATGCATTTTAAGCTAAGTCATAAGGACCGGAGTGGAACAAACCAATGATTAAGAACTCAACTTGGTGAATCTGAGTTCTGAACTCCAGCTCTGCAGAACTTACTAGATAGATGATGTTAGATCAGACACTTTAACTTCCTGAGCCTCAGTGAGATTTTAATAGAACTTTCTTGGTGGATGATATTATAAGAATTAGTTACCGTATGTAAAGTTCTTGCCATAGTACCTGGCACCTAATGAACAATAACTGTTGGCTATTACTAGTAGCAGTATGGGATGGTAAAAAGAATGGCACATTCAGAGTTGAGCATCTGGCTCTGGTTCTGCAGCTAGTTAAGTTCTCCAGACCCGATTCAGGCCATCTGTGAAATGAAAGGCTCGGGCTGCATCATCTCTACAAGCTCCTTCCAACTTTTAAACACATATGCAAAGCTTTCAAAGCAGAAGATGACATGGTCTTGGTAGGGTATTTTTTTTTTTTTTTGGACAGGGAGAGAGAGGTCTTCCTTCCGTTGGTTCACCCCCCAAATGGCCGCTGCACTGATCTGAAGCCAAGTGCCTCCTCCTGGTCTCCCATGTGGGTGCAGGGCCCAAGCACTTGGGCCATCCTCTACTGCCTTCCTGGGCCACAGCAGAGAGCTGGACTGGAAGAGGAGCAACCAGGACAGAATCCAGCGCTGTGGCACCAGCTGGTAGGGTATTTTTAAAGGCACTGAATCAGTTTCACGAAATTATGTTTTCATGGATTCTACTTCCACCCCCGTCAACTCCTGTTGAAACTTCCCTTTGCCACTATGCTCCTGAAGTGACTCTAGGCAATGTTACATCATTTCCATGTTGTCCAGTCCAGTGGTAGAACTGGACAGTATTTGATTTTATCCCTCTGTCTCCACTCACTAGCCAGATTGCTTTTTTAATAAGTAATTTCATTCTCCTAACCTAAATACTGAAATGGGAGGTGCTATTTGGTTTAGCTGTTAAGTCACCACTAGGGTCACCTCCATCCCATTTCGGAATGCTCCAGTTCAAGTCTTGGCTACACTTTTCTGAACAAACTTCTTGCTCATGCACACCCTGGGAGGCAGCTCAAGTACTTGTGTTCCTGCCGCACCCATGGGAGATGTTGATTGATTTGTGGGCTCCAGACTTTGACCTACCTCAGCCCTGGCTGTTACAGGCATTTGGGGGAATGAACAGTAGATGAAATGTCTGTCCATCTGTGTCTCTTTCAAACAAAAAATGCAAATTTTGAAAATGAGATCCTGAAATGCCTTTCCATGTAATTGCTAAGAAAATATCCACCCTTCCCGTTTCATATTCAGAGCCCTCTGTGAAGCAGACACATCTGACCTCCCTGTTCACCCTCCTCTTCCTATCCCAGCAGTCACGCTGGCCTCCTTTCTTTACTCAGAACCCCAAGCTTATTCCCATCTTGGCCAGGCTGATCCCTCTGCTTGAAATTCTTTCTCTACAGATTGTGGCCAGTCTTCCGCAAGAACAGGGATACTATCAGCTTAATGCAAACATTAGAAATACTTAAATACTTCTCAAATACAACTCAGTTTCTCTTGCATCATGCCCAAAGCAATCTGCCTTCTTGAAAATTTAATCACCCTAAAGAGACTGATTGATTTATTTGAAAGGCAGAATGACAGATCATCTTTCATCTGCTGGTTCACCACCAAATGGCCACAAAAGCCAGGAATGGTCCAGGCTACAGCCAGGAACTCCATCCTGGTTTCCCACATAAGTGGTCAGAGCCCAAGCACTTGGGCCGTCTTCCTCTGCTCTCCTAGGTACATTTGCAGGAAGCTGGAGCAGAAGTAGAGTAGCAGGGAATTGAACTGGTACTTGGAAATAGGATGCCAGCATCACAGATGGTAGCTTAACCCCCACTGTGCCATGCTGCTGGCCCCTTCAATCAACTTTACTGTTAGTCCTATTTCTTTGGTACTGATCATATGCCCTTCTATGTGATGCATTGTTTAAGGCAAGGTACTTGTGGAATGAAATCCCCATCAGACATTTCATGTGTCTCACATAACTTAATGGGGAATTGTTCACATATGTCACCACACAGTGGTTCAAAATTGTATCTTAATCTTAATTACCATGTCTAGCCAATAGAAGAAAACTTTATAGTTTACAGATTTTAACAAAAACATAACTAATGGTTCCCTATGGTCTAAAATGGATATATTTTGTTAAGCAGCTGTGAAAGAATGAAAGTTGGAATTAGTTTTTAAGTGATTACCAAAGTGGTTCTTTACAGATCAATTGTCCAATTTTTTTAATCTAAATCTTTAACAATGTACTCTCCAAAGAATGCCGCTTTGCTTGGTTATACTTTCTATATCTGTTCACATGGAAATCAGTGATCATTTTATATCTTCTGGGCTCAACTGTACTGGGATTCCCTACCACTGTATGCTCTGCAGTGGCTCAGTTTCCTGAACAAGACATACCAAAATTTCCACGATTAAGCCTTTGCTTGCACCTTGGTCTCACTTCTCTCTCTCCTCTTTAGTCCAGTGTACAATGTGCATTCATCTCTAGACACAACAGAGTGCCGATCTCCCACCGAACACCATGCTGCCCTCACTATGCTGACACCCTAGTAGTTAGCCAGAGTCCCCATCAGCTGTCACTGCCTGCAGGAGGCCCTGTCTACACCATGCTCCTGATTAGACAGTTAGGATTCTTGCATGGGCTGTCATAGCACCTGTGCTTACCTCCCCCACCAAGAGCATCTACTTCTACATCTTTGAAAATTGCAGGGGCCAGTGCTATGGCATAGTGGGTAAAGCCGCCACCTGCAGTGCCAGCATCCCACATTCAAATCCCAGCTGCTCTACTTCCAATCCAGCCCTCTGCTATGGCCTGGGAAAGTAGTGGAAGATGGTCCAAGTCCTTAGGTCCCCACACCCATGTGGGAGACCCAGAAGAAGCTCCAACCATTGCGGCCAATTGGGGAGTAAACCAGTGTATGGAAGACCTCTAACTCTTCTTTTTAAGATTCATTTAGTTGAAAAATTTCACACCCAAGAGCAAATAGACACTGTGAATATCTTAGTCCTTTGTTGAAATTAGTATTACCCTCTATGAATGGGAGGTTTTTAGCCCCCCAAACACCCAAAGGGAACGGTTCTAAGAGGCAGGCCCATTGAGGAAATGATTAGGTAATAAGGGCAGAGTCCTTATGGAATGGGGTCCATGCCCTGAGAAAAGCTCGAGGGAGCTTATTTGTCTCTTCTACCATAAAGGACAGGGCTAGAACTCCCCACCTGAAGAAGTGAGCCCTCAGCCGACACTGCAGCCTCTGGATTTTGGAATTCCCAGCCTCCAGAACTGTAAGAAATGACTGTCTGCTGTCTCTGAGTTATCTAGTCTAAGGAATTTTGATACTGCAGCCAGAATGCACTTTTTTTAGTGTGTTAATACCCAAATCAGACAAAGATAGTACAAAAAATAAAAGCTTTACACCAGTATCCTTTGTTAATTTCTACAGCTGTATATTATATAAACTATTAGCACATAGGATTCAGCAATCTAGAAGACTCTACTCCATGACCAAATGAGGCTTGTTCCAGGGATGCAAGACTGGTTTGATACTTAAAATCAATGAGTTTAATCAACTATATTAAAAGCCTAACTCATATGAGAGAATTCAATGCAGAAAATGCATTTGACACATTTAGGAATGTCCTAAAACTAATATTAGACTTAATGATGAAAACTGAATGCTTTCTCCTAAGGTCAGAAACAAAACAAGGAGGTTGTTCCTGCTTCTCTTATTCAACGTAGTGTGAGAGGTGCCGGTATGTGAAACACTGGAAATAACTTACATATAACTGAAACCTTTTAGGAAAAATACCAAGTTTGTGGAGTTAGGACTCAACTTTAGACTTGATGCTAAAGCATAATCAAAACCAGAAAATGAAAAAATACTTGATCTGTGAAAAACTATTAAAGATGATGAAAATCCAAGTCATAGCCTGATAGAAAATATTTTCAAATCACATTTTTTATAAGTGACTAGTACCTAGAATATATAAAGAGCTCTAAAAGAGTGAAATACATTAAAAATCCAGCTACTAAACAGACAAGAGCCATGGAGAGTTATTTCCCTGAAGGGGATATAAATATGGCAAACGTGCAATTGGGAAGATGCTTAACATCATTTGATGGCAGGGAAATGCAGATGAGTACTGCAGAGAGGAACTGAGGTCCCTAGCCCCACCCTGCAGCCTCATCTCTACCATCCAAGCCCCCGCCACCACTTCTGTGCAGAAGAGAGCAGCTTCCATGGTTTCACCACTTTCAACCAGTGCTGGCTCCATATATCCTATGTGGCTTCATTCCCATTATAATAAATCACCATGCCATGTTCCCACTCCAGTCAGGTACCTGATGATCGCCATGACACTTCTGAGATTTCCAAAAAGAGCAAGAAAGTGGGCAGCAGCCAAGCACCACTCAGATCCTGTAAGGTGACTCCCATACCCCGTGGAGTGCCACTCGTTCTTCAGCAAGCCCAAACTCCTTCCTGAGTGTGTACTTTGACTTTAAGTGTAACTAAAGCTTGCTTCTCTGTTGACCTTCACCCGCATCTCAGATTCTTTTCATGCACCAGAGAAAAGAGCCTGAACCCGGCCACCCCACAATCGTTACACACATATCAGAATGGTGAAAACCAAAACACAGTTGACTGTACCAAGTGCTAGCAGAGACATGGCAGAACTGGGTCACTCACCCATTGCTGGTGGTAAAGCAAAGCAACCCAGCCCTGAGAGAAAAGCTTGGCAGTTTTTTAATGTTAAGCATGGAGCCACTGTACAACCAGGCAGTTGCAAGCCTGGGCATTTAGCCCAGAGAAGTGAAAATTTATATTCACACAGAATCATTTACATAAATATTTATACCCACTTCATTCATAATAGTCTCAAACTGGAAATAACCCCCGTGTCCTTCAGTTAGTGAATAAGCTAACTATGGTGCATCCATACCTTGCAGTACTACAGAGTGATATGCGAACAAGCTACTTCTATGTGAAACACCTGGATGACTGTCCAGAGAGTACTCTCTGTGTCATTCCATTTGTATAACATTCTTTAAATGACAGAGATATAGAAGCGGAGAATGGTCTGTCAATTAGGTAAGGAGGGTGTGGAAGAAAAAGTAGATGGCTACTAAAGACGATGTGGAAGATGCCTGTGGCTATAGACTCATTCTACATCTTGACTCTAGGAATGTCACTGTCCAGACTGTGATATATAGTATCTTTCTAAGAGATAACCAGTGAATAAATTGAGGTAAAGAGTATATTTGGGGGAGGAGGGTTGCTGTGGTGTAGTGGGTAAAGCCGCTGCCTGCAGTGCCAGCATCCCATATGGGCACTGGTTCAAGGCCCGGCTGCTCCACTTCTGATCCAGCTTTCTGCTGTTGCCTGGGAAAGCAGTGGGAAATGGCCCAAGTCCCTGGGGCCCTGTACCCACATGGGAGACCTAGAAAAAGCTCCTGGTTCATGGCTTCTGATTGGCCCAGCTCCAGCCATCAAGGCCATGTGGTGAGTGACCCAGCACTCTCTGCCTCTCTGTAAATCTACCTTTCAAATAATTTTTTTCAAAAAAATATGTAGGATATCTATAGTATTTCTAATGCTTGCATGTGGATTCATATTAATAAAGTTAAATTTATTAAAAGTTTACAAAATAGATTTTTTAAAATTAGTCAAAATCTAGCTGTGCATTTTTCTGTTGGAAAGCTACCTATCCATGCCTTTTGTCCACTGAATGATCAGAAATGACTCACAGTCATAGAAAGCTAGTAGGTTAAGAAAGAGTAACATCTCAAATACAAGTTTCCTAACCAGAAATCATAGGTTAAGGTCACATGATCTGGAGAAAAAAAATAAAAGCATAATTTGATTATAATATGGTATAATAAACCACAGAATATTAAAATCTTTATGCACTTAAGCTATATTTCCTGGATTCAATGTACATATATTTTAATCCACTAGCAAACACTATGAATGCTATTAATTTCATAAGGAGAGAGTATGCTTTTTTCTTATGATGTGAACCACACACAGCTTGGATGAATATTAGCACCTACATGGCACCATTTTTCTTAGAAGAAATAGAGGTCTATGGGTTAAATGCTGCATTCAAGATGAACAGCACCCCAAGGCTCCTGTGCAAATTGGCTAATTCTGTTTCCCCAGGATCTGCTTAGAAGCCAGAAATCAATGGCCTTTTTACCAGAGTCACACAGTATAGCAATGAGACAATCATACTGTGTATCTTGTAAAGTCATCTTGGAGCCAGGGGGTGAAGCCTTTTGCTGCTGGCATGGGGAAAGTGGAGTGGCACAAGGGTTTGTATGTGATCTAACACAGACATGACATTATAGTTGACTCAAAACACTGGGTGTGGCTCCAGTTCATCAGACCTATGTATTAATTGGCTTGCCCTGGTTCTGCCCCTTTGTAAATCCTTGCTTTTACTGTTCCCTTTTGCATGTTTTTTTCAGACCAGTGTCAATTCTGATTTACCCATGGAGAATGAAATTTTTTTATTTACTCTTGTATTTAGTGGCCACTAATAACACCACCAAAACTTAAGGTATTTCAGAAGAGATACCATAATTACAGAATTCAAGGAAAATAAAACAAATCTGAAGACAGGTCCAATCAGGTGTTATTTTACTAGAGTAAAATAACAATTCCTCTAATCAATTCCTGTGCTTTTTAAGTCATGAGAGCTCTCCTGCACATTAGCAACAGCTTCTCTCTGATAATGACTCCCAATAGTTTTGCACAGTGACATCAACTGCAAAGTTTAGCAGCTTCCCCTAAAATGTCCTAGTGTCCCTCAATCTGTTAAGGTTATTTCCATACATTATAGTCATCTGCACATTTCAATACAGTCCTGTCTTGCCTAAGAAAGGGAATGTGGGAAAAATGGCTGATTAGGTAGTGGGAAGCTCCACAGGGCTAGGAAGAAACAGTGTGGAGAATAGTGTAGGAGGTACACATGTGGTAGAGAAGTGGAGAGAAAACCACCCAGGAAGCCCACAGGAGGAGGGGAAATGGCTTGAACCTGAGTGGTGAGTGCTACTGTGCACCTAGAGAACCACAGCTGCAGAGAGCCATAGCCAGCGGCATTTTTGAGACAGGGGGAGGTTGGTCTGCACCAATCCATGGAGACAGAGCCAGAGAGCGAGCATGGCATGGGTCTGGGCTGGAGCCCGAGGAGCTGGCACTTGCTGGCGGTCGCCTGTGGTCCTAGTAAAAGTAGAGGGGTATGGTCGATTCAAACCAATTTCTCCAAATTAGAACTCACAATCTGGCTGAGAGAGGGCAGGGCCATTTTAAAACAGAACTACAACTATGGAAGCCTGCAGGCACACACATAACAGCTCACTGAGACAGGACACCGGAAGGAAGCGCTGGCAGCAGCAACAGACACATGTTAGGTCTGTGACTCTAGTGTGTGCATGATCCAAAGCTATGAGCAAGGGAATGGTCCACAGCCCCCATTGCCTCAGAGCTTGGCAGGAAGGTGGGTGGGCAGATACGAGACAGAGGGGCACCTGTGCCAACAGCATCCTCTGGTCTTGGTGTCTGAGGGAGCCTTTTGTGCTGAGATCTTGGAACCTTGGTGGCTACATGAAAACTTATAGGGCATAACGGAGTTTGGAGTTCTATCACACTCGGGTGTTACCCTGGAAACTTGGCCAGCCCCCCAGAGTACTGATCAGAGGCCCCTGGCTATACCTACCATATGCTTCCTGGTATTCACTGAAAGGGTAGACATTCCATGAAGCCACAAAGCATAGCCCCAAAGATAAAAACCAACAGAAGAAAAAATAAAAAATTGACTCCACAAATGCTAAATATTAAAAGCCAAAATTCCACAACAAGAATAAGGAAGTCACCATGACTCCCCCCACCCCAAGAGGAATACAACATTTCAATACTAAAAATGTGAAGATGAAGAGATTAAGAATATGCCAGAAATGGAATTTAGAAAATTAATCATAAGAACACTCAAAAATCAGACGCAAATGCACAAACTAAAGAAAAACATACATGAAATGAATGAAAATTTTTCACAGGAAATTGAGAATATCAAGAGAAATCGAAATGAAATTTGAGAAATGAAAAATTCTATTGATCAAATATAAACTGTGGTGGGAAGCCTTAATGGCAGAGTTGATGAGGCAAAAGAAAGAATATCCAAACAAGAAAACAAATCTTTGAAATTCTTACAATTAGATTTAAAAAAATAAAAACACACCAAGAAGAAAATAGAAAACTTAAAAACAGGGTTGGGGATCTATAGGATATTATCAATGATCCAACATGTGGATCTGAAGAAGTAGAAAGAATGGATTAAAAGGCCATTTTAAATAATTATAGAAAACTTCCAATTTTGGAGAAAGAAAGGGATGTTCAAGTAAAGGAAGCACAGAGAACTCCTAACAGATATGAGCAGAAAAGATCTTCACCACCACACATTGTAGCCAAACTTTGTACAAAAAACAAAGATTCTACAATAGGCATCACAGAAATGCCAGATTATTTTCAGAGGATTGCCAATTAGACTCACAGCTGACTTCTCATCAGAAACGTTACAGATTAGAAGGGAATGGCAAGATATATTCCAAGTCTTAGAAGAAAAAAAACCTGTCAACCCAGAATACTATACCCCACAAGGCTTGTATTTATGAATGAAGGTGAAATAAAGACCTTCCATAAAAAAACAGAAATTGAAAGAATTTGTCACCACTCATGCAGCGTTAGAGAAGATGCTTACACTCAGAAACACAGAAAAATAGCCATCATTATGAAAGAATGAGAAGGCAGAAAAACCACTAGTGGAAATACAAAATAAATCCAAAGTAAATAATAGGAATTTTTATAGAAAAATGTCAGGGCTAAATCATGACTTTATCAGTAACCACCTTGAATGTAAATGGCCTCAATTCTCAAGCAAAAATAGTCAAACTAGATGATGGGGATTATGATGGCAGAGTAGGGAGGGAGTTTGCTGCTCCAGTCTAGGAGAAGTTCATTTTTAAAAAGTGGAAAGAGTGCAGTATCAGAGAAGAGTTAGGGAGAAAACAGAAGAGCAAACTCTACGCAAATCAGAGGGACACAGTGGACCTACATGGAGGGTGAGGACATGCACAACTTAGGACCCCAGCAACCAAGAGCCTCCACACCAGCATTGGAGGGTGAGGTAAGACCAGACTGCAGCAGCCCAAGGCACTGGTGAAAAAGCTGCACAAGAGCCAAGAGGGAATCTAACTTAGAGTGCTGTGGGGGATAGTGTACCTACCAAACTACAGGAGAAAAGATAAAGGAGGGGGAACATTTTCTCTCTCCCTGATCACCCTGCAGCTGTGTCCTGTACCAAGCTGATAGAAAGCAGACACCATTTTTGGACATATGTAACAGCTGCGCCAGCTCGTGTCTGCACCCAGCAACCAGCCAAGCAGAGACTCCTGAGTCTGGTGGGCAGAACAGACAGGGGACTGGGTGCTTGTGACTGTGGGATGCTTATATGCCAGGACTATGAAAACACTGAAACTTCGTGGGAGGACTCAGGGTGTGGCAGGGACTTTAGGCAGTACGGTGGGAGACTCCAAATGATTGGTTCCCTGGTTACCTGGTAAGGGGCATTGGTGGGGAATCTGAGCTTACACAGAGGAAGGCACAGATCCTTTGTGAACTTGTGGCACAGGGGATGAATAATATACCCACTGGGGCTAGCACTAAGGCACTGGTCTACTTTGAGGAGCTCAGCTGAGTCTATGCCAAAAGACAAGAACAAATCTTCCCTCTGATTTAAAAAAAAAATAGTAAATTTAGCACGCCAAACCTGGGTGTGTCACCTCATATATGCCTTTCACACTGGAACACTGAGCAGAGCTCCTTGGCCACACCCACCACATGCCTCCAAGTATACCCTAAAAGTAGACACTCCGCTAATCCACACATAGTCCAAAGATAAAAGCCACCACAGCAAGAAAACAAAGAAACCAATGAGTATCTCTACAAATGCTGAAAACACACCAATTCAAGAATCAAGAATAAGACAACATGATGCCCCCAAAAGAAAACAACACTTCAATACTAGATTGTGAAGATGATGAGATTGAAGAAATGCCAGAAATGGAATTCAAAAAAATTGATCATAGGATTACTTAGAAGTAATCAGAAACAAATGCAAAAACTAATGAAAACCATAAATGACTGAAATCTTGGGAATGAAGATTTTAATAGAAGAAATAAAAAATGCAGTGGAAAGCCTTAACAACAGAATCAGTGAAGCAGAAGAAAGAGTAACCAACTTAGAAGACAAAACACGGGAAATTATACAGTCAGACCAAACACAAGAAAAAGAAATTAGGAAACTAAAAACACTGTTGGGAATCTACAGGATATTATCAAAAGACCCAACATATGGGTTCTAGGAGTTCCTGAAGCATTAACATCCAGAACATATAAAGAGCTTCAAAAATTTAACAACAAAACAATCCAGTAAGGAAATGGGCACAGGACTTAAACAGGCATTTTTCAAGAAAGGAAATCCAAATGGCCAAACAACACTTGCAAAAATGCCCAGGATCACTAGCCATCAGGGAAATGCAAATCAAAGCCACAATGAGGTTTCTCCTCACTCCAGTCAGAACAGCTTGCCTACAGAAATCAACAAACAACAAATGCTGGCAAGGGTCCAGAGGCTGCTGATGGGAATGTAAACTGGTACAACCACTGTAGAATACAGTATGGAGATAGCTTAGAAATCTGAATATAGACCTAATATATGATCCAGCCATCCCACTTGGAATTTACACAAACCAAAAGTATATGAAAGAGTTATCTGTACCCCATGTTCACTGCAGTGCAATTCACAACAGCTAAGATATGGAATCAACCCATATGTCCATAAACTATTAACTGGATAAAGAAATTATGGTATATACACAATATGGATTACTACTCAACTGTAAAAAAAATCCCGTCTTTTGCAACAAGATGGTCACAACTGGAAATCTTTATACTTAGTGAAATAATCAGTCCCAAAAAGCCAAATATCATATGTTTTCCCTGATTTGATGCAAATAACAGAATACCTAAAATGTAATAAATTTGAACAAAATAGCCATTTGGAGAATGGATGATTGTTTACAGCCCTGTCTCTTCCATTTCTTTTCTTTTCTTTCTCTTCATGCTATTGGCTGAACTCCTTTACTTAGAGTAGGGTCAACTATATGATCACTAAGTATACTGATAATAGATCACCATAAAAATTAAGAATGGGAATCCAAGAGGAAGGGTAGGGAAGGGTTGCAATATGGGTGGAAGGGAGGGCAGGTCCCACTATGTTCCTAAATTTGTATATATAAAATACATGAAACTTGTGTAACTTAAATAAAATTGAAAAAAAGTATAGTAAATACATCTACCAGGAACATCCTCATTGTTATCAAGTGCTGGATACTTACTGTGCATAATTCTATGTGATGTACTTTTTTACAATGACAGTACAGTGGGTTTGCTTACATCAGCATGGGTAACACACACTGCACTTTGACATGACTATAGCTATGATGTCACTAGGTGGTAGCAATGTTTCAGGTCCATTCCAATCTTATGGGGCCACCATTGTATGTGTTGTCCACTGTTCATTGAAAAGGCATTATGTGGCACATGACTGTAAAATCTATTTTCAGTGATATTTATATTTTATCCTACTCGGTGGTCAGGTGAAATACCCCAGGCAAAGTAAGCCTTGCTACAGCAACACTGACATGATGTTTTTTCCACTCTAAGCAGATTTTTACTGAAAGAAAAAAAAGAATATCTAAATGGGCTTGTAAACTTGACTCTGTGAAGTATTAAAATGGTAGCATTTTATGGAACACGGATACTCACACTGTACTTTATATTTAAGCTAAATGTAAAGAGATTACAATTTACAGTGAGTTGTTGGAGTGTGACTTTAGAATTTTCCATACACTGAGGAATGTGTTAACACTTTGGTTCCACTATGGCCTGGAGTCCTTCGCTGCTGTCACTCAAGTTCATGATCCTCCTCTGTGCACTGTGGCAGCTTTGCTCGCACGTGGGTATGAATTCAGATTGAATATTCACATTCTAACATCCTGAATGTGAGCCCCTGTTGTATACAAAAGTTCTCTTTAAATCTGTTACTGAATATAATGCAGAATATGAAGGATCTTCAAAAAGTCCATGGAAAATGCTTCTTATGAAAACTATGCACGGATTTCAAAAGTTGATGCATCAAAATCAAATTATGGTTCAGTTCCATTTCCCATGAAGTTTTTGAAGTCCCCTCCTAAATGCCTACTGATTGTGAACAAGGTTTCATCTATGGACCTGTCTGAGCAACAGGATATGACAGGAGAAAGACACTTCAAAGAACCTTAAGAACAGAACAAGAGAACATGAAGCAAAAACATCTGACCATAAAGACAGAGATGATGAAGTCTTTCACAGGAGACTTGTAGATCAGAGAAAGCAGTGGGGCCAGGTACGGTGGAGCCTCCCCACCACCACTGCCATCCCATAATAACCCTTTCAACCTTCCTTTCCAGTAGTTCTTGTGACAAGGGCAGGCCAGTGCAGCTAATGGCCAGTCCTACTATGGAATTTCTCCTTGGAGAAATGTGGTCATGAAAAGTGAATGGAGTTTGTCTCCATCCCACCAAGGGAACGAATCTGATGAATCAACAGTGGGTGGAAGCGAGGGGCTGGGCTAACCTAGGCTAAGGGGGCCATCTTGTGAACTAAGTACAGTGAGTACACCAGGCAGGAGAGCAAGGGCAGCACACATCAGCACACCAAACCCTGGAGAGGGAGGTCCAGGAGAAAGCCTGGATGCCCTCCTCACCAAAGGCACAGGGGCAGGTGTTTGGCATAGGAGTTAAGTCGCCAGTCAGGATACCCATGTCCCATACCAAGTGCCTGGTTTGAGTCCCAACTCTGTCCCAAATTTCGGCTTCTTGTGCATCTGTCCCCTGGGAGACAGCAGGTGATAAAGTAGTTGGATACCTGACACCTATGTGGGACAGCTGGATTCAGTTCCTGGCTAAGCATTCAGGCAACGAAACAGTGGATGGGAGGGTGCGCTTTGGTCTGCCTCTCATGTGCTCTTTACAAGGCACAGAACCTAAGCCTTCACTCCCAAGTTCACTGAAGCACTACTCACAATAGCAAAGACCTGGAGTCAACCTGTGTGCCAAGCAATGGATAAGAAAGAAAGAAAATGTGGTACATATACAGAATATTCTTGGCCATACACACACACACACACACACACACACACAAAGGTGGAATCCATGGCCAGCACTGTGACATAGCAGGTCAAGCCACCACATGTGACACCAGCATCCCATATAGGAGTCATCCCATATTTGAGTGTCATCCCATATTTGAGTCCCAGCTGTTCCACTTCCTATCAGCTCTCTGCTAATGTGCCTGGGAATGCAGCTGAAGATGCCCCAAGTGTTTGGGCCCTTGCCATCCAAGGGGGAGACCTGGTTAGATTTCCTGGCTCCTGCCTTCACCTGGTTCAGCCCTGGCCATTACAGGCATCTGGGGACTAAACCAGCAGATGGACGATCGCCCCCTCCCTGTCTCTGTCATTCTGTCTTTCAAATAAATAAGTATATCTTTATTAAAAAAAAAAAGCAAATGGGATGACATCCTGTTATTTGCAAGTCTGGATGAACCTGGTGCACATGACATTAAATGAAATAAGCCAGACAGAAAAAAGCAAATGCTCCATGACCCTCTAAGGAAGCTGGTCCAATAGAAATTGAGAGCAGAATAATGGTTACCAGAGAGCCGTTGGGGAGGGGAGAAGAAGGCTGGTGCATGGGTCCAAAGCTACAGTTAGGGAGACACAAAAGTGGCTATGGCTAACAATATTTTAGTGAATACTCTAAAGTAGTGAGAGGAGAGGAGTTTTAATGCTCTCATCACAAAAACTGACAAATATATGAGGTGATGGATATGCTAAATACCTTGATTTGACTATTACACAGTGGACAAGTCTATATACATCAAAATATCACACTCAATATGAACAGTTACTATTGATTAAAAACAAAAATTGCCTCGCTAGTGGAAAACACTTCAGATATTCCATGTGGAGCCATCCCCTCTCCTCCATTTAAACTTGATTATTATATATTGAGAAGGGAAAGTGACACAGAGGGAGAGACAGAGATTTTTTTCATCCACTGGTTTACTCCCCAAGTGCCTGCAATGGCTAGAGAGGGCCAGGTGGAAGCCAGATGCCAAGAACCTCCATGAGCGTCTCCCACATGAGTAGCAGTGGCCCAACTATTTGAGCCATCACCTGCTGTTTCTCAGAGTGCCAGTCAGCAGAGGCTGGGTCAGAAGCAGAGGCAGGACTTGAACTCAGGCACCCTGCTATGGGATGTAGGCCTCCCAATTCACATTTTAACCTGTTGCACCCCAACACCCACCCCTCCTCTGTTCTTTTATGCTCTCACAACCCTGTCCTCTCCTGCCATTCGGGGTTCTGTTGAGCGACTGCTTTTCTCTGCACTTTGAAGCATGCCTAGTTGATGTCCAAGGTAAAAAAAAAAATTATAATAATGAACAAACAAAACTCCTGATTTTCAGACAAAACTTGAACTCCTTAAAGTTCTATATTTACAAAAGATGTGAGGGTGAATAAAACAAAATATTTATCTGATCACTATTTTTGAATGAGTTCAAAATGACTTGGCTAAAAGATGTGTTCAATTAATTCTTACGAAATTTAAGTGTGAAGTATTTATTACCTTAGCCAGTACAGTATAAATTTCATGTGGGGCATGATGTTCAAAAACTGATCACATTGAAGTAATTATTGACCTAATCTTTTATAAACAATAAAATGAAAATAACATTGTCTTTCAAAAATTCAGTAAACTCTTCCATAAGAATTCTTCACTTGACTCTCCCAACAATATCACCAGGAAAGTTTTTTTATTCTTACCCACATTTTCTACCTGGGGAAACTATATGATCTGAGTTAAAAGATTTTGGAAAATTTCTTTGTAAGGCTAGACTTGATGCTTGCACTTAGAGCATTCAGGAGGCTGTTGGTGAAACTGAACCCAGGACTTGAACTCATACTATTCGGGTTGGAAATCGGACTATTTACCAGCTACAAACAGTATGAAGAATAGTTAGTGACAAGCTTGACATTTTAATAAATACCATCCCCTCTTGTCTTTCAATCTCCAGTTCTTATAGTTGAATATTTCTGATTTCTTTGATGTCTCTGTCTTCAAAATACTGAAGATTCTGCAAAGGAAAATTTAGAATGGCATTTCCTCAGAAATTAAGACAACTTATAAGAGAAGACCGCATTTATTCTTTCTGTATTTTCTGCTTAGACAGCCATTCCGGTAACTTGATTTCTTATCTCAAGACTAGGAAGAACATTGCCTGGCAAGTCTACACTGCATTGATTTCTTAAGAAAATCAGCATGTGTAAGGGTTGGGCTGACTAATGACATTTAAACCTTTCCCAGCCATCTCTGCCTTTTGGGCATGGAAATACATTCTCCTTCCCTTAGAGCCTAACAGTGACATGAAATGAAGTACATGTGTCTGCTTTTCCTGTTTGCTTTGAAATCTGTGGCTTTGAGAGAGACAGTGTGGTCCAACCACTGCACACTGATCTGGGTGGACAATGCCAGCAATTTCCATGTGGCCTTTGACCTTAATAACTAAGCTCCCTCAACCCCTATCAGAAGAAGAATTCCTGCTTCTCCACAATCAAGCATTCAGACATTCAAAAGAGGCTGAAGCGCCACTGTCCTGGATGCTCAGATTCCAGATCGACCTCTGTAATGTGGCCCAAGGAGCTTGCTAAGGCCCAGAACACACGGATTGAGTGTTTGTTGTCTTGACACACAGTACTGCTCTCACCCGCATCCTATCATTGTCAAGGACTGCAAACACACTCAGCATTTGAACAGCTAAAGAGGTGCTACTGTTTAGCAGATTGCTTCATAGCTTCCAAGACTGTGGACCAATAGGTTTGAATTCAGCCATGAACTGAGAGTCTTAGCCAATCTTAAACTCTTGCATAGTGGTATGCAATTTTTTATTGTCTATAAAATGATCAACTAAATAGTTTTACAAAAACTTTATTATGAGTGGGTATTCAGCCTAAGAGTAAGGATGGCCATGTCCTTCGTCAGAGGGCCTGGGCTCATTTTTTTGGATCCAGCTGCTGACTCCATTCCTGTAGATGCAGACCCTGGCTCAGATAGTGGGACTGCCAGTCCTATGGGAGCCCTGCACTGAGTTCCTGGGTCTGGCTCCAGCCCTGAACATTGAGGCAGTGGGAGCAGACAGCATCTCTATCAAATTAAAGGAGGACATATTTTAGGAAGGGGTTCAGTGATAGAATTTAGAGTGCTTTTAAAAGCAGAAAACCAAAGAAAGTCATAAGCAAAAATGGGTTCCAAGTGCACATGTAAACTGAAAAAAGTACCCGAAATAGGAATAGAATTATCAGCTAGGGACTGTCAATAAATTTATCTAAGACAAGTGGACTTTGATAAAGATGAGGAAGTATTAAATTAATTGGGAGAAGTCTAAATACCCCATGTCCCTACCTTTTAGAATAAGCTTTTTCCATTCCTTTTAGTTAAGTCATGCACAGCTTACAAAATTAAATTAAAGGAGACACTTGGGTATATTTAAGGATCATAAAATAATATTTGTAATGCTTCTAAAATAACCATGATTTTTATGCTATATAAAATGACAAAGAAACAAACTCCAGAAATAGAAGCATGAAATCCATTTGGAGGATCCAAATCAGGAAATTTTATTAGAAACTTGAAATGTACTAAGCCATTTTGTCAAGCACATATTCTCCTTATTTTCTGAGTTGGATACTTGGAGGAAGATGGAATTCATATGTTTTTCATTCTCTCACGCTTAAGGTATGAAAATTGGGCTCAAGCGAAGTATTCATATACTGTGAGCCAGTTATTCCTGTCAGAATATCCCTTCTCTTGATTAAAAAAAAATTCACACTGAATTACAATCCAAAGTTGTCAATTTGTGTTGTCAGCTCCTCCTGTAAAACCACATATTCTCTCGACATCAGAGTTTATTCTAAATTATATTAACAACTATAAGGCACATTAAAAGATCAAGCTCTCTTGCCTTTTCTGTCACTATTAATGACCACTGTAAATCAACAGAACTGTGTCCTGACAATAACTTCTACTTAGCTCCAAGTTTTACTGTTCAGTGCATTTCACTGTATCTATCCTGGGAGATTTTAGACTAAGAAGTTCTTCATTTAGGTTTCCTATTCAGTTTTTATGAAATTATTTTTTATTATTTTCATTTTCATCAAAACACAGGGAATATGACCATAGATCCTAAAAAGCAAATAAAATATGAAACATGATATAAAGGCACAGAGCTCTATTTTCTTATAAATAGAAGATGTCATTGAACACACTATGTTATTCCCCTTGGTTTCCAGATCAGTTCGTTTTGTCCATTAATTGACTGCCATTTGCAATGGTTTATGTCATTCCACACCCACCCCACCCCCCTTAACAGATTCCTCATGGCCACTTTTTGGGAAGGGAAAAAAGCAAAAAGGAAAGAAACAAGGTCACACAGCAGTGCAAGAAGCCAGATGTTGCAGGCTTCAGTGTCACAAGGCAGGGCTCTCGGGGACACAGTTGGAACATTGTCTGAAAGGAGGGAAAGATGCAAAGGGCTCCTTAATCCTAGGAGCAGGATCCCCTGCTGTCACTGATCTGGGGGTAGCTTTAGCACTTCCTGCACAGCATCAAATGCCACCGTGGGGGAGGGCGGTAGCCCACTGGCCTTGACACTTGTTTTTGTATGCCACAGTTCAAAGTACCACACTACGAAATAGCTCCAGAATGTGCCTTATAACATTCAGCTACAATAAGGGCATTTACATTCATCACAGATCTTCTTTTTAAAAAAAAATTGTGGATGCATGCTCTTAAGTGAGATGCAAAATTGCAGATGGCTCAAGACACAAGGAGATTTCAAAACATTCGTGGAAAAAAATGGAACTTTGCACTTTTTGCCTTTTTCTTTTCTTTTTTTTTTTTTTTTTTTTTTTTTTTTTTTTGACAGGCAGAGTGGACAGTGAGAGAGAGACAGAGAGAAAGGTCTTCCTTTGCCATTGCCTTTTATTTCTCAATATAATCTCCACCAAGGTTTATATGCTTTTGTAAGTGACACCAGCCATTTAGTTAATTCTTGAAGAACTAAGGGTCCTATGAATTTTACCATGTTGATGCTGTCTTTTTTACATGATTAAAAATATCTTTAAAGGGCATCTATTGTTCTTTATTTAAAGATGTATTTATTTGAAACAGAGTTACAGGGAGGGAGAGGGGGAGGGGGAGAGGATCTTCCATCTGCTGGTTCACTCCCCAGTTGGCCTTGAGAGTCAGGACTGAGCCAGGCCAAAGTTAGGAGTTTAGAGATTCATCCAGGTCTCCCACATGAGTGGCAGGGGCCCAAACATGTGGGCCATCTTCTGCTGCTTTTCCTAGGCCATTAGCAGGAAGCTGGATTGAAAGTGGAGCAGCCAGGAATCAGTGCCCATATGGGATGCTGGCATCACAGCCTACAGCTTTACCTGTTACACAACACTGACCCCACAAGACTTTTTTTGGAAGATTAGGAAACAGAGATCAGAAAGAGCCAAATCAGAACTGTAAGGTGGGTATCTAGTGATTTCCTGTTGAGCTCTTCCAAACTTGCCCTTGTTTGATGAGAAGAATGAACAGGGACATAGTCCTTGTAGAGAATGGCACTTGCCTGGGCATTTTTCTACTAAAACTTTGTTGACATATTTTGTACATTCTCCTAAAGGCAGCTTATTGCCCTTTGGCCTTCCAAAAAAAAAGTCAATAGGCAAAATGTCTTGAGCATCCCAAATACTTTGTGCTGTGTCCTTCACTTTTGACAAGGTCACTTCTGCCCTGATGGAGCCGCTTCTACCTCCGAGTTACTCATTGCTTTGTTTGTGCTTTGCCTTCAGGATCCTAGTAAAGCCGTGTTTCCTCTGCTATTCCAATTCCTGGGATAAATGCCCCAGTGAAACCTCTGCTCTTGTCTATAGCTAATCAGGGCACCCATCAAGTGGAAAGTTTGCTCCATTTTAATTTTCCCATCAGCATTGTATACGCAGAACCAATTAGGATGTAGACACTATTAGCTGCTAATTGTGGGTCCTCTTCAATTAGGATAGGGATATGAGTAACTTCTGTCCTGGCAAAATTGATACAGGTATCTGCCACTGCATGGTGTATCTTCACTATAATCTCGTTCTTAAAATGAACTAGCGATTTGCAAGCTGTGATTTCTGGAAGCATTGTCCCCATAAATGTTTTATAAAGCATCAGTGATTTTACCATTGTTTTACCCAAGCTTTTCCAGAAATTTGATGCTTTTTCCTCCTTCAATTTTAGCAGAATTCATGTTTATATGATAGGAGCTCCTTTTTTTTTTTTTTTTTTTTTTTTTTTTTTTTTTTGACAGGCAGAGTGGATAGTGAGAGAGAGACAGAGAGAAAGGTCTTCCTTTTGCCGTTGGTTCACCCTCCAATGGCCGCCACGGCTGGCGCGCTGCGGCCGGCGCACCACACTGATCCGAAGGCAGGAGCCAGGTGCTTCTCCCGGTCTCCCATGGGGTGCAGGACTCAAGGACTTGGGCCATCCTCCACTGCCTTTCCTGGCCACAGCAGAGAGCTGGACTGGAAGAGGGGCAACCAGGACAGAATCCGGCACCCCGACCGGGACTAGAACCTGGTGTGCTGGCGCTGCAAGGTGGGGATTAGCCTATTGAGCTGCGGCGCCGGCCCAAAGGGATGTCTTATCCTTCCTATTTCTCAAATTAAATCCTACTCAGACATATTAGAGCAAGTAAGTACAAGTTTATTTACTGGGAAAAATTCTCAGGGCTAGCATCATGGCACAGCAGGTTATGCCACCACCTGCAACACCATTATCCTATATGAGCTTTGGTTCAATTCCTGGCTGCTCCACTTCCAATCCATATCCCTAATAATGTACCTGGGAAAGCAGTGGAAGATGGCTAAGTACCTGGGCCCCTGCCACTCACATAGGAGACCTAGATAGGAGACCTAGATGGTGTTACAGGCCCCTGGCTTTGTCCTGGTCCAGCTGTTGTGGCTTTTTGGGGAGTAAACCAGCAGATGGAACCTCTATTTCTATCTCCCTCTTCCTCTCCTTCCCTCCCTCTCTTCCTCTCTCCCTCTTTCCTTCTATCTCTCTTTCCCTCTATCTCCATCTCTTCCTTTGTCTTTGTAACTCTGGCTTTCAAATAAAATACATACTAAAAATAACCCTGAAATACATACATAGTTTTTCCATGAACTTTTCAAAACCCTTCCTTGTACTTGGTTCTTAGGATAGAAAATATTTTGTTTGTAGTCTTTGAGTACAAGTGAGTTCAATTAAGATCATTGCATTTTGAGCTGTTTTTTAAAGCCCACTGCCTTTTCCCTTAACTATGCACTCAATAAGGAGAATACGATTACAAGACCAAATTTTCTTGGTCTATTATTGAAAGTGACAAAGGCATATATTAACACGAATAATCAGGAAAATAAATTACCATTATGTTTTGGATTGAGTTGACTTTTCAGTTGAAAAGATGTTTTCAAGTCCTGAGCCCTGGTACCAGTGAATGTAACTTGATCTGCAAGCAGGCTCTCTGCAAATGTAATCCAGTTAAAAAGACTACACTGCATTAGTGTGGCCTTAATCCCACGTGACTGGTGTCTCTGTCGGAGGAGGAAAATGGGGACATGGACACAGAGAAACCAAGGGAGAAGGCCATGTGACCATGGGGACAGAAACTGCAACTACACTGCCACAAGCCAGGGACACCTGAGCCAGCAGAGCTGGAAACAGCAGGGAAGGCTTCCCTCTAGGGACCTGGGCCCGCCCAGCAGCATGGCTTTGGACTTCTACCCTTCAGAACTGTGAGAGAACAAACTCCTCTGTTTTCACTCACCCTTTGCGTGGTACTCTGTAGTGTCCAAACAGACAGAAGGAAAAGTCAGTGACACTCTAAGGGGAGTTCTATCGGGGGTGGTCTATCACAGCGTCCACTTCCATTCATTATATTAAGTCATAAAAGCAAATAGGATTGAACAACTTGTCCATGCCATTATCAACCTCTCTGGGTCAAATTCACACATTTTTTAGTGATTGCATTTTTGAGAGAGTTTGCATTTCTCCTCTCCCAAAGGATAGACACTTACTTCAAGATACACTACATCCTATTGTTGTCAACACTTCTAACCTATCCGGCTTTGTTATCTGTGGTTCTTGAATGTTCCTCATGTCATCAATCCTAGTGGTGAATGGTACAACACTAGTGCAAGCCTAGCTGTTGGTGGAAATGCGTTTGCTCTGATTGTCAATCATAGGATTCTCTTGGAAATGAATCTATCTTCACAAAATCCAACATTTTCCTGCAAATGATATGACTTTGTGGTTCATGCCATTATTTGCAAATCAATGGGCTGTGTTTTAGTTGCAAAATTAAGCATGGCCACATTCCAGAGAGGGAACGGCTTTGGTATGGGCTCTTTCAATCCCTTATACAGCGTATTTCAGACCTGCTTCCTGTGAATTAATATTTAGTTTTGACTTTTGGTTTCATCCAGGGACAGATTCCTCGATGACACAAATTGTTAATGGATTCTGTTTTCTGATAAGCTAAAATCAAAGGTATATCACTTAGAAGATACAGAATCAGGAGAGAAGATCTGGTTACCCAAACTTAACGTGGCAAAGAACCCTCCTCCAGAAGTTCTCCAGGAGATATCATCTTCTGAGCCCACCGTTTGTGAAAATTCTCGCTGTAAGGACTGCATCATCCACAGCCCACTGGACATGAAGACCAGGTGCAAACCTGGTATCACTGGACCTTTGATGAGTAGCTCTTCGACTTGGCTTTCTCAGACAAGCACTGATGATAACAACTCAGATTAAATAACAGCTTTATATTTAGCCACTTAAATTGTGGGGATCACTTTAGATAGATCTTGCTATCCCTGTAACTTGGCACAATACCTGCCACATAGTAGATACAATAAGAATTGAAGTATTGAGTGAACACTAGATATGTGTAGGAGGTTGGATAAACACAAAGAAGACAACCTGTAACCAAAAACTTAAGTGCCAGTATTAATATTTTACATTTATGTAAAATTGTTTGCAAGGATACTCACATATACTATTTAACTTTTTTCTGTGTCAAATAGTATTTTTATATCCAATAGTATTTTCTCTGCATTATGACTAGGAAATTGAGGCTCAGAGTTTTAAATGGCCCAAGACCACATAGCTAGTTAATACAGTGGAGATATTAGTTTAAGCATGGTAGAAGTAACTCACACGTGAAATCTTGGTACAGATTCTATGCTCTCTCTCCTGTACTCCAATCGCCTCTTGGGGAAATCCCTACTGCACACCTCATTGTAAACTGTTGTGTGCCTGGAAATTACTGTCAACAGTTTCTATCACAGTTTGTCCATTTTCAGTGGGGTAAAAAATTATCTAAGCCCCTTTTCTCATTTGAACAACATTGAGGTACATGTGTTAATGTTTAAACCACACCAGAGACTGTCAAAAAGAACAGTTCCTGTTTACGTCCAAGGAATTCTTTTTAGAACTATACAACTAAGATTTTAACCAGATGTATTCCCAAATGACCTATGTTAATTCCTTTCTTTCTCTTTTAAAGATTAGAAATTTATTCTAATTGTATCTATATTTGGCTGTAATGTCATAGACATTCTTAATGCAATACCCATGGTCTTGACTAAATATTCTCGTTCAAGTCATTATTTATCACCATAATATAGAAGAACTTCGTGAAACTAAAGGCTGGACATTAACATCTCAGCATCTCCTGACATGCGGGCACAAATCCTGAACACAGACCTTGCTCAAAGGCAACCAGCACCAGGACCAGGCAGCTCCATCTTCTGAAGCCCAGCCCAGTAAACCCTGGTCCTTTCCTAGGAACCTGGAATTTGGACCCGAGATCTGCAGGAGTCACTGAAGTTGAACCATACAACTGCAGCATGCCAGGAAGCCAAGCTACCCAAGTCCCTGCAGCTGGCCTGATGTGAAACTGGTTGCAAATGATTCTGAAACACCAGCCAGAAATAACTCAGTCCAAAATAAATCACGAGAGAATGAACCTGACCAAACCACCTCCTTACAAATGAAATGAAATTAAAAAATCATTTAGAGGACGGACCTAGATTCAAGTCCTAGCTCTGCTTCCAGCCTCCTGATAATGCATAAGGAAGCAGGAGGTGACGGCTCAAATACTTGGGTCTCTGACAACCACCTGGGAGACCCAGATCAACTTCTGGATTCTTGGGTTTAGCCTGGCCCAGCCCCAGCTGGGTGGGTATTTGAGGAGTTAAGCAGCAGATGGCATCTCTCTCTCTCTCTCTCCCACTCGCTCTCCCTCTGTGCCTCAATAAAAGGTAAAAAGCTATTTAGATATTTCCTAATCAAGCCCATCCTTCATCACATGAAGCATGCTATAGAAGACAAAAGTAACAATTTCAACACTACTCACCTAAACGATGATTTGTGTTTTTTACATAATGAAAAATTAAAAATTTTAAAACCACTGCACCCAGAAATCAATCACTTATTATAAATATGTAGTATTGATCTAAGCGAGATTCCTATTTCTGACTGATGAGGAGTTGAATGTATTGATTATGGCAAGGAAGGGGTCTCCGATGAGGTTCTGAATAATAGTAAAGTTTGGTCTTGCAGGAACTGATACACATTGACAATGGTGGGCTGGTATGGGTTTAACAATCAGCTCTCAAATAAGCAGTAGAAAGTCCCAACTGTTTAACTGTTGACTTGTCACTTGCTAAAGGTAAAAAATTAAAAATTTATGTGGAATCTGGTATCCAGGGTTTTAGCTATCCTTTTGCTATCATAATCATGATATAAATATCTATAGACAGATATCCTCAACAATTGTTTTTGAGCTGGCTTTGCCTTCAACAGAAAACATAATTGTCAACAAGACATAATAAAGTCAATAGTGATACTTGTTATTCTGGAAAAAGAACTTTGAAATTCCAACCTTAGTGTCACCTGTATGATGGGTGATGGAAATAATGATACCTGAAGTTGAGGCAGTATTGCATTATGTGCCTCCAATGAATTAATTAGTTATCATAACTTTAAAGTAATCCCATTGTTTGCCTTAGAAAAGTGAGGACTAGCCCAGCACCAACAACTAAACAATACTTCTCTCAGCAACACCATCTAACAGACCCTCCTTAGCCTTTCACAGCTGCAAGAAATGCTCACTTTCTCCTACAAGCAGAGCAAGTAGTTGGGGTAAGGAGTAATGAAGGTGGCAGAACAGACTCCTGCATCCGGCCCTTCTCTTCCTCCTGCCCTCCCTCTCCAGGAATACAGTCAGTGTCCACCGGCCCCAGGCCTACAAACTCTTTAAAAGTATGACTGTAACACTGTATGGTGTCCTGCATTCTATTGTCAGCCTCTGGCACAATTCTGGATACATAAAAGGTATTTAATGTTTATCTGATGAACAAATGGAAGATCCTTTCAGGGTTGTGTTGAATGTGATCATGCGCACAGGATATGAAGAGCCTACCACAATTCCTGGTACATACTGGGTGCTGAATAAATATTCTTTGCTGTTATTATACTGTTACTATTATTTATACACAAGATAATTTTAGCCAGGAGATGAATATCTGATTTCACTACTCCATTAATACTTACTTCATCACTCTGTTGGGACCTGACTTTTATATGGTTCCCATTGTAGTCACAGAATAAACAGAGCAAACACAAATGTGAGGTTCATGGTCATTGCTGCTTAGTCTCAACACACATACAAATTGTTACTTGTCCACTAATCCTTAGAAGTGGAATTGTTGGACCAAAGTTCATGCCAAATTCTAAAGCTTTTTATGATTATTAGATGGACCACATATTAAAAATCTGGTAAAAGTTCATGAGTCATGATTCAGGATATATTTGCCAATCAACTGTCCTGGAATAAAGTAATTCCATAAAAAGAAAAAAAGCTATATTCACAAAGAAGGCTCTTTCAACATCATTTAAAATGTTAACAAGTTCAGACAACTAATATATCCTGCAACAAAGAAGTATATCTGTAAATTAACATCATGAGTAGTATGCAGTTATTAAAATAACAATTTGATGACTATAGAAATATGGAGAATACAGTAACATGTGGGAATATTTTGAGACATAATATTAAGTGAATAAGGGGGAACAAAAAAGACTGGAAGAAATTTCTCAAAACGGAAAACAGTTATGGTGGATCATCTTTTTCTTTTCCACAAACAATTCGATTTAAGAAATAACCAAATTCCAATAAACTGTTGCTTGTGACAGACAAGAGTGAGCAATATAAATAGGACCATTTAATGAAATTTTAAAAAAATTTTTTTTTTTGACAGGCAGAGTTAGAGAGAGAGAGACAGAGAAAGGTCTTCCTTCCGTTGGTTCACCCCCCCAAATTGCTGCTACAGCCAGCACACTGCGCCAATCCAAAGCCAGGAGCCAGGTGCCTCCTCCTGGTCTCCCACGTGGGTGCAGGGCCCAAGCACTTGGGCCATCCTCCACTGCCTTCCCCGGGCCACAGCAGAGAGCTGCACTGGAAGAGGAGCAACCGGGACAGAATCCGGCGCCCCAACCAGGACTAGAACCCGGGGTACCAGTGCCACAGGTGGAAGATTAGCCTAGTGAGCCACAGCACCAGCCCATTTAGTGAAATTTTAAGGCTCACTTTTTTATATTTTTTTAAGAAAACTTTAATAAATATAAACTTCGAAAGTACAACTTTTGGATTATAGTGGTTTTTTTCCCCCATAACCACCTTCCCACCTGAAAACAATCCCATCGCTTACTCCTTCTCCCATCCCATTCTTCATTAAGATTTCTTTTTAATTATCTTTATATACAGAAGATCAACTTAGTATATACTAAGTAAAGATTTCAACAGTTTGCACCCACACAAAGTATAAAATATTGTTTGAATACCAGTTTTACCATTAATTCTCATAGTATAGCACATTAAGGACACAGATCCTACATGAAGATTAAGTGCACAGTGACTCCTGCTGTTGATTTAACAATTGATGCTCTTGTTTATGACATCAGTAATCACCCGAGGCTCTTTCAGGCTCACTTTTTTAAAACCTGCTACTGATTTCTATTGGATAGTTAATTGACAATAAATATTTTTAAGAGTTTTATTAAGATATTTTGTAATAAATTTGAAATGATAAACTGGATTTTCAGTGAATTGATGAAACTGAATTATAAATTCATCCAGTATCTGTCATAATCAACCTTTTGTGTTAGCACAGCACTTTGTATTAGCATAGCAGTCAGAAGGTATAGACTGTGTTTACAGGGCGAGCTGTTTAATTCATTGCAGACAGAGTATCCTTGTCGCTCTCATCATCATCATCAAAGAATTTGACAACAGCCCATGGGGCTCTTGCTTGCCATCTGTTGTAGGGAAATCAAGGACACAGCCTGATTATCAGTTATCCAATATTCTTCACATCCAGGAAATACACTTTTGAGTCATTCTTAAAAAGAAGCACTTCAGTTCTGATCATTGAGCCACTCTGAAAGTCCAGTCACCTTGGCAATTACCTAGTATCTTCACATGCTCAAGCTATTCTTAAAAACAATGGCTCCTTTATCCATGTGCTGTGTGGGTTAAACAAGGAAAGGGGGTAAAGGGCCTGCTGAGCAGCAGACACTCCCACATACATCCTTCCCCTTTAGTACCGAAGGTCTAAAAAAAATGCCTGACAGTGAGTAGCTCTTAATACTCATCTCAGATCAAGGGCCCACCGTGCGGAGAAAAACAGGTCCCTCCACAAAAATACTGCATGTGATTTCATGGGCTACACAGACCCCAGGGAAGACCTTCCATGGACCACCCAGGATTCCGCCAATGGATGGTTAGGAACCCCAGGACTACACAGAATTCCTAATGAGAAACAGGGAAAGTAAACTCAGAAAATAACAGGAACCAAGAGGGCAGGAGGCCAAGGACCAAAGGGGTAAAAATAATTACGTAAAAGAAGTAAATGAAAAAAGGAATAAAACTGAAAGATGTGACTTGGTTTGGCCAGAGGGACTATGTGAGAAATAGGGACTCCTTTGTAGGCAGTGTTGCTCACCCAAGTTGATGTTAGCCATGGATTCCAATAACGTCCACAGTATTTAAATAGTTCATCATGGCCTTAGGAACCCAGGACAACAAAGTGTCCCCTAGTCCTCAATAGAACTGAAATGTAAAAGCCAAATTCAACTTCCAGATGTCAAGGATGAATAATAAAAGTCAGTTCTGCCGCAGCCCCACCACCCGTACACTACACTGATGAGGGTTCTCTCTTGCAATCGACTACACCACTTTCAAATTATGGGACCGCGATTCCTTGAGGCTCCTTTGATGAACGACATTTACAAACAAATTAGCTTAATTATTTACGGCTTTCCCAGCTCAGATGAAATGATTCCATTTGTTTGTTTTTTGTTTTTTGTTTTTTTTTTTTTTAAGGACTCCCAGAAAAGCAAAGACCAAATGCAAGTAAGTGCTCACTGGCTGATCCCCTCCAGGTCTCCCAACACCTTGGGTCCTGGCTCTAGGCACAGGCAGGATTCTCTCTCAGCCAGTATGGCATTTTACCAGGTCCATACTGTAACCCAAAGGATCACCACCAGGGGCAATTTTGTCCTCGGCAGTCATTTGTCCATTTCTACAGACACCTATGATTGTCACACTTGATGGGGAAGGTTGCATCTCATAGGTAGAGGCTGAGAATGGTTTTAAACATCTCACAATATACAATACAGGCCCCACAACAAAGAGTTATTCAGCCCCAACTATCAATAGCACCAAGGTTAACAGACCCTGCTGTGATCCCAAATTTAGCATATGGAAAAATAGGGGACCAGCTCTGTAGCATAATAGGTTTAGCTCCCACCTGTGGAGCCAGCATCCCATATCAATGCCAGATCAAGTCCCAGCTGCTCCACTTCCAATCCAGCTTTCTGCTATGGCCTGGGAAAGCAGTAGAAGATGGCCCAAGTCCTTGGGCCCCTGCACCTGCGTGGGAGACCAGGAAGACACTCCTGGATCCTGGCTGTAGATTGGCCCAGCTCTAGCCATTGTGGCCATTTGGGGAGTGAACCAACGGATGGAAGACCTCTCTCTTCTCTCTCTCCCTCTCCCTCTGCTCCATCTATAATTCTACCTCTCAAATAAATAAATCTCTTTAAAAAAAACAATATGGAAAAATCTGAGAGTTCTTTGCACCTGAGAATCTTTTCCTTCAGTTCACTCCACCATAGGGTTTGCCTCTGTATCTTTCTCTCTAACCACAAACTCAACTCTATTATGGATGCAGAAATGCCACTAAAGTGGGCTCTCTCATGTGATTTGAGAAAAATGGCACAGACTACCCATCATCCTGAGGCTGGTGCTGAGGAAGGCAAATGGCTGGAATGAGTTCCTGGAAGGAATCCCGGGCATTCCGCTTAAGAGCCAGTTGAGTTTGACAAGATATTCAACTCTCTGAGCCTCAACTCCTTCAGAGTAAAATAAGAAACCACTCGATCTTCTAAGGGTATTGGAATAAAACAATATGAATCTGTGTCTGAGCCAGCACTTGCCAAATTAGTTGTTCAATAAATGCAACTTTAATATTTAATATCAGTGGATCCCAAATTGTATTATGCATAATTCCCCTGGAGAGATGACAATCCCCACTCCCAGGTCCCATCTCAAGAGGTTCTGACCTTCTGCAGAAGTGTTTGTCTAGCATCTGCAATTTGTAAATCAGGTATCCTGGTCTGCATGGTTCATGGACCATGGATCATGTTGAGAAATACAGCATGCTACCTAGAGGATGGTGCTGAACTTCCCAGAAAAATAAATCTGAACCAGGCTTTCTGCTTCCTCAAGCCTCCACAGAGAAGACAAAACAGTGACCTTTCTTGCAACTTTTTTCTTTACAATCTAAGTTTTGAGATAATTAAGGGGAAAGAGTTTCACTTCTCCCAAACTTATGCCTTCCACTTTTCTCTGTGAGCCATAGACAAATGGATGTTTTGATCTCTTCTCCTGCAAAAGAAAGGAAATTTTGGCCAGATGGGCCTGCAGTAAAAATTTGAGAAAAGGAAACTGACAAACGTTCACTTACCCTTGGAGAACATCATGGATGCAAGGGAGAAATCTGGCTTTAGAGGCAAACTGCCTAGAGCTTTTCTTAGCCCTGCCATTTCCTTACCCCCTGAACCTCAGTGTACCTGGGTGTAAAATGGGAAGGGCCACACCCACTTCTTCCACTAGCAGGTGCTCTCAACCTAATCAGTACAGGTTCCTCACATGGGATTGGTCCCTCTTATACGTGGAAGACAATACCTGTTTACTTATCCATCCTTTCTTCATGCCTGCTAACAGAATCTAATCATTTGCTGGGGGAAGAGGAGACAACAATATTCCTAGACCACAAAATGAATCCCTCACCCTTATTTGCGGCTAGAATTACTAACATGACATAATTCTACTCAGTTAGATCCAAGATGGATTTGGCTGTGGGTTTCTAAGGAAATGTCACTTCCCCTTCTTCTTTGTCCCCCCTTCTTCTCTTCCTCCTGTTGGTATTTCTCTACTGAATGAGAATGCATGAGGCAAAAGGCAGAACAGCTGACTTACATCCCTGATGATGACAGCCATGCTAATGATGGTAGCACAAGAAGCCTGGGCCCTTGATGAAGTCCTTAAAGAAGCTCTGCTAGCCTTGGGGTGGCCACCCCTAGACTACATGCTTTATACAAAAAAAAGACCCTTATTTAGTTAAGCCACTTTTTCTGGGTTTTGTGCTGCATCTGACAAAACATAACCCCTAACCAGATGACTTCCCCGAACAATGGCACTGCATTTCAGCTAGAAGATCCCCAACACTGGCAAGATCAGGACTTCCCAGGTTAAGTACCCTGCTTTGGTAGCTCTCCTCCTTTCTTGGACCTCCCTAACGTGGCTCTGTCCTCTGGAATATTCTGGTCCAAGCTGTAATCTGTTGAGTGATCCCCTGTCTTGCTGTTCCCCCTCAGATGTTTGCTCTGTTTTCTGCTCTCATTTTTCCTGTACTCATTTAATTTTCTGGTTCTTACTGTCATTCTTGAGCCACGTGAAATGAATGTATACCCATTAAGCAAGGTCTTTAGTCCCTGGGGCTGAGATCAGAGCATGGAGATACAAAGTTGCAAGACTTAAGAAGGCACACAGTTGTGGGTTCTACAAGAAAGGGCTGGTATGTCAGAATATTCATCTCTGAAAATAACCTCCTCCTATTTGTCTCCTAGGCTGACTGCCCTCTCTCTCTACTTTTCAAAGGTCAACCTGAAGTTCAAATTCAGTACTTCTGAAACTGCAGCTTATCACTATTGCTTTTTAGTGAAATCCCTACAGCAGATATTACACCTTTTTTAAAAATTATATTTACGGTATAATTTTATTTATGGTAATTATAATTATGGTATATTTATATTTATGGTATAATTTTAAAAAGGTATTATTTTTTGACAGGCAGAGTGGACAGTGAGAGAGAGAGAGAGAGGGAGAAAGGTCTTCCTTTTACCGTTGGTTCACCCCCCAAGTGGCTGCTATGGCTGGCATGCCACGCTGATCCGAAGCCAGGAGCCAGGTGCTTCTCCTGGTCTCCCATGTGGGTGTGCAGGGCCCAAGCACTTGGGCCATCCTCCACTGCACTCCCTGGCCACAGCAGAGAGCTGGCCTAGAAGAGGAGCAACCGGGACAGAATCCGGCAACCCTACCGGGACTAGAACCTGGTGTGCCAGTGCCACAGGCAGAGGATTAGTCTAGTGAGCCGTGGCACAGGACAAAAAGGTATTTATTTTAAGGGCAGAGAGACAGGAGAGGGGATGAGAAGAGGGGGGAGGAAGAGGGAGTGAGGAATAGATAAATTTCAGTCTTCTATCCAGTGGTTCACTCCTCAAGTGCCCCAAATACCCAGAGCTGGGCGAGGAGCCCAGAACTCCATCTGGATTGCCCACATGGGTGGCAATAATCCAATTACTGGGCCACCATCTGCTGCCTCCCAGGATGCATTAGCAGGAAGCTGGATCAGAGGCAGAGCCAATGGGACTTGAACTTAAATTCCAAAATGGGATACAGACATCCCAACCAGTGGCTTAACGTGCACTACAATGAGCAGCCACAGTATTAAAAATGTTCTACAATAGAGTAGAAATTACTAGAAAGCCCCCTGCAGAGACAGGGTAATCATTATTACTTTTGTTGTAGGCACGTGTATAAATTTTATGTATTGGCCGGCGCCGCGGCTCACTAGGCTAATCCTCCACCTTGCGGCGCCGGCACACCGGGTTCTAGTCCCGGTCGGGGCTCCGGATTCTGTCCCGGTTGCCCCTCTTCCAGGCCAGCTCTCTGCTGTGGCCAGGGAGGGCAGTGGAGGATGGCCCAAGTACTTGGGCTCTGCACCCCATGGGAGACCAGGATAAGTACCTGGCTCCTGCCATCGGATCAGCACGGTGCGCCGGCCGCAGCGTGCTGGCCGTGGCGGCCATTGGAGGGTGAACCAACGGCAAAGGAAGACCTTTCTTTCTGTCTCTCTTACTGTCCACTCTGCCTGTCAAAAAAAAAAAAAAAACTTTATGTATACACATTTGTTAGTGAGTCATGATATAAGATACTTGTTATGGGTTTTGGAGTTCAGTAATCTTGGGGAAAAATACTTCTATTACGTGATCCTGGCTCCTTCTTGTCTCAAGTTTCTAACCTTCTACCGACCACACAAGCAATTATATTTTATGTAGATATGTAGCTTACATCAGCTTAAATAGGACTGAACATACCCGAGGGGGGCTCCAAAAAATGCCATGGGAAATACACATTATCTTTCAGTCCCATTTTTCCAGGAGCTTTCTGAAGTCGCCTTGCCTGAGATAGAGGGAACTTACAGATGGTTACATCTTTCTCAGAAGGATGGCCTCCTTCACAAAGGGATGAGCCACTGTATCAGAAGCGCTTAGTAGCTTCTTCATGTTGTAAAGCACCACACATCATCTTAGTGCAATTGGCAAAGATTCTTGCAGGTGTCCCTTCAAAGGACCCAGCTTGATCACGTTTGGGGTTTTGCTTTGGCAGGGTAGATTTACAAGCTCCTGGAAACACCAACCTCGCTTGTCAAAATCCACTTTCTGAAACAGATGTGCCTCAACTCTTCCAATGCTTGACGTTTCTCTTACGGAACATCCAGGAAGTACAGGAAATATCTGCAATTCTTAGAAGGACTCGTAGTAACAGTGACCTTGATTCTACTAATGTTTAGATTGCTAAAGACTTTGCAAGCGTTTTAGAGTTTATGGGAGATAGTCTGTCTAAGAACTGAGACTCACACAATGCCAAAAAATTTCTTGGAGACATGTACTGTAATTCCATAACATGTACCAAACATATGAAATATGAGATTTAGCAGAAATGCCATTAGATTACATGTAACTAAAAATGCAGCAAATACATCAGTTATCCAAATGGCTGATGGAAATCATTTGTAAAATAAGCCTTTTATCTCTCAAACAAGAATTTTTGCTTTGCCAAGAGTTAAACCCTTAAACACAAACACATTACAAAGGGGCTTTTCTTTAATTATATTCCACATGTGATTCCTCTGTTTGTGTTATTTCTGTTTTCTGCATTTGTATGTAATTTGTACTTTATGGGGTATGGGCAGATACAGACTTGATTTTGGTTCTGTTTTCCTTACCCTGTTGTTTTCTTTTTTGCTTCTCTATTAGAAGATTGTGATCATGGACGATACAGAAATCATGGTCATAGTGTTCAGTGGCCTGGCACAGACACAACCTCCAAATGTAATTCAACAAACATTTACCCAACCAACATATGCTAATTATTTCACCCACTAATTAAGCACTTATCATTTTCTGGGTGCTTTACCATATAAACTTGTTAGATGCTTCCTACTGGCTAAGGTTCAAAGCTGAATCAGACATGGCTCCTACTCTCCTGAAGTTCACACTAATTAATCTACCATTGTGTAGGACCTGCGACACAGAATGATGAAGTACTTACTGCTGTGCTTCCCTGCTTCCCAATGAGCATGATTTTAGAAAAGAAGTTTCATCTCGAGAAACATATCCTGTTCTTCCCCAAGATGGATGGCTCCTATTGTCCTCACGAGGTCCTCATGTTAAGACAACTCGAGCACACACAGGAAATGGGCTCCTTGGAACTGTCAACGTGAAAAGGTTAGGCGTTCTGCCCCGAGGTTAGGCATGTGAGCCCCTCAGTTGCCATCCGCCCAGGTCTCTGGGTTTCAGTTTCTTTCTCTGCAAGTGAAGAGCTGGGCTAGGTCACACTGAGCAGCCCCCCCACCTCGCATTCCACAGGTGTACTTAGCTCACCTGATCACAGGGCACTTCCACCTAAGGTTCTATGAAAGAAGTCTGCTGAAATCCATCTAAATCCCTGTTCTCCAGTACATCCATGCCCATCCATAGGGAAGAGGAATGTTTTCCTGGTCATCAAAGAACTGATGCATTCTCCTTGATCTCAGGGGTTCACATCATCTCTTATGGCATTTAGGCTGTAAAGCTATCCAAAGGTTCTTGGGGAAAAATACGCATTTGTGTAGGGATTATGCAAAACTGTTCAATCCTTTATGCCCATATGGTTAAATCTATGTCTGTTTATCCATATACATGCTTGTAATTATGTCTATATGTACAAGTATGTGTAGGATTTATTATATGCTGAGGATTAGCACCATGGCAAATGCTCTGTGTTCATTTTGACATGTAATTCTCACAACAAAGCCCAAAAGACACATATTTTTATCTATTTTCCATCTAAAAAATGAGGCTTACAGATGGAACATAACTTGACCAAAAAGTGCAAAATTCAAGCTTCAATTTATCCAACTCTGATGGATGGACAACAGCAATTTATGTACCTATAAAATTGGAGATGTCTTTGTCTCTCTCGCTCTGTCACTCTGCCTTTCAAATAAATAAAACAGGGGATGCAGAGGGTTAAGTCACCACCAGCAATGCCAGAATCCCATATCAGAACACCAGTTGGAGCCCCTACTGGTTCGCTGCCAGTCCAACTCCCTGTTAATGTGCTTGGGAAAACAGCAGAAGATGGCCTAAGTGTTTGGCCCCCTGCCACCAATGTGGGAGAACCAGATGGAATTCCTGGCTACTGGCTTTGGCCTGGACCACCCTAGTCACTGTGACCATTTGGGGAGTGAACAAGTGGAAGGAAGATCTCTCTTCTCTGTCACTCTTCCAAATATTATTTTTTAAGAAAACAGATGTCATGTCATGAATTACTGAAAACTGAGCTGTCAAGAGATGAATTGGGAAATGATCGTTTCAATAATAACTATTCAAATAGTGGTGCAATCAACTTGCCCCCAAAATATTACACTGAAATTCTACCATCCTTATGCTGATAGTCAGGCAAGACTAACCAGAACGGGAATGTAATCAACCAATAAATTATCTTCCACCCTAGTAGCTAGAATGTCATAACTGATATAGAAACCATGCTATAATGGAAAAGTAATATCTAGGAAGGCATTAACCACATCTTCAGTTGTCAACATTCTCACCCCATATTTTCTCCAGTAAACATTATAGTAATAAGCATTTCACATGTTTTAATGCCAATATACAAAATACTGGCAAAGTCAAGGTCTTATTTGAAGCAAAATGAATGCATTGTCTTGTTATTTTGGAAAATAATTTAACAGAAGTAGAATATTTGTAATAGTTGTGTTTTGATCATTTCATTGAGTGGATATTCCTTAATATAGCCAAACAATAGTATTAAATTAACAATGGAAAGCTCTTAATTTGATCATGTAATGTTTTAATCCATTGTACTCTGCACCCCAGTAATATATTTATCGTGGGGTGAGGGAAGTCGATACAATTTTAAATGTTCCCCTAAGAAACATACAAGAGTCCATTCAATATCAAGTGTTTCATTTCCCATGTAACTGTATTTATATGGGTTACTGACAGAGATTTGCCTAGCTATAAACACAGCTTTAGAATCTAAGAAAAAAAAAGTCTTGTTTTAAAGTTGAATGTTTTGCTTTCCCAATTATTCAACTGGACATTTCAAAAGATAAAATCAAATGTTCTGAACATAAACAACTGTCTTTCAATGTGAAGTCCAACCTGAAGGGTGGGTCCCGCCTGTCCACCTGTGGCAGCTCGCTCAGGCTCAAAATTGGAGTTGCACAATGAAAGGCTGAGGAACAGGTGTGGGTTCCCTCACATTGCCCTCTAGCCGCACCCCTCCCCCCAACCACGCACTGTGGAATACTGATGTTGGCAAGAGCAGGGTGTGTAGATTTAAAAAAGAAATCATATGCAGAGGCGGGCATTTGGCAGAGCAGTTCAGCTGCTCTCGGGATGCCTACATCTGCCTCTGTTCCCAGCTTCCCACTAATATGCACCCTGGAAGGCAGCAGAGGATGGTCTGCCACCCCCAGATTGAGTTCTGGGCTCCTCATCTCAGGTTGGTCCAGCCTGGCTGTTGTGGGCATTTAGGGAGTGAACCAATGAATGGGAGCTTTGCCTGCCTCACTGCCTTTCAAATAAGATGAAAATAAACAAACACTAAAAAATAAATAAAAATCATATCAAGCACTGTGATAGACTAGACAAAAACTCTTATAACAAATTAGAGATGATGAAAATCAGGAAAGTCACAACTGGTGGCAATATCCACAGATTTTGTGACTCCACCTAAGGAGCAGAGTGTAGGAGGGCCAGGAGGTCATTACAATGTTATTTATTTTTCACAGCCATGGACTAAGAAGAAATATTTTTTTTAAAAAAAAAAAGATGTATTTATTTATTTGAAAGGCAGAGTGATGGGTAGGGAGGGAGAGAGAGAGAAAATCTTCCATCTGCTGTTTCACTCCACAAATGGCTCCAACAGCCAGGGTTGGGCCAGGAGCTTCTTCTGGGTCTCCCATGTGAATGCAGAGGCCCAAGGACATGGACTTGAGCCATCCTCCACCACACCCTCCTGTCGCTCCCCCTCTTCGTGGAGGAACGACACAGGACCCTGCGCTGTTCTTTCTGTCTGCTCGGCCCTCCCCGGGTTTGCTGCTGGTTCTTCCCGGGTTGGCTACTATCCCTTCCACCTCCGTGGAAGGGCAGTTCCCCCTGGCCACATTCCCCACTTCCGCAGGGGAGCGGCACACCGCCGGCCGGCTCTCTGGGGGGCTGCACAGGTGTTCTCTCAGATGTTCCCCTTAGATGTTCCCCTTAGATGTTCCTGGTGCATGCCGTCTCTCTCCTCCTTTATAGTCCTCCTCTGCCAATCCCAACTCGGCTGCCCACACGCCGAGTACGCTGCTCTCCTCCAATCAGGAGCAAGTCCTACAGTTTATTGGTTGAACTGGAGGCAGCTGTGTAAAAGCTGTTTTCTTCTCTCCCAGCGCCATATTGTGGGAGAGCAGATGCATAGAATAAGTCTTAATTCCAGTAACCTAGTCTAGTCCGAGCTGCTCCCCACACCCTCCCAAGTGCATTAGCAGGGAGCTGCATCGGAAGTAGAGCAGCCAGGACTCAAACCAGTGCCCATATGGGATATCAGCACTGCAGATGGTGGCTTAACCTGCTGCGCCACAGTTTCAGTCACAGGAGTTTTTTGTTGTTGTTGTTGTTTTTTAAATGGCTGTCGATGATTTAAGCCAGCCGTAAACATTCTCAGTGCTGTGCCTTGCGACTTAGGGGCTGCACACTCCTGAGTGCACACTGGATTCTAACCAGGCTGCTCTGCTTCTCGCCACCAGCGTTTTCCAGGAAGTCTAGGAATGCTGGCCTGATGGGAAAATAAACGTCATTAGAGAGTTCTCAGATGATATGCAAGTCCTCCTGAGAAAACAGAGCAGTTTGGGAACTGATCAAAAGGTAACAACCACCAGGGAAGAAGTGTCTTTGAAACACCCTCTAATAAGTCTGTCATTTGAAAGTGAAAGGAAAATGAGATCTGGATGCCTAAAATATCACAGATGTTTCTAGGCCTGGTATTTTGGTGTGCTGGGCCTTCTCTCCCTTAACCTGGCTTGCAAGTCTGAGTGCATGACTCTACTCTGCTCAACTGTTGGAAATCAGCCCCCTTAAGAATCTTTATGCCATAGAAATTAGCAAGCACTACAGACCAAGCTTCTCCCAGGCACTACTAAACACAGTTGTTAAGAATTTACCAACTGGGCTGGCACTGTGGTGTAGTATATAAAGCCACCATCTGCAGTGCTGGCATCACATAGGGGCATAGGTTGGAGTCCCAGCTGCTCCACTTCCAATCCAGCTCCCTGCTAATCTGCCTGGGAAAGCAGCAGAAGATGGCCCAAGTGCCTGAGTCCCTGCACCTGCATGGGAGACCTGGAAGAAGCTCCTGGCTTCAGATAGGCTCATCTCTGGCAGTTTGCAGTCATTTGGGGGAGTGAACCAGTAAATAGAAGATCTCTCTCTCTCTCTCTCTCTCTCTCTCCCTTTCTCTCTCTCTTTGCCTCTCTATAACTCTGCCTTTCAACCAAATAAATTCTCAAAAAAAATTTACTAACATTCATGGCTAAGACAAGGAAGTTTCCATAAGAATCTTTGTTTTGAATTTTCCATGCAATAAACAATGCATGGCTGGGATGGAGATTTGGTGTGGTGGCTCAGCAGTGGCTTGGAATGCCCACATCCCATATCAGAGTTCCTGGGTTCAAGTCCCACCTCCTTTTCTGATTCCAGCTTCCTGCTAACACAACCTGGGAGGCAGCAGGTGTAGGCTCAGGTACTTGAGTCCCTGCCCCCACTGTGGAAGACCTGGATTGAGTTCTGGGCTCCTGGCTTCAGCTGGATTCTGCTCCAGCCACAGTGGGTATTTGGACAGTCATTAGGCAGATGGAAGATCTCTTTGCCTTCCAAATAAAGTAGTTTTTTTTTTATTCCATGGTTTGTAATTTTCTAAATAATATGTATGGTAGAGATTTTGTTTTCAACCTGAGTGAGATGGTGAAGCAAGCCATCTCTGGAACTCCTGATGTGGGTGTGCCTGCTGCCCTCAGGGAAGATGACACAGGGTACAGAGCTCCCAGCTGGCACAGCCCACACAAGGAACCATCAGAAGGTTCTGGAGGCAGCAGTGATGGCTCCAGTGATAGTGTCTTTGCTGCCCACATACGAGATGTTGACTGAGTTCTGGCTCCTACACAGCCACTGTGGGCATCTGGGGAGTGAGCCAGCAGGTGGCAGCTCACTCACATTCCCTCACTCATTCTGTCTCTCAAAAAAATTTTAAGAAATCACAGACATTATCCAGACTTAGATGCAGCCTTCACATCCCTTGGAAATAACAATTTAACATTTCTTTATGGATAATACACGATTTTTTTCTAAAATACACACACACACACACACACAAACATTTTGATGGCCTAGGAAAGATTTTAAGGCTTGAGAACGTCAGGACAGGCTCATGGCAGCAAGTATCCCAGCTCCCGTGCCCACACTGGATAAATCCAGGATTTTGGAGAAAATACCTAACATGTGCTAGAGGACAGTGCTTTATTCTGTTTTAGCATCTTAATCATCTCTCTTGTCTGTAAAACTCTGTACTGTTTCTCCCTCAAAAATGGCCTCATCTGCATCCTGGTACACACTATCAAAGCAGGAGAACTCTGTTCACATGGAAACCTGTTAGAGAATATTTAAATTCTGAATGAGAGTAGAGTAGGGAAGTAACCCAACTGCCCATGGGTTAAGTCTCTAAGGCGGCGGACTAGAGGAAGAGTTAGCTCTAGGTTGTATGCAACAAAGCTATAGAAACGTGAAGTCCAACGACGGAGCCAAAATGTGTGTGCAGGCTGATAAAGTTCAAAACATCAAAGCCATTTAATGCTCTGGCAGGAAGTGTTTCCTCTTGGGTTGATGGTGGAGGACACACAGAACAGGGCTGTGACATGGAAGGAGCGATGACACTGAGCCAATCCTTTGGGCAAATGAGAAGATGGCTCCATTCTCCAGTTCCACAGTGGGGTTCTCAAGTTAACTGTACATTGGGATCCCTTGGGGGAGTTTTAGAATCCAAAGATGCCTTGGCCCCAGTCCCAGAATTTTTTTGAGGTTTGGCCTGGACATCAGGATTTTTTTAAAGCTCCATGATTGATTCCAACTAAGGCTGCTAAAGTTGAGAGCCTCTGAGAGGAACTAAGGATGTTTAAGCAATGCTTCTCTTTGATTAATAGGGCTCTAGATCAGTACCCACAAAGTAAGGGTCCTGAAGCAGCATCTGCATCACCTGGGAATGTGTTTAGAAATGCAGATTCTGGGCCGGCGCCGCGGCTCACTAGGCTAATCCTCCGCCTAGTGGCGCCGGCACACCGGGTTCTAGTCCCGGTCGGGGCGCCGGATTCTGTCCCGGTTGCCCCTCTTCCAGGCCAGCCCTCTGCTGTGGCCAGGGAGTGCAGTGGAGGATGGCCCAGGTGCTTGGGTCCTGCACCCCATGGGAGACCAGGAAAAGCACCTGGCTCCTGGCTCCTGCCATCGGATCAGCGCGGTGCGCCGGCCGCAGCGCGCCGGCCACGGCGGCCATTGGAGGGTGAACCAACGGCAAAGGAAGACCTTTCTCTCTGTCTCTCTCTCTCACTGTCCACTCTGCCTGTCAAAAAAAAAAAAAAAAAAAAAAAAAATAGAAATGCAGATTCTTGGGCCTGCTCAGTCAGAATCTGGGGGATCCACAATCAGTACTCAGGGAAGCCTTCTAGGTGATTTTGCTGTGAGCTACAGTTCCAAAGCCCTGGTCAGAGCCTTGTTAGTCAAAGTGAGGCTACCAGATCAGCAGCAGCAGCATCAGTAAGGAGCTTATAAAATGAATTTAGGGGCCGGCATTATGGCATAGTGGGCTAAACCTCCACCTGTGGCACTGGCACCCACTATGGGCACTGGTTCATGTCCTGCCTGCTACTCTTCAGATCCAGCTCTCTGCTGTGCCCTGAGAAAGCAGTGGAAGAAGGCCCAAGTGCTTGGGCCCCTGCAACCACATGGGAGACCTGGAAGAAGCTGCTGGCTCTTGGCTTTGGGCTGGCCCAGCTCCAGCCATTGGGACCACCTGAAGAGTGAACCAGCAGATGGAAGATCACCCTCTTCTTCTCTCTATCCCCATATCTGCCTCTCCCTGTCTCTCTGTAACTCTGACTTTCAAATAAGTAAATCAATATTTAAAAAAATATAGTATTTCTTCCTAGATCTTTTTAGGTTGAAAGACACTGTGAGAATACCATCCTACAAGTTGATAATGGTGCATCCCAGCTCTGGCTGTTGTAGCCATTTAGGGAGTGAACCAGAGGATGGAAGACTTCTCTCTGTCTCTCTCTGTCTCTAACTCTGCCTCTCAAATAAAATAAATATATCTTTAAAAAAATGAGTTTGGGGGCCAAGTATTGTGGCATAGCAGGTTAAGCTGCCACTTTCAATCATGGCATTTTGTATCAGGGCAACTCAGACTCCCTGCTAATGTACCTGGAAAGGAAACAGAGGAGGGTCCAAGTACTTGGGCCTTGCTACCCATGTGGGAGCTCCAGGTTTCTAGTCTCAACAGGCTCAGCTGTTGCAGCCATTTGAGCAGTGCACCAGGAGATGGAAGATCTCTGCCTTTCAAATATAATAAGTAAACAAATCTCTTCTAAAAAGATGAATTTAACATTTCCAGTCCTATCCCACACTTACCAAATGAGAACCTACATTTTAATGATGTCCTAGGTGATCTCTATACATATTAAAGTATGAGAAAGCGACAGACTCTTGACAATTTTTTTCTCAAAACCCTTTCCCAGAGTAAAGATAAAATATTCATCTGAAAATAAAGACAATATTATTTATAATGACAAATGCCTAGTATCTTTTTAATTACCAAAAAAAGTTTTTCTAGTGATGAATTTAAAAACTTGGGAAAGCCCAAAGACTTAAGTGGAAATTCCATGTGATCCCACTACATGGCGAAAACTATTGATAATGGTTTATTCTTCCATCCAAAGAAGTTTCTAGAAAACAAAAGCAAATGTTCGAAGAGACACTTTTATTTTACTCACAGAGATTCTGGGCAGTGTTTCTAACTGAAACTTACACCCTTCAGATTTAGCCCAATGGGGCAAAAATCTAAGTCTCTTGTTTAGTGTCTTGTTGGTAACATCCAGTTCCTATGGTCATCTTGAGAATAGGAAACCTCTTGGCCATGATTCAGAATGTTGAAACAAAGCTTTTTTGCTCTGCTTCTAAGTTAGAAGGTCAGAAAAAAACAGACTTAAAAAAAAATACCAGTCCATAATGAAAAACAGGGTGGCCTCATTTAAGTTACCAGCAGTGAACAAATTCCCAGAAAGTTGAAATGCTGATGTGTACTGGTGACCTTTAAATATATAACGAGTAAATAGTTTGGAAAAAAGTAATTCACATGGTTTTCAAAATGTGTTTTCTTTCTATCTGTAATAGATCAACTTGTTTTTGGTCAGCAAGGTCAGATTGTTGACTTCACCCAGTGTGGCTGCTTAGGATTTCTATGGTCAAAGCAGAAATCCCAAAGAAATTGGGATATCCGTGTAGGAATGCAAGATTGTGGGCTCCTTTGTATTAAACCAGACCAGCAAAGTTCAGGATTTAAACCTTCTGTTTTTTTGTTTTTAAATGATCCTTTGTTTCAGACTGTTAAGGTATCAGACACAGCACATAGTGGTGAGGGTAGTTTGAGAAGTGAAAGATGGAGAATTTGGCAAGGGGAACCAGGCCTGGGGAATCATAGCAGAAAAGAAAACATCAGGTGTGCATCTCCAAGAAGCAACAAATTCAAGGGGGTTATCACAAAACAGAGTTAGAAAGGGAGGCAATGTAAAATAGTTTTTCATTGCATTTGGAAAACACATTTGAGAAAACCAGCCCATGGGACCTGTTTAACACTCACCATTGTAAACCACAACTGAGGCAGTACCAGGGGCTTGGTGAAAACTGTCAGGGGACAAATGACATTAGCATAAAATGTGATGGGCCAAAAAAAGAGTTCTGTATGAATTCCAACTTGAAAGTCACAAGGACAGGTTCTGATGTGCAGTTGACCCCCATGTCCATCTCCTTATCCAGAGAATTTAGTTAGTAGGGCTATGTGAATTATCTAGGTTTAAGATGGAGATACCGGATATTTTCAGAATAATCTGGGAGGGTATATTTTACAAATAAAACAAATATTATACTGGAGTTGTTTTCAGAATAGAGAAAAATTTATCAAGAGCCTTCTCTAACTTAGACAGTTGGCAAATATTTTTATATTATCACCCTATCCATTTTTGTTTCTTTTTGCCATTTATATTTCTCCTATTGAGTAACTGAATCATGCAAAATAAAAATATCCAGGACATCAATCAAGCCGAATGCATGGTCTAAAAAGAAAACAAATAAAAAAGGGATGAATCCTGACACTCGAGAATGCCACTGCACCTGACACTTCACGGCCAGAAAGCCTGGCACAGAGAATTCTGACCCAACATGGTAGTGAACTTGGATGCACTTATATTCCCTTGCCTCTGTCATGTTTCTGAAGGAAAATACCAGAATCCAAACTGAAACTCTTCAGGAACAGGCTGGTAAAGGCCAAAAGAAGAAATGGATCACCTCCTATATTACAGAGAACTAACACAGCAGCCTAGCACATTGGCATTGAAAAACAAGAGCAGGAACCAGATTCCAAAGAGGAGGCAGCAGCAGGGGAAATGTCCAAGGCCCTCCAATCAGCTAATGAGGATAGTAACCACTTTTCCTTACCCAGTGATTTTCAGGGTAGCTCCATATTAGAATAAGCTAGTATGAGCTTTCAAAATAAAATCAATATCCAACCAGATTGGTACTCCCAATCCATTAAATAAAAATCTCTGTAGTTGGGACCCACGCATTAGGAGTTTTTAAGGCCCCTTGGTAATTCCGGTGTTCAGGCAATGTTGTAAATACCACCTTGGCCATATCCCAGAAGTGAAACTTAACCCAAAGAACTCTAAGTAAGCTTCACAATCTAGTGGCATAATTATCATCATTATCACCTAGGGCTATACAACACTGTCTTAAAATTAAGTTTGAAATTGGCTGGCTTGGACACTGGGTCACATGGGGAAAATTAGCTAAACAAAACAGAATCCTTTGATGGAAATTCATCTTAGCTTTCTGCCAACAGTATGTTTGAGTATTTGTGGCTCAACTTCAAATGAAAACAGAAGTACTTTTTTTTTTTTTTTTGTAACTCAGTCATGGTATTCACAATATATATGTTGACTGACAGTTCTGTGGGCAACTGAACAGCTTTTGAAATTCCTTTTCATTTAAAAATGTATGGTGGACATTTATTTTATACATTTCCAGAACAGGGCTCTGGAGATAGAGCTTGATTCTTGCCTGAAGCAATCTGTTGGATTTGCAGAACAAGCCAAAACTATTGAGATGTTAATTCTGTCAACTGTTAGTGAAATAAGTTGGGACTGGATGATCTCAAAGATCTATCTCTTCATTTCCTGATTCAATAACATAGTTTCATTCCACTTCCTGAAGCATTTGCCCTCAAATAACTTAGATTCATATGGTGATACCATTTTTTTTTCTACAGAGACCCTTCTGAATGGCAAAGAGCTGCACCTCAAGTCGGTTGCTTGGCATACAGTAAGTACCAAAAGTCCTGTTGTTTCATAAGGACCAACCCAAACAGCATCACCCATCCAATCAAAGGTGAAGGAACACATCCAGAGAAGACCAAGAGAATATGTGTATGTGTGTGTTTTTTTTAATACAAACACAACTTTTCTTAAAAAAAAAAAAATAAAAAAGTCCTAAGAGGCACTTACCAAAGGGAAATTGCTGGCCCTAGAAGCAAAAATGTGATAAGATAATGACTTCTATTCTTTCACTTTGGCCAAATGGTAAATAAGTCACAAATGAAATAACTTTGGCACTAATAATTCTCAAAAGCAGATTTAGGCAGAGACTTCAATAAGCCTAAAATCAGCACTTAATTTTTCATTTTCTCTTCTCTGGGAGCCTTCAATGGAACAGTTTCAATTCTAAATTTAAGATATGTTGCCAAAAACTGATTGAAAAAATATGGTGCATGAATAAGATGTGTAGGTACATTTGAAAAAACTGGATATGAGAACTGCTTCAAAGAAAAATGACTTTAACAACATACTTTTTAGTGCTTTTAATAGAAAAAGACTCATTTTGTAGCAACTTGGTGCCTAAAAATACATTATTTTTGGTGTTGACTCAATAGTTTGAGAAGTGTAGGTCAAAGTTTGGAATGTTAATAACTATATTTCCAATGGAAATAGTTTACATAGTTTTTACATTCTCTTTTCTTTTCCCATTTCCCCTAGTAATATTGGAATTAAAAGTTATGCTTCTTTCTGTCTTAATATCATCAGATGTGGATAATTTTGCCATTTAGAAATTCAATGAAACAATCTTGTAATATTAGAAAAAATATAGATTACTTTCAAGAAACTTCTTCCCATTTAAGAGATTAAATTATTTCATTGAATGTTTCTCAAAATGAAACTACTTCTGTAGGCTCAAAATAGAATGGTGTAATTATATCTGAGTAAATAATTCTTTCAGAGCCAGTGAACTTAAAATGTTGAGTAAAGAAAACAAGTCTCTTTCAATTTACTCTCATTGCATATTAAATAGCCCTGGAACTAAACAAAGTAGAACTAGATCTCCAATTTAAGATGTGGTCATTGTTTTTTTGTTTTGATTTTTTTTTTTTTTTTTTTTGACAGGCAGAGTGGACAGTGAGAGAGAGAGACAGAGAGAAAGGTCTTCCTTTTGCCGTTGGTTCACCCTCCAATGGTCGCCGCTGCAGCCGGCGCACCGCGCTGATCCGATGGCAGGAGCCAGGATCCAGGTGCTTTTCCTGGTCTCCCATGGGGTGCAGGGCCCAAGCACCTGGGCCATCCTCCACTGCACTCCCTGGCCATAGCAGAGAGCTGGCCTGGAAGAGGGGCAACCGGGACAGAATCCGGCGCCCCAACCGGGACTAGAACCCGGTGTGCCGGTGCCGCAAGGTGGAGGATTAGCCTATTGAGCCACGGCGCCGGCCCAAAACTCCCATCTAATGGTTGACTCTGCAAATGACCGCAATAGCTGGGGGTAGGCCAAGCTGAAGCCAGCAGCAGGGACCTCAGTGTGGATCTCCCCAGTGGGAGACAGGGCCCAACTCTGTGAGCCATCACCTGTTGCCTCCCAAGGTGCAAAACAGCAAGAAGCTGGAATAGGGGATGGAGCTGGGACTCGAACTCGGGTACTCTGATATGCGATTAAGGCATCCCAAGTGGCAGCTGCAATGCTAGACCAAACACCGCCCTAGAGATGCAGTCATTGTTAAAAGACAGCTTTGAACTACTATAACCTTTTCTTGAATCCCTTTGAACCTAACATGTTCAAGTCATAACTAATTCAAATTAGCTGATGGACTGAACTACTCTCATCCACTTGCTCTCAGCCTTGCCTGGTGCCTCCCCGTAGAATCTGGCATTCCCAGAATGAACTATCTGCAGGAAGGCTGCACTGGCATCCAAACACACAGGTGACCCAGAGACAGCAGCGAAGGTCAGCATCACATATTGTTTTGTAGAGAGGCTGTGCAACTTGCAAGAAAGAGCCAGGACCCTGGGACCAAACATCAAGTCAGAAGAACCCAGTTTGTGCATAGGGTTTGAGACAAATATCAACATAGAAAATCCAAGAGGTGGAAGAAAATACAAACTGGGAAGTTCTGTTGGTAAAAGCTGAGCACCCACTGGGCTGTTGTTCTACCAGCAGGCTACCTGTGGAACAGGAAGGACAGAGCCAACTGAACTAAAACAGAATCCTTGTACTGGGGCTGGGCAACAACCTATAGAGGCTTACTGGCAGGAAATCAACTGTAGGTCCTGACTGAACACGTGACTTCCTGTGTTCAGTTTTCATCTTCTTTCCCAGATACTCTACCTATCCAGCCTTGGAAGCCATGCAGCCTGTCCTAAAAACATTCTCATTTCCTGCTTATTTATTGTGGCAGGTGACGAGTTTGCAGCTACAGCAAAGGGTCCTGTTGGGCACAATGAAGTCAAGAGGATAATAGTGAATGGGTCAACAGGAAGCAGGCCAAGGGTGGGTACTTGGCCTAATGATTAAGACACTGGTTAAGACACTCATGTTCAATTCCCAGCTCTAGCTCCCAGTTCCAGCATCCTGCAGGTGATGGCTCAAGTAGCTGGGTGTCTGCCACCCATATGGGAGACCCAGATGGAATCTTGGCTCCCAGCTTTGGCCAGGGGCTGTTTCAGCCATCTGGGAAATAAGCTAGTAGATGGGAACTATCTTGCATGCATTCTCTCTCTCCTTTTCCTCTTTTTCTACTTAGCAAGTAAATCTATCTTAAAATTAAAAGCAAATACAGGCCTCAGTACCTGTTCTGAACATTGTGGCTGACTTGAGGTGTACAAATGATATATGACGTATGTATACCTGGCCAGATGATGCAATGCTTTCTCCCCAGTGTGGTAAACTAGAGATTACATGGATATTTCTCTAAGCACTAGATTTACATAGCAAAGCAGGAAAGTTGCAGGTGGTATTTGTAACTTCTTTAATCCCATCAGGAGGGTCTGTTCTTGAGGGCACAGAATTTGTAAGGAACTATGCAAACTCCTTTAAATATTTTACCAAAGTTCTTCTGAAATGAAGATATATCCAGGGGCCCAGGATAATTGTTCTGCATATGGTGTACAGCCAAATGTTGCCTGTAGGAACTGTGATGTATTTGTCTGAGATCAACAATGTTCTATAAAAGGAGTCAACTGAAACTTCTTGGCCAGCCCATCACCAGAACTTGTGATAGGAGAGACTTAGAAATACATTCTAACAGTACCATCCCCCAAAACTGCTTGGGAATCAGGCATCTATGTATGTTTTTTCAAGCATGCTTGGTCCAGAAGCACCTAACATCCAGATTAGCAGGGTTCAAGCAAAGGGACTCTGAATATCCACCTTTGAAGAGGTTCTGTTGATTACATTGCTCAGATCCTATCTCAAGGAGGACACTCACTAATTCTGAAACAAAGAAGAGAAACAGAACATGGCAAATTTTCCAAAAGGCCTTATTGCTGGCTTTTGCCTACTCAAAACTACTAATTGAGGCTCTTCTTTGTGTCCTGAAATTTTCTCGAATTTCAAGATCTTTCAGAACCACAGTCGTCTTTGTGTGTCCATTTTTGTAGACTATTTCCAACATGTTACCTCCATATAAAGAATATATGCATGTGGTATTACTGATGTATAACATGCAACTTTTTTTTTTACAATAGATTTAGCCAAATGGGAATCCAGTCAAGGTGAAATTCTATTCTATTCAAGGACATTGTGTTCAAGTTGTTTTGCTTCTGAAAATCATCACAGATTGATCAAATAAAATGGGCTCAAGCAATTCCAACTAAGAAAAACTCTGTTCATTGTAACATCAATTCTGCTTAAGAAAAAGTTTTTCTTTTATGTAGGAGACTGAAATGAAACCGTGGCAAAAACTTGGTTACTCCTCGAGACCCAAGGACTCTGGGCCACTTGCATTAGACATAGATAATGGAGGAAAGGCAGGGGAGGCAGATCTGCAAGTACTCCATTCATGTGAAATGAGATAAATGTTCTAATTTCGTACTATGAATTGGTATTGGCACAGAGGTGATTTAATCCAGCCCTACAGATGGGGAGACTCTCATGTGTAAAGTAATCTCTTTGTGTTAAGAGCTATGTGGAAAATTTAGGGGCTTTTGCTGCATTTATTTTCATCTTTCCCTTTGCCCAAATAAACTAGTACAGAGAAATGCAAATATTTGAATGCGTGTTAAAATAAAGATTGCATCAATCCTGTGTTTGGAGAGGTGCAGAGGTATCGAGGTCAACTTCGCCTGACTGGAAATGATGGATGGGGTCATGACAGATCAAATAAAGAAGAGACCTTCACCGCCAAATCGCCAAGCTCTGCTCTACTGATATTGTCCATCTGGGAACCTCAGAGCCCAGAAATCCCCACCAACACACTCCCAGCCCAGGAAGAACCACCATGCAGGAAACTCAGGAGCTGTTCCAAGCAGACTCAACCCAAATGGTCCCTTGATTTTTGTCCTCATTTATTATTCTAACATTTTATTACACTCTTCATTTATATATTCTATTTTATGACCTTAGGTAGTTTGCTCTTCTGGCTAACATATGATTTTTAACTCTGAAATTTTCTTTAATCTTCCAGTTTCTCATTTTCATTTTCCCCTAATTTTTATCTTCTGTTATTAATTCTTGGCTTTTAGTTTACAATGCTTGTTTTAGATCACTTTATCTTACTATGTTATTTTGTTAACATTATCTCGGTTATTTTCATCTTCGACTTTCAGATATAATTCATGATTTGTTTAAATGTTGCCCAACTTTTGCAAAGGGCAAGCAGAAATATGGGCCAGAAGAAGGTATTGGGGTGGTCAGTTTAGACCCTAAGCAAGAAGCTTTGGAAGACTTTCTTTTCTTCTTAAGGGTTTTATAGCATCTCTTCCAGATCTCCAGTGAGATTCCTACATTCTGTCTCCATAATCATCTGGTGATGAAATCAGTGTCCAAGAAGGGTCTGACTACCAGCAAGAACCCTTTACCCTAAGGAACCCAATGCACCCCCAAGTCAAAAGAACACCCTCAGCTCAGGGAGAACGGCCTCCAAAGGACAGCTGACTTTCAGGGGCTACCCTCCCTCGGGAACTAGCCAATCCCTTGGAAGAAACTGGCAAAAAAAAATTTAAAAAAATACTTTATGATTTCGGTTCTACCCAAGTGTTGCATTCTGGGAAAACTCTGGGAACGAACCACAGTTCAGCAGAAGGAGGAAGGTCACAGCTGCAGGGGTCCACAGAGGAGGTCAGTTTCAAGGGAAGAAGCTGGCTCCTGTTTTCTCCTCTACAATGAAAATGGCTTGTCTCCCTCTTGCTCCTTATATAACAGCATCATTTAAAAAAGTCAATGGCACAGAGTACTAAGAAAGTAAAACTTGCTGCCAGCGCCGTGGCTCACTTGATCAATCCTCTGCCTGCGGCGCTGGAATCCCATATGAGCGCCGGCTTCTAGTCCAGCTCTCTGCTGTGGCCCGGGAGTGCAGTGGAGGATGGCCCAAGTGCTTAGGCCCTGCACCCCATGGGAGACCAGGAGGAAGCACCTGGCTCCTGGCTTTAGATCGGCACAGCGCTGGCGGCTGTGGTGGCCATTTGGGGGGTGAACCAACAGAAGGAAGACCTTTCTCTCTTTCTCTCTCTCTATATATAACTCTACCTGTCAAATAAAAAAAAATTTAAAACTTCCAGAATATCCCTGAAGTAGTCCCCATTAATATTTGGGTGTCCATCTTTTCATGTAATCTTCAGGTGCAAACACTGACACACCTATGGCATTTTAGGGAAAGGACATTATGTCTTACATTTTTTTTTTTAAAATGTGGGGGTGGGTGTTTCGTGAGGTTAAGCCACCAGCTTGGGATGTCCCCATCCCATATCAGGATGCTGAGGTTTCAATCCCAGCCTGGTGGGCAGCAGGTGATGGCTCAAGTAGGTGAGTCCCAGCCATCCATATGGGAGACCTCGATTAAGTTCTTGGCTCCTGGAGACAGCTATAGCGCAGCCTTGGCTGTTGGCAACATTTGGGGAATGAGCCAGCAGATGGGAGAGCTCTTTCTACTTTCACATAAATATATATATTTTTAATGTAGTCTGTGGTCTTACCATTTTTCCTCCTTTCATTTTATTTTTCCTTACTCTTCTCATTTTATTCTACTTTCCCAAGCTCTGCACATATCATCCCTGGCTAGTAATCTGCATTAGTAATAAGCATCCATGTCCACATAGGTGGCCATTAACATGTATAGACATGTGGTACACACACACACATCCTCATAGGTGTATCGGTAAGGAAAGGCCAGTCCATGCTGTTCTAACAAATGGCTCTCCAAAATATTATGATATCTCCATCTTAGGTCAGTTGCATTTGGACTGTAATTAATCTTTGCTCCTATGTTCTGGCAGGCGGGGAGGCTGTTGTAATGGTGGTAGAGGGCAAAAGAATATGGTTGCACCACTGCACTGAGAGGAAGGGCTGTGGCTCTAGTCTATACTTCTTACAAGCCACTACTCTGGCCTTGCTCTGGCCATGGGCCTCCTAATGGGCAAGGAGTCTGAAGAGGCAGGGGTCACATCCACTGTGAGACTATGTGCCTGCTTCCATCCAAATCTAGACTCTGCTGCAGGTTCCAGGATCTAAGAATTCCTGCCTGAGGGGAGCGGCTGGCGAGGGACTCTTCCCTGATAAGTTCCTATATGAGCCCAAGACAGCTGAAGGTTAGCTGTTTGTGGACGATGTGGCTAAGCTTGAAAATGAGAGGCTGGGAGTTCCCCCAAAATGAGATTGAGCCTCTAATGGGACAGATGGGAATTAGAGTTCCTATTTTACTTTCTTTCAGGACAATTAGTGTGTAGCACAACTTAGTAAATAAACCATACATTTCCCATTAAATTAAAATGCATCTTGACATATAATAGGAATCACTACTTGAGTCTCAGTTCTGTTCCACTTATCTATTTTTTTATGCTTATTCCAAAGCCATATTGATTTATCCAGCTCTTAACACTTGAATGTTTAGCCTTTATTTATTGTAATGAACCATACTGACAAGTTTCCTGTTGTTAAAAATTCTGACCAATTACTAAAAAAGATGTTAGATAATTAATAAAGTTCCTCCAATATAAAGACACCAGAAGCATGTAACTTTATGACAGTTCTAGCTACACTTCAAAAAATAAGAGACAATTCAAATGCCGCTTAATGACTCCAGGTCATCAAAATGGAAATGTTGTCAAGTAATTTTATAAAGACAGCATTATGTTAATACTTAAAAGCTGTTAGAGATTCTTAATGAAAGCCGTAAATTTCTCAAGAGATCTCTGACTTCTCATGTTTTCTACAGCACTATTCACAAAAGCCAGCCTATGGGGTCAGCCTGTGAGTCCCTCAGTGGATGCATGGATAAAAAACTGGTGTCAGTACACAACAGAATATTATTGAGCCAGAAAAATAATGAAACCTGACATTTACAGCAAAGGAGATGGAAATGGAGGTCATTAGGTTAAGGTGGGGGGCGGGGAGAAAGCCAGAAAGAGAGACGATTACTGCATGTTTTCTCTTATATGTGGAGGGGGAAAAAATGTTCATGTGAACTTAGAATAGTCAATACCAGAGGCTGGGAAGTGGGGGTAGGAATGTGGGACTGGGGTTGGCGTGGAAGAGAGGGGTTGGATAATGGATATCGAAAGACAGCCAGAAGGAACAAGGTCAAGTGCACCACAGCACAGTGGGGTGACTGTAGTTCACAACAATGCATTGTATGCTGAATGAGGAACCAGGCAAGAGGAACTCCTGGGCTCCAAACACCAAGGAAAGATCAAGGGACGCAAAGGCCACTTGCCCACTTTGATTGACTTCTAATGCATGTGTGTGTTGAAGTGTTATATAATACCACATATAAAGGAACAGTATTACACATTAAAAATAATTTGAAATTTAAAGGTCTACATGAGAAATGTTTAAGTTAAATGATCATAGTATCCGTATTACAGCTGTTGGTTTGAGAACCAAAGGATTTTCGTGTCAGAAACTGTCAGTGATACATTATCATTTTTTTTAAAAGATCTAAATGCTAGGGGTCGGCAATTTGGTGTACTGGGTAAAGCTGCCACCTGCAGTGCCAGCAGCCCATATGGACACCGGTTCAAGTCCCAGCTGCTCCACTTCCAATCCAGCTCTCTGCTATGGCCTGGAAAAGCAGTAGAAGATGGCCCAAGTGCTTGGGCCCCTGCACCCATGTAGGAGACCCAGAAGAAGCTCTTGGCTCCTGGCTTCAGATAGGTGCAGCTCCGGCCATTGCGGCCAATTGAGGAGTGAACCAGTACATGGAAGATCTCTCTCTCTCTCTCTCTCTGCCTCTCTCTGTGTAACTCTGACTTTCACATAAATAAATAAATCTTTTTTTAAAAAAAGATCTAAGTGCTAGAGGAAAGATTTATGCCACAGCTCTGAATATGGAGGGCTGACTTTGGAAATGTGAATCCCATTCCTCTAATTTATATATTATGTAACCTCCTTAATCCTCAATTTACTCATAAAGTTGGAGTAATAATAGTGTTATTGGGACAATTTAATAATACAGTGTAAATGAATATTTAACATGCCTTGGGCACATGATAAGTGTTATATGTTAGTTCTCATAAATGGTCCATTTCCTAGAATCTAAAGTGATGGAGTTAGCAATGAAAAGTACCTGTGCTATTAACCTATGTAGAACAATCTGCCATTAGAAAACTGAGTGCACTGTATCTTAGTTGTTGAGTTTCTTAATATCTCTGGCTCCATGAATGAAAATCCCAGCAGATTAGGGTAGCTATTTTTAAAACTGTTTTCACCATTATGAAGAATCGATTTTTCACCTTTTCCAAAAAATGCATAGGCAGCTTTCAAAAATCCATGAAATACAACATGACAAAATAGAAAAAGATTTTTTAGGAAAAAAGGGACATTGAAAAGATCAAATTAAAGCATAAATTATGGGGGTCGGCACTGTGGCACAGTAGGTTAATCCTCCACCTGCAGCGCCAGCATCCCAAATGGGTGCAGGTTCTAGTTCCAGCTGCTCCACTTCCAACCCAGGTCTCTGCTGTGGCCTGGGAAAGCAGAAGATGGCCCAGGTCCTTGGGCCCCTGCACCCACATGGGAGACCAGGAGGAGGCGCTGTCTCCTGGTTTCAGATTGGTGCAGCCCCAGCCATTGCAGCCATTTGGGGAGTAAACCAATGTTTGGAAGACCTCTCTCTTTGTCTCTCCCTCTCACTGTAACTCTACCTCTCAAATAAAATAAAATAAAATTTTAAAAAAGCATAAATTATGTAAATAAATATTTTCATACCAGCAGTGGTCTCTTAGCCTAGCAGTTAATGTACGCATATCCCCAATCAGAATGCCTATTCAGCTTTCTGCTAGCACAGTCCCTTGGAGGTAGAGGTGACAGCTCAAGTAATTGTGCTCCTGTCACCCACATGGGCCTGTCTCAGCTTCAGCCTTACCACAGCATTCAATTTCTCACTCTGTCTCCCTCCCAAATAAATAAGAATTTTTTAATCCTGCATACCCTAGAGCTCTGTGCGACTGGGTCACACACATGGTTATAAAATTTTCAGGAGTGGCTACAAGATATGAATTAAGCTCCCATTTCAAAACTGAATTTTCTGCTTTCTTATTTTTATTCTTTTTAAATATTTATTTATTTGAAAGGCAGAGTCATGGAGAAAGAGAGACAGAAAAGAAAAAAAAAAGAGAGACAGGGAGAGAGATCTTATATCCAATAATTCAGTCCCCAGATGCCCACAATGAGTGGGGCTGAGCCAGGCCAATGCAGGAGCCAGGGACTCCCTCTAGGTCTCCAATGTGGATGATACTTGGGCCACCTTCTGCTTGCCTCCCTGGAGTATTAGCAGGAAGGTGGATCAGATGCAGGGTCGGGGAGTTGATCCCAGGAACCCTGATAGGGCATATGTGAGTGCCCCCAGTGGCAGCTTAAACTTCTTGCTCCACAGTGCCCTCTACCATTCCTGTCTTTCCTGCAAGGACTTCATTGTCTTAACAGTCACACTCCCTCTATGATGGCTCTTGAAGATCGCTTTGAAGTTTGACGTCAAGTGAATACTCTCATAAGCTCTACAGGTATGAGACACTGTTCAATAGAACTGCTGTGGCCCTGGAGAGCCTTCTTACTCCCATGCTTGAATCTTTTAGACAAAGACTGCGACCTGGCTTTCATCTGTAAGCAAACTGAAAACCTAACTTAGGAATTTGCCCTTATAACAAATAGCTGAGTCCCATCCAATCACAACAGACAAGTTTCAGTCAATTGCAGGTGGCCAACTATTCAAATCATGTTCAAATAAGGCAAATGTCAAGCTGGAACCAATCCAGCTCTCTCTGGACCACACTTCTGTTTTCTGTGCTACACTTCCCCTTTCCTGCCCATAAATGCTTTTCAGATCACATTGCGGTGGGAGGCTCTTTCATCTGCACTGGTCCCAAGGACTGACCAATTCAGGAGTCTTTGTTCAATTAGACTGCTAACTTTGATTTGTCCAAGTAGTCCAAATAGCTTTCAATAGCACCAATCTAAACACTGACTTAAAAAAAAAAAAACTCAATAGAATCATTAATGACATTTTCCAAAATTATCCACACAGGTGACCTACATGATTTGAGCTTTTTATAATTTTCTTATAACTACATGAATTAATTAGAGGAACATTAATTTGTAAGGCTCAGAAGTATAACAGTTTAAAAAGCCAACTATAAAACTTCAGTTACATTTAAAATTTTTAAATTGGGCTACAGAATAGTTCAATAATGAACCTGTTTTTGTTTACTGCCATCATTTATGTGTTTCACTACTGTGAAAATAACTGTTCTCACTCAATGAATGTCACTAAGGCCACCTTCAAATCTGACCAGGCACACAACTAAGTTGCCTAGATCATAAGGATTAATATGGCTGTGATGAGGCACTTGAACTTTCATAAATTACCTCTGGATGTTCAGTGACTTCCGGTGTGACTTGTTGAGAGATTTCTGCTGTCACTAGAATCAGGTAGGTTTGTAGTGTAACTGTCATACTGCTTTACACGTGCAGCTTCTAGAAAATTCTTCCAGGAGCCGTGTAGCACATGTAAGACTGCTTTCAGTTTGCATTTCTCTACTATCAGATTTGATTACAGGAACATACATTGAGTATGGGACAATTTATAAGGGGCTGAACATTAGACTTGGCTATCAGTGCCTTGGCAAAATTTGCATTTTAAAAAAACTAATGCAGAGGCAGAGCCAGATGGTAGCTAAGACATCCCGGTGATCATCTCGCCACAGAGATGCTGATTTAAACAGCTATTCACACACCAAGCAACCTTCAGAAGAGCTAAGGAATCCAGGTGAGAGACAGAAAGCAGCAGCAGCATTGGGAAGAAGTCAAGAAGAGATACCCTTGTCACCCCTCTAAGAGCTCTCCAGCTCCAAGCCACAGAGGCTGGAGAGACTCCACACCTCTTATTTGGCACAGGGAGAAGGAATTAAGCACAGAATACAGTCTTGAAAACCGGTACCAGACCCACTATTATAAAACTTAGGGTTGGATAGGCCCCCATGCCTGCTGCCCCCAAGTCCGCACCTGCAGACTCAGCCTGTAGTCTCTTGGTCAAGGGTCAAAGGCACAGCCTCTGCCTCCCCACCATCCAACTCTGGCAGATGGTGAGACAAGATTCCAGCTACTAGGTACTAGGACAGGAAAATCAGCACAGGATTTGGCCTTTCGACTCTGTGTTGGGCCTGCCACAATGAGAGCCAGCATCAGAGAAAGCCCAAAAGCCACTGTGCCCAAGCCAGTGCTCACAGATGGAGCCTCTGGTAGTTTCATCTGATCAACACACCAGCTGCTGATCCAGACAAACCAAGCAGGGATGCCCTGTAGTGCTCAAACCGTGACAGCAGAGCGACAGAGACTTTCCGTAGACCCCAACCTAGGGAGCCACCTAGTGCCGAAATAGGAGAACTGTCCACAGCTTCAGACATAATGAGCCGGCCTCTTAGAAGTGTTGGAAGACAGGCAGACAAAGCCAGATTACAAAGATTGAGGAAAAATTGCAAATGCTTTGATGGACACACAGTGTCATATGCCAACAGACATTAAGAACTTGGAGAGATACATGGCCTCACCACATGAACAAAATGAGGTGTCAGGAACCGATTAGATCCCAACTGATATATGGAAATTATCAGCTGCAGAATTCAAAATGGCTGTCTGAAGGAAACTCAGTGAGCGTCAGGAAAACAGAGAAATAGTTAAGCACTCTAATCATAAACCTAACAGAGATATGGAAATGATTTGAAAACTCAAAGATTGTTCAGCTGAAGAGTAGTAAGTGGAAATAAAAATAGAAAGTTGGGGCCGGTGCTATGGCATAGTAGGTAAAGCTGCTGTCTGCAGTGCCGGCATCTCATATGGGCCCCGGTTCAGGTCCCAGCTGCTCCACATCCAATTCAGCTCTCTGTAATAGCCTGGGAAATCAGTGGAAGATGGCCCAAGTCCTTGAGCCCCTGCACCTACACCTGCACTTGGAAGAAGCTCATGGCTCGAATCAGCCCAGCTCTGTTGTGGCCATCTGGAAAATGAACCAGTGGATGGAAGACCCTTCTCTCTGCCTCTGCCTCTCTGTAACTCTGCCTTTCAAATAAATAAATAAATCTTAAAAAAAAATAGAAGGCAGAATAGATCAAACCGAAGCCGAATCAAACAATAGCAGAACAGATCAAACAGAATAATAAAAACCAAAAGCCAAGATATTTGAAAATACAGAAAAGAGAAGAGAACTGAATCTTATAGAAACTTTTTTAAATATCTAAGTCACTGGGACCTAAAAGGCCTAAGGTATAGAACTATATTCCAAGGGACAATAGCAGAAAACGTCCCAAACCTAGACAAAGATACAACTATCCAGATACAGGAATTTCAGAGGTCACCCGAGTCAACTCAACCAATGTACTCCAAGACATATTATAACCAAGCTCTTCAAGGATAAAGATTAAGAGGATTTTCAAAGCTGCGAGACAAAAGAAACCAGAACACTTGATGCTGTCCCAATTTGCCTAACCATAGACTTCCTGACAAAAATCTTGCAGGCCAAGAGAGTGGGATGAAACTGTCACAGGACCAAAGGAAAATAGCTGCCAACTTGGAGCAAAGCTACCCTTTAGATAAGGAGAGATAAGGACATTTCCACACAGACAAAAGCTGAGAAAGTCTCGCTACTCTGTCTGCCCTCTAGGATAGGCTAAAGGAAGTTCTTCAAACTGAAATGAAACAGATGGTAAAAAGTAAAAAGAATATATCAGAAAGACAAAACTCACTGAATAAAAATCCTAGGAACAAAGTGTGCATTTATAGCCAACTTACCTTTGGCAAACACACTAAGAACACACGTGGAAGACAGGACAATCTTTTCAACAAGTGGTGCCGAGAAAACTGGACATCCACATGAAGAATGAAACTAGGTTCCTATCTCTCGCCATATATAAGAACTAACAAAGTGAATGAAAGACCTAAATCTGAGACCTGAAACTATGAAAGTAACATAGGATAAATGTTTTAGGACACTGGAATGGGCAAGAATGTTTTTGAAACTTACCCTAAAATAACAGAAAACAAAAGCAAAAATAGATATATGAAATTTCATCAAGCTAAAAGGCTTCACACAGCAAAGAAAACAATCAACAGAGTGAAAAGACAAACCACGCAACGGGAGAAAACATTTGTAAACTACACATCTGATGAAGGATTAACAACAAGAATATATAAAGAATTCAACCATGAAGCACAGAAACAAATGATACAATTTTTGAAAATAGAAATAAACCTGATTAGACATTTTTCAAAGAAAGACATACAAATGGCCAACAGGTGTGTGATAATACTCTCAACATTACTAATCAAAACTGCAAAGAAGGGGCCTGCATTGTGGCACAGATTAGCTCACAGCTTACAAGGCCAACATCCCACATGAGTGCCAGTTCAAATCCCAGCTGCTCCACTTCTGATCCAGCTCCCTGGTAATGGCCTAGGAGAGCAGTGGAAGACGGCCCAAATGCTTGCACCTCTCCTGTCCATGTGGAAGACCCAGATGAAACTCCTGGCTCCTGGTTTTGGTCTGGCCCAGTCTTGGCCATTATGGCCATTTGGGAAGTTAACCAGCAGATGGATGAGTCTCTGTCTCCCCCCCCCTCTCTATAACTCTGCCTATCAAATAAGTAAATCAATTTAAAGAAAAATTTTCAATAAATCTAAAGAAAATGACGTATCACTTCACTACAGGTAGATTAGCTATTGTGAAAATAACAAAAGATGACAAGTGCTGGCAAGGATGTGAAGAAAAGGGAACACTTTCACACCGGAGGGGTAGCCACTACAGAAAAAAGCAGTATGGAAGTTCCTAAAAACAAGCAAACAAAAAACCCTAAACAGAACTACCATATGGTCCAGCAACCCCACTACTGGGTGTATATACAAGAGTAATGATATCATATTCAAAGAGACATCTGTACTCCTCTGGTCATTGCAGCACTACTCCAAATAGCCAACTAGTAGAAATAACCTGTGTCCATCAACTGATGGATGGATAGTGAAAATATGATACATAAATACCATGGAATATAACTTATCCATAATATGGATGCATTAAATCTTCTCATTGGCAAGAACATGGACATCATTATGCTGAGTGAACTAAGCCAGGCAAAGAAAGACAAGTACTGCATGACCTCACGCATATGTAGGATTTAGAAAAATTAATCTGATAGAATTTGAGAGTGGAATCATGGAAGTTAGGGCAAGGAGTGGTGGGAGGGATGGGAAAATGTTAACAAATACTATATTATTGTTAGGAGGAAGAATTTCTGGTGTTCTATTATACAGTAGGGTGACACCTCTCTCTCTCTCTCTCTCTCTCTCTCTCTCTCTCTCTCACGCACACACACACACACACACAGCTCAAGGAGAGGAATTTTGAAGGTTCTCACCAAAATATGAGATCATAAATGTTTGGAGAAAATGTTTATATTTGTCCTGCATTGAACACTGCACCATGAATACACATGTTGAGACACCACAGGGTACCCCAAACATGCACAATTGTTATATATAAATTAAAATATTCTAATATAATTTAGAGCAGAAGTTGACATATTTTCTTATTAGAGGTGCAGTAATCATTTTGAGCTTTGCAAGCAATACTGCCTCTGTTGTAACACTCAACTCTATGAAAGCAATCAAACAATATTGAAACAAAAAGGCATAGCTGCACTCTGATAGAATTCACCATCAATTTGGCAATCCAGATGTGACCCACCAGCAGTAATCTGTACACCCCCACCTTAGAAAACCTGTGCCTATACCCTCCAGTTTGTATGTGTATCTTATCTCAAATACCTGTGATGAGATAGTACCATCATTCAAACTGAATCCAAATGGTTGCCACTGCAGGACATCATATTGAGTGAAATAAACCAGACACAGAAAAATACTGCATCTCCTCCCTTATATGTGGAAGGTAAAGGCTTTTAAAAAAATTAAATATAAAATAAAATAGAAATGTCTGGGTATAGCAGTTCTGCTAAACTACACAGTTTTGTTCAACTTGGTTTCAAATCTCTGTCAAGTTGTTAAGAATTATATACTACTATAGTTTTAATTATCTGTGACTATTTTAAAATTTATGTCAGTGCCATTGAACATTGTTTCATTTGATTATTGCTTAGAGCCCCTGCCTATATTCCTGCTGGACTACAGCCTTTTTACTTTTTATCTGTTGAACTCTTTATTTAGTAGAGCATTGAGCCTTTGACTATACTACAAATTCAAAATATGTTATCTCAAAAATAATAAAATATTAAGTTAAAAAAGACAGGTGTCTTTTAAGTTAAAAAAAAAAAAAACAGGTGTGCAGCTGGCTTGTACAGTTATTCATCACCAAAATACTGTTGGTCAAAATGCTGGCCAGGAACTCTATATCCTGCAATCCCAAGCACTCATATTACCACTTAGCAGTATCATAAACACACTGAAACCCACATGATTTCATAAGAAAGAAATCATAGAGGGTTAGTATTGAAAAACAAAGGGGACTAACCTTTCATGTTTAGTAACCAAATTATATAAAATATATATATATATACACACACACACATATATATTCTAAAGCAATCTAAGAATCTTTTCTTCATATCAAGTTCCTTTTCAGTTTCATGGAAACTTCAAGTAATGAAGCACAGTTATAGACTCGAGACATGACTGAACTGACGCTGCATGCTGGGCCCTTCCCCTTGGCCCGCTGCGATGAGAGAATGTGATTCACATTGGCTGTTGCCGTGAGTCCCAACCTGATGAATTACCATATGAGAGAAAATCTTGAAGAAAGACTCTTGTAAATCCCCATAGGATTTTTATTCAATTTGTGCATTCACTTGTTCCATAAATTTTTTTAAAGATAAAGCAAGAGACAAGCCATCTTAGCTGGGTTGTGGTTCACCGGAAGCTACAGTGAAATGGGGGTGCAGAGTGGGGCACAGGAAGAAGAGCCACACAAACAACAACTCTGAAAAAAAATTAGTGGACACAAAAAGTCTAATCAATGTCCATGCAGACCAACTTTTCTGTTTGTAAAAACAATGCCTTATTCCTTTGCTTTTGTTATATGAATCAAACAGGCTTGATCTAGTTCTCAAACATCTTAAATTGCCACTCTCTCCTCCTGTAACCATTCCAACATCTCATTGACGACAGCGCCAGAACTCCATCTCCAAAAGCGTCTCCTATCCGTGTGTGATGTTTTACGGTTAGAAGCCCAGTTAACCTGCTCTAGTTTGGTTTCCTGAGATTCAAAACGTCTAACTCACTTAGCTCCCCTGTTTCCAAGTGGGCCAAGGCTAATTAAAACTTTAGGGATACACAAAAAACACTAGGTATTGAATTTCATATCAAAATAGTTACTAGAAACAATTATCCATGGAAAAACATTTCTTCTACATACTTGAGTGACATTTTTGTTTGCTTTCAGTTTATAGCTCTGTTTCAAGTCCCACATGAAAACCTGCTTGTTCCTGCTATTTATACCTTTCAAATATTTATACACCACAAATATGCACTTAATTCCTTGCCTTGAAACTTGGTTCATATTTTCATAGATATACAGATATTTTTTGCAATAAAATGGAATTAAATGACAAGGCACCAACCTGGCTCTCTTTTTGTTGATAGGTTATAAAATCCTTCATCTCGTTCCAAGAAGAAAGCTTTTAACTCGCTACCAATTTCTAGCCATTAACTCTCATCTTTAGTTCTTCATCCCTTCAAATACTAAGGATCATGTACTCTTAAGGCAGTTTGGCAGATTTACAATATGTGAATCCTGAGGGAGTGAGACTTCATGGAAGTACCAATGCACAAGGTGTTATTTTCAAAAATGGATGAAAGAAATGTCCTGAGATGTTTAGATTTTAGTCTCCTAAAAAGTTGCATTTTGCTAATGAACTAATAAATAACTAACCAATGAGGACATTTTTCTGTTGGTTATCACAACACTATACAGTGTTCTCCCAAACTGTGTCTTTTAAATGCATTAACTCCCAGATATGGCATTGGCTGAAGTAATAAATGTAAATGCTGCTTATTAAAAAATAACGTCAGTATGTTGATTTTTGTACCAACATATAATGCTTAGTCCATGTTTTCCAAAATGGGGGAATGATAGTGAAATTTATTGGAGAGTAATTCTACCTACAATGGAACAATGTCCCACCAGCATTTTCCCTCAAACATGACATGAATTAACAGAGTTCTAAGTTTCATAAACAAATCCAATATATTTTCATCACCCGTTCCCCCAAATGTTTTTATTGGCTAATTAATGTATGCAGCTAACAAAATACACAAGAATTTAAGTCAGGTTGTTGAGATTTTATAGTGAGATAAAGCTAATTCAATTGTGGTGTTCATGGGTATAATACAGTTACAATTAGATACTCAGATGGAGAGGAGGTAGCTGTGTCTGAAGAACCAGTCTCCAAATAATCTGGATTCTGTTACTTCAATTTTTTCATTGTATGTCTACATTACTTTTAACGCTGACAGATTTATTGATTGATGAGGCAAAGCAACAAAAGTAGGTGAGTAGGGAAGAGTCAGAGGGGAGAGTGAGAAAGGGAGACAGAAATCTCCTCCATCCACTGATTCACTCCCAAATAGGCATTCCTGGGGCTGGGCCAGGCCAAAGGCAGGAGCCTGGAACTCAGTCCAAGTCTCCCAGGTGGGTGGCAGATACCCAAGCACCTGGGCCATCGTCTGCTGCCTTGTAGGTGCGTTAGTACTTCTATCAGAGAGGCTGATGCGACTTCGCTCTGCTGCTCCTGAGTCCCCTTCAGACCCATGGGTTGACAGCCGAGTGGGGCCTGAATTGGAAGCTGGATTGGAAGCAGGAAGTAGCCAGGACTCAAACCAAGCCATCCGATATGGAGATTACCTTGCTGTGCCCACAATGCCCTCCCCTATCATTTCCATTTACAAATCACAGGTCTAGTCAGTGGCCACTGTGGTTTACAGGTACCTATACCCATTTATTACTTTTAATAGCATTTTTGTGTATTTGGTTGGATTTTATACATAATTGGTCATATTATTGACAAATAAAGACAATTTTACTGCTTTTCCAATTAAAGTGCTCTTAGTTCATTTTGTTTTATTGAAATTGGGTAAGACCTTGTATGAGTGAGCCCTTCCTTGCTGTAGCGAAATACCTAGACAGGCTAACTTTACATAGCAAGGAGATTTATTTGCCTCAGTTTTGGGGGCTGAAAGTTCAAACAGCACTGCCCAAGCTCTTGTAAGGGCCCTGAGGCAGCTGACAGGAGCATGCGGAAGACGACAATCAAATCTCTAAACAGGAAGCTGGAGAGGGGCTGGGTGGGGCCAAGCTCAGGCTCTTACAACAGCGCTGTCTCAAGAACTCACTTGGGTCCTGTGAGAAATACTGCCCTTCAGAGGATGCCCCCAAATGACCTCAGAACTAGATCCCACCTCCTAAAGATTCCATACTCCCTCCCAATGCTGCTACCCTGAAGGCCAACCTTCCAGCACGTGGACCTTTGGGGTAGGCAGAGGGCAGGCAAACAAAAACAAAGCACAGCAGAGCTCAGTACAGTGTTGACTAGTTATGGTGAGACTTTGCTTCTGCCTTTCTTACCATAGAAGAAAACTGATGTTGGTTATCAGTTCCATAGCCACACGTAAGATGATGCTATGTGTGGCATCATCAAGACGTTTCATTCAAAACGCCGTGAGCTGTACATGTTTCACAGATGCTTTATTGGAGAGGTGATGTCCCCATCAATCCCTAGTTTTTATTTTTTTAAAAAAGTGTTACATTTAACCATATGTTGTTCTCTACACATATTGAGATGATCTTCTGGGTTCTTTTTCTACCTTTAGAAATTTGTGAATTTGACTGATTTGCAGATGTGAAACCAATTTTCATTTCAAAAATAAATTCAACTTGGTCATGGTGTATCACCCTATGTAGATGTATCTGAGTTGTTTGCTAAGAAGGTCTGTGCCTATTTTCATAAAGAATGTTCTGTAGTTTTCTAATATGTATTTGGTTGTGGCAGAAGGAGAATTCTGGCTTTCCTTATTTATCCTTTTTTATGTATATAGGAACTATAATGATTCTTCTTTATTTCTAATATTAATAGGTTTTATGTAAATAAGAGCAAAAGTCTATACCCATATTTTCTTTATCTCCCTAGAGATCTTTAATTAATTTATACTGGTCTTTTCAAAGCATATGACTTTGTTTCATTGATTGCAAATTTATTTTCATTTTCACCCTTTTACTTGGAGTTTAATTCATTCTTTTTAGCATTTGAAAGAGGGAGCTTAGAGAATATTTTACACTCCCTTCTATTACACATTTAAAACTATAAATTTCAGTCACTGCTTTAGTTGCATCTCACCAATTTTGCTATACTTATTTGCAGCCATTTTATTTAAAATATTTCCTAGCTCTACTAGTGATTATTTCATAGAGCTTCTGTAGTGTTAATCCCAAGTGTTAATCACCAAGTATCCGAAGATACTGCAAATATCTTTTGGCTGTTTTGCAATTTCATTTTTGTGATCAGAGAACAAATTATATGATTTCAATTCTCTTATGTTACAATATTTTAGAACTCAGTACAGAGACTATGTTGGTAATGTGATGTGTGTACTTGAAAAGTATGTATTTATCAATAGAAAAAACATGTGACAAAATGCAACACATATTCATGGAAGGAAAATAAACTCTTAATAAAAGTAGCAGTACAAAGGAATTCCATCAACTTGTTAAAAAAATTATCTGAGGGCAGACATTTGAGTTAGTAGTTAAACTGCCATACCACATCAGTGTCTGAGTTTGAGTCCCGGCTCAGCTCCCAGTTCCAGCTTCTGGTTAATGTGCACCCTGGGAGGCAGAAATAATGCTTCAAGGGACCAGGTTCCTGCCACCCACATGGGAGACGTGGATTGAGTCCCCAGCTCCTGGCTTTGGCTCTGGCAAAACCCTAACCATTGCAAGCAACTGGGCAGAGAACCAGCAGTCAGTACCAAGGAAGAAGAAAATACTTCAGTATAAATCAAAATCAAAATCAAAATCCCAGCAACTAATTTTGTAAATATTGACAAACGAATTTCAAAGTTTGTTCAGAGAGGTAAAAATCTCAGAATAGGCAACATAATATGGAAAGCTAAGAACAAAGTTGAAAGACTGATACTACCTGACTTTAAAGCTTACTGTAAACCTACAGTAATCAACACAGTAGTGGTGAAGGATAGACAAATAGATCAGTGAAATAAAATAGTGAGTCCCACTACAGATTCACATAAATATAGTCTGCTTGGGGCCAGTGTTGTGGTGTCACAGGTTAAGCCATAGCCTGCAATGCCAGCATTCCATATGGGTGCCATTTTGAGTCCCAGATATTCCACTTTCAATCTAACTCGCTGCTAATGTGCATAGGAAATCAGCAGAAGATGGCACAAGTGCTTGGGCTCCTGTACCCACATGGGAGACCAGCAAGAAGCTCCTGGCTCCTGACTTCAGCCTGGCTCATTCCCGGCTGTTGCAGCCATCTGAGGAGTGAATCAATAGATGGAAGATCTCTATATCTCCCTCTCTAACTCTGTCTTTCAAGTAAATAAATCATATATATGTAATATATACTATATAGTATATATATCATATATACTATATAATATATGACTATATCTGATATATGTATGACTATATCTGATATATATATATATGTATATATATATATATAAAATCTGCTGACCTTTGGCAATGGAGTAAATCGAATACAATGGAGAAATGAATCTTTTTCAAAAGATGTATTTATTTATTTGAAAGGCAGAGAGAGAGAGAGGTCTTTCATCAGCTGGTTCAATCTCCAGTTGGGCACAATGACTGGGGCTGGGCCAGGCCAAAACCAGGAGTGAAGAGTTTCATCTGGGTCTCCCCCACGGGTGGCAGGGGCCCAAGCAAGTGGGCCATCTTCTCTGCTTTCCCAGGCACTTAGCAAGAAGCTGGATTTGAAGTAGCAGCCAGGACTCGACTTGGCACCCATTGGGATGCTGGCATCACAGGCAGTAGCTTTACCCACTATGCCCCAAAGTAGTCTTTTCAAAAAATGCTATTTAGCACAACTAGATATCCACAGGCAACAACAATAACAACAAAAAAATGAATCTAACACATACCTTGTACCCTTCACAGAAACTGACTTTTAAAATGGACCATAGGCCTGAATGTTAAACAGAAAACTGTAAACCCCCTGGAAGATAACAGGAGAAAATCTATGATGGCCTGAGTTTGCTGTCACTTGAATATAACACCAAGCTCAACCTCATTAAAATTCAAATTCTCTGCTCTGTGAAAGAGTACGAATAGATGAAGAGACAAACCACAGGGTACAAGAAAATATTTTCAAAAGACATAGATGATGAAGGATTGCTATACAAAATACACCAAGAACTCCTAAAGCACTAAGAAAATAAACAACCTAATTAAAAGATGGAGCAAAGGTCTTTAGAAACATCTCACCAACGAAGATATACAAATGGCAAAGCAATGCAAAGTTGCCCCACATTGTACGTCATCGGGGAAATGCAACTCGAAACAGTGAGACATTACTACACACGTATTAGAATGGCCAAAAATCAGGATACTGACAACACTGAACGATAACAAGGAAGTGAAGCAACAGAAAATTTCATCCATTGCTGGAGGGAATGGATACTGGTAACCGATTTGGAAGCATCTGACCATTTCTTATAAAACTAAACATAGTCTCACCACACAACCCCACAGTTGCTCTCCTTCATACTTATTGAAGGAGTTAGGAACGTAGGAGCATCACAGGTACTGGTGGAAGCTTTATGCATACTTGTGAAAACCTGTAACCAACCAAGACATCTCTCGGTGAGTGAGCAGAGAACCAAACCAGGAGACTTCCAGACAATAGAACGTTAGGCAGCACTATAAGTAAATGAGCTTTCAAGCCACAAAAAAGACACATGGGACTCTTTAATGCATATCACCAAGTGAAAGAAGCAACCAAAGGCGGGGGAAACCCTTACAAAATTATTTTAAGAGGCCAGCACTGCCTTAATCCCAAAATCAGAGGTGCAACAAAAAAAGAGAACTATACACCAATATCTCTCTTGTATACAGATGCAAAAATCCTCAGCAAAATACTAGCAAATCGAATCCAACAACACATCAAAAAGATCATCCACCTGGACTAAGATTTATCCCAGGGATGCAGGGACGGCACAACATAAGCAAATCAATAAATGTCAAACATGGCATCAACAAACTGAAGAACAAACAAAAAAAAAGTATGATTATCTCAACAGATGCAGAGAAAGCAGATGTTGATAAAATACAACACTGTTTCATGGCCAAAAACCCTTTAAAAATTGACTATGGAAGGAAAAATCATAATCACCAAACCCTTGAGAAACCCAATTTTTCCATACCTTGTTTCTAATAACTTATTTCTTCTGCTTTCTACTGGATGACATTGACCAAGACCAAGAGAATTAAATAGAGATACCTGTCCAAGAAAAGATTGAAAGGAAAATTAAGAAAAAAAAAAAGGTAGCAGACTTAATCCAGAAAATCCATTTTTAACCATAAAACAATGAGTAGCTTATTTTTTACAAAGCTTTTCTTTATTCATAGTGACTATTCTGTATATATCAGAATAAGCACACTGCATTGAATATGCACAGTAACACTGGACATTTTCTGGCCCACCAGTCCCTCAAGTTTTGTGTGTGAGGAGACTGACACACAGATGGCTTGCTAATTTAGACAGCTGATTATAATTATTCACCACCATTAAACTTCTGCTCCAATGCTTTCCCACTGAAGTTGATGAGGCAGGATGTTGCTTGAGCGAAGCTTTTTCCAAGAAAATTGTTTTCTAATTCCTAATTGCCCTCAAGAATATTTAAGAAAAAGACTGCTATGATGTATGCATGGATTTACAGTAAATCTGTCATATGTCTTCTTCAAATGGGAGATGAAGTCAAAACACAAACCAAAATATAAATGAAGGCAATAGATGTTTCTTCCTGTTTCCCAAATGTCAGTTACGCAACAGCCCATTAGTTTGACTTACCAGTTCACCTCCAGATAATTCCCTGGGTCTTGCAAATATAAAAACCTTTCATGTTCTCTACAGATTGATAAGGCATGCTGAGGAAAAGTGAAGATCTTCATTTTTGTGGCTTCTGGATTCAGAATTCTGCTTTCACTCTTGCTCTCTCTCTTCTGTTCCAACCCAAGCTTGAAATCATCTTCTCTGATTTCTACAAAACAAATAAGCAAACACAGTTAAGACTCATAACAGAATAGGCTTTGTGAAATGATTCCTGGAATGGAGAGGGGGGAAAAAAAGGTTCACGTTGAAGACCTAACATGAACTTGAAACTGAGCAGCAAGAGCCACCCACCTGAGGATTTCCTCTGTGGACTTCCCTAAGGGGGACCGCACTGGTTTTCTCCTTCATGCAATCTGGGTACTCTTCAATCTGTAGGTTCCTCTTTCCAGCTTCATCCCATGTTTCCTCTCACTTCTCCTCTCCTCTGCAGAACTAACAGATCCTTTTCTGGTCTTTCTCTAACATCATCATTGTCTGCCTTTTTCTTGTGCACCAATACCATGTAACACCCAAGTCCTTGGGTTTGTGGGATCTAACCTCCTGCTTGCAGAGCCCCTTATATCTCATTTCCAATTCTACTTCTACAAGGAATTCTGGTGAGAGTTGCTCAAAATGTTGATTTTCAGGGGCCAGCACTGTGGCATAGCTCTCTGCTATGGCCTGGGAAGGCAGTAGAAGATGCCCAAGTCCTTTGACCCCTGCACCCATGTGGGATACCTGGAAGGGGCTCCTGGCTCCTGACTTCGAATCAGTGCAGTTCCGGCTGTTACGGCCAATTGGGGAATGAACCAGTGGATGGAAGATCTCTCTCTGCCTCTCCTCTCTCTCTCTGTGTAACTCTGACTTTCAAAAAATAAATAAATCTTTAAAAAACTTTAGAGTCCATGTCATTTGACCATATTCTCAGTCTAGTTATGGAATAGCCAAGACAGTGCTATCCAGCCCTGTTAAGCACCTACTATGCACAGATCAGGCACAGAGCACCGACCTGGGTACAACCATGAAGGCAGCTGAGTATGTCTAACAGTTTGGAACGTAATAAAAACATAATAAAATTTAAAATTAAAATCCAATAAAAATAACATGAAGCCCCTAACATATTGTTAAGTATGTTGGGACATAGCATTTTCCAAAAAAAAATGCCTTTTATCATAGATTCTGCAATATAACATAGTCAATCACTATGACTGATGTGAAATTACCTTGTTCATTCAGGAGATATAATACTACTGCATGCCAATGAAAGGAAACATTATAGTTTGTAAACCTAAAAGGTAATAAAATCTAAGGTCTAGCTTCAGCAGTCATGTCCATTGCAAACATGACATTTTCAAAAATACAACATGAAAAAACATTTTAAAAATTATTTTTCCTATAATACCCTTCATGTTAAAGGATCAAATTTTCCAGGCTTAAATAAGAAAGTTACACAGTAATTTCTCCTTTTGATATGCATGCATTTTCATTCACTTCTGCTTTATTTAAAAAATGACTGAAAGTAAAATATTATTCTATTTTTTCAATAAGCATTTATCAACAGTACTCTCTGCTAGACAATAAGAATTAGGTTTTAGCAAAGGCAAAGTTAGAGAAGTAGAAATAAACTTTAACCTCATGAGAATATTCATGTAATAGTAAGAAAACCTTCAAAGATTCACAAGAGCCTATTAACAATTTACTATACAACATACTATCAAGTACACAGGAATTGGGAAGACAGTAGCAGGGAGTATTCACTGTGGGTTGCGGTTAGACCTCTAGCTTAAGACTTAGTTAGAAAATGGAACTTAAAGGTATTTGTGTAACTGCTGTACTGAATTAGCACAATCTGTAGCTTAATTGAAAAATATTATTTTTATTCCCAGAATTATTCTCTAAACCTTATTGATTAGGAGCAATTTCCACCAGCAAATGAAAAACTCCAGGCTCACTATTAGATAATAAACAGAATTACAATCACTTTAAGGCAAACACAACCTCAATTCATATTTACCACATATAGTCTGAGATGGGAATAATTTTTTGTAAAATAGATTTAACACCAACTCTTCTCCCTCCACCAGTGTGGGTCAGTTTCCCCAAGTTTGCTGGCAAGGAAGGAGGACAGGTGAGGCAATGCCCTGTGGCCACCAGCCTTCGCAGTCTGCACCCACCTACAGATTCTTAAAGCTGACTCTGTTCCAAAAAAAGTACTTTTCTGGGTCTTCCAAAGAATCTCTGATTAGCTGCTCTAATTGCTGTCAATTTGCTGTGAAGGTGTGTGCTTTTAATCCAAGTGCTTGCCTATGAATTTTCCATCTTACTGAAGTAAGGATCCCCCTGCCATCGTTGCTGTATTCTCTCTTCCCTCCCCTGCCTCCCTCTCTCTCCAGTGGTGTGCTGCAGCCAGCCCCATGAGAGTGACCTTTGTGTGCTTGTTCCCAACTCCATGTTCAATGACGTCAAGTTGATAGCTTCTAATAGATCCTAAGAGCCACGTAGACATATTTCCACCACGAAAGCTGACTATTGCTACAAAGTAGTGGTGGGAGAAGACCTGTTTTTGTCATTTTGTTGTTTCATTTTTCTTGGTAGGATCCATCTTTCAGCATAACACTGACTAGGTCCATGATAACCTATAGAAATATATTAGGTCTCCAAAAGGTGAAAGGAAAATATGCATTATGAAAAAACTATGCATGGATAGAAGTCTTTTGGTAAACCCCAATGTTGTCTCTTCTACTGGACCCAAAACCAAGGCAACAACTTGCATTTTTTTTTTTTTGTCTTCTAAATATACTTGGTAAGAGCTGGATCACACAAAACCTCCTGTGGGAGTCATTAATTAAGCTTCCTACACACCCCTGGAAGCCTCTTCATCCTTGAGCTTGATGAAGAGGAGCAGGTACCTGGCATTCCAGGCATGGCTCACAGCAAAACCTTCTCCCAAGACATCCTCTGTCCCAAATCCACTCTTTGGCTTACTTCTGTCTTTGTAAATTCATGTGTATTTGGTGTCTTGGAGTCTTGCGCAGAACTCCATTTTAGCATCCTGTTTCAACAAGCGAACATAACTAATGTAAAAGAGGAGGGAATCTCTATCATGTATTTTGTTGGCAAGGATTACTAGATAGGAGACCCACTGAGAAACATGCCAATCCCATATTTTGTGGTTGTAGTTATTGGTGGGTTCTTTATGTTTTTATGTGAAGGGAGGCAGATTTCTGAGTTAAAACTTACCTAATTTAAAGGGTACAGCAGTTAAGATGATGCTCGGAGTGCCCACGTCCCATATCAGAGTTTCTGGGTTCCAGTTCTAGCTGTGCTCTATTCTAACTTCCTGCAAACATGCACCCAGAGAGGCAGCAGGTGCTAGCTCAAGTGGCTGGGTCCCTGCTGCCTACATGAGAGAGTCAGATTAAGCTCTGTGCTGCTGGCTTTGGCTAGCTAGTCCCGGCTGTGGGGGGAATTTAGAGAGTACACTAGCCTATGAAGATCCCCCTCCCCCTCCCCCTCCCCCTCCCCCTCCCTCTCCCCTCCTCCCCTTTGCCCCCTCCCAGCCTTTGAATTTAAAGAATGAAAATAAATTCTTTAAAAAGTCATTTGAAAGAAAAAAGACTGAATTAACTGAACATGATTCTGAACAAATTACTGTGTTAGACTGGGAAGTACTTTATATGTAATGTGCAAAGGAATCTTCCAGGACTCTTGTTAAAATGCGGACTCTAAGAAGTCTCCATGAAGCTGAGATTCAAGGTCATGCTCATGCTACTGATCTGGAACTATTTGCATACCAAAGTACTAGATAATACACACATGTATAACTATTCATATACATGTATGTAGAGACTCATAATTCTGTGACATGATTATTATCTCTATTTCATTAATAAAAAAGCTGAAGCTGAATGAGATCAGCTTGTACAACCACACAGGCAAGCAGCACAAGAGATTCAAAGTGCTTTTGTATTCTTTCACTCTTTACCTGGGGTGAGACAGCATCACTTAAGTTATTATTGTTTTTATTTCAGACTGTAAACTTTACTTTTTTTAAAAAAAAGTGTTAAATCTACTTTCTTCATATAACTAAATTTCCTATTTTTAATTTTACCATTTTTGAAATTTGTATTTGAAAAGTCTAACAAGAGAGAGACAGATCTTCCATCTACTAGTTCATTCCCCAAATGCCCACAGTAGTCAGGGCTGCCTCAGGCTGAAACCAGGAGCCAGGAACTCTATCCATGTCTCACTCATGAGTGGTAGGAACTTACGTACTTGAGCCATCACCTGCTGCCTTCCAGGGTACACATTAGTATGAAGTTAGAATCCGAAGCAGGGGCTGGTGCTGTGGTGTAGTAGGTAAAGCTGCCACCTACAGTGCCAGCCAGCATCCCCTTATGGGTGCCAGTTCAAGTCCAAGTTGCTCCACTTCTGATCCAGCTCTCTGCTATGGCCTGGGAAAGCAGTAGAAGATGGCCCAAGTCCTTCGGCCCCTGCACCTGCGTGGGAGATCTGGAAGAAGCTCCTGGCTCCTGGCTTCAGATCAGCACACCTCTGGCTGTTGCAGACATCTGGAGAGTGAATCAGTGGATGGAAGACCTCTCTGCCTCTGCCTCTCTGTAACTCTGCCTTTCAACTAAACAAACTAATCTTAAAAAAAAAAAAAAAAAGAAAAAGAAAAAGAAGCAGAGCCAGAGCCACATCCAATGTGGATGCAAGTGTCCCAAGAGACATCTTGACTGCTGTGTCAAATGCCAGCCTAATATTCCTTTTTTTAAAAGTAAGCATTGAGATTCTCATATTTCATAGCCCAGAACTATAATGGATTAAATCAAAATTATGTTCAATGCTAGTTATTCCTTTATTCATGTCTAGGGTACCCAGTGATTGTCTACTACTTGTTGGAGCATGTCTAAATGGTACAAATGTCTATATTAAAGACAGGTATTTTATAATCTATAAAGGTATAGCTCTGGATCCTTAGGTAATTCCAGCTTTGCTATCTAATAAGCAGCTGTCCCTTTGTCAACTGGAATAAGCAGATTTTCTAAAATGCTTCATTTCTGCTCACCTCATTTGCTAACATTGAATCTGTACAAAATGCTAACCAAAAGACGCAAATGCCAAGCCCCAAGAAAAACTGTGATTCAAGGCAACTTCCCTTCAAAAGGTGGTATTTTTTTTTCAATTTTTATTTAATAAATATAAATTTCCAAAGTACAACTTTTGGATTATAGTGGCTTTTCCCCCCCATAACCTCTCTCCCACCCACAACCATCCCATCTCCTACTCCCTCTCCCTCTCCTATCCTTCATCAAGATTCATTTTCAATTATCTTTATATACAGAAGATCAACTCTATACTAAGTAAAGATTTCAACAGTTTGCACCCACACAGATACACAAAGTATAAAGTACTGTTTGAGCAGTAGTTTTATCAAAAGGTGGTATTAATCCCCTTTTCCTACAAATGTCAGTCTAACAAGGTAATAGGCATTAAGTCCCTGACAGCTCCCAAATGCCTTGCTCACCTACAGCTCACTAGTACAAATGACAGAATTATTGGTGAAATAGTGATTCCTTCAATATATCAGTGTTTATATACTTCCTACTTAACTGTGGTCATTGCTTCCAGTACTCAACCCTTGGGTCTTTTCTCCTTTAAGCATGTTTAAAACTAAAAGGAAGGAAGACAGAAGGACGTGAGTCACATGCTAACAAGAACAACAACACACTGTTGGCCACAGATAATTTCCTGAAACCAGTATGAGAAGAAATCAGCTATGTGAAAGAAAAACATTTGCAAGTCATTTTGTGAAACAATAAAATTTAACAAATATAATTGAAAAGAGAAAAAAATCTTTCCAAACTAAATATCCATTTCTGAGCCTAAGGCAACAAATAAATAAATAAAGCGAAGGGAATGTACAACCTTAGTAACTGCTTAAGCTTGCTTTCTAGATCTACAATCTGAATCAGAAATTCTTTAATAAAAGCAAAAAGGTGAAATTCCCTTTTAAAATATGTTCTATTATGCTCTCGGTACAAGAGATTTAATGGAGTGTTACACATTCTGGAGTTCATTGAGTGTTCATGTTGAAAATATCTCCTTGGAAAATGGAATTTAATAGCTGGGACTCTTTTCATGTGAAATATTACATCAAAAAAACCAAAACAAACACAAAACATTTGATCATCTCAACAGCTGCTAATAATCATTTTGATAAAAGTCAGTCCAGTTCTTGGTTTTAAATATTTTTTAAAAAAACTAAAAAGGCATTCTATTTTTATGCAAAAATATCAACTTGTCTCAAGTCAGTAGCCATGTCCTTACTTAGAGAAACTATGAGGCACTCCCATGCATAAAATCTAGAAGTCTAGAACAGACAAAGGATATTCACAATCTCAGAATTTATCTAGGATTTTCAGCAAATTACATAAAATCTAAAGCAAAACATGGAGTTATCTACAATGAAAAAGAGGGATAAAAATTCTATCTAGAAAATCTAAGATAATAGGAAGGTTGCTAGTCAGAAAGGGGAGGGTTGCGGGTGGGAGGGACGTTATGGGGGGGAAGCCATTGTAATCCATAAGCTGTACTTTGGAAATTTATATTCATTAAATAAAAGTTAAAAAAAAAGAAAGTTCTGTAAATCAGACACTCACAAAACAGAAAAAAAATCAGTATCTGTCATGTCAGCAGTAGAGATTTAAAATAAAACACAAAATGTGTAGAAATAACATTTTAAACAAATACCCAAGAACCATGACTCTCTCCTCAGTTATTAAACAACTTGAATATATGCTAAAAATATTTCATGTTCATGGAAGAGGAAATGGAATATTATTGAAACGTTAGTCCTGTTAACATTTATAAATATAAAGCTATTACGTGAAAATTCAAGAGGTGCTTCTTTTGAAAGTAGACAAAAAATACTTCCATACTTAACAGATGAAAAAGAAAAGTTTGAAAAAGAAGAGTAATGGGTGTAAAAAGTCTGTATGCTACCAAATATTGAAACATGCTATGCTAACCTTTGTATGACCACATAAAGAGTAGAAAGGCCACTATGGAATGGGAGAAAATATTTGCAAATCATATATACGACAAATATATATGATCAATATTCAGAATATATTAGCAGCTTCTACAATTCAACAACAAAATAACCGAGCAGCCGAATTTAAAAATAGACAAAAGGGGGATGGCAGGTAAAGCTGCCTGTGGCACTGAAATCCCATGGGGTTGCCGGTTTGTGTCTAGGCTGCTCTACTTCTGATCCAGCTTCCTGCTGATGGCCTGGAAAGCAGCAGAAGATGGCTAAAGTGTCTAGGGCCCTGCACCCAACGTGGGAGACCCAGATAAAACCCCTGGCTTCAGCCTGGCCCAGTCCTGGTGGTTGCAATCATTTGAGGGGTGAATCAGTGGATGGAGGATCTTTCCCTCTGTCTCTGTCTTTCTCCCACTCTTGCTATGACTCTGACTTTCAAATAAATAATCTTTTAAAACCAATGGAAAAAAAAAAGAAACATGCTATTAAGATCTGATTATGTGAAGAGCAAGGTACTCTCAAATGCCTAAGAATTAAGTATGTAATAAATAAGGTCTTCTAAGAGAATGAACAGGGGACAATATTTGTCTGATGCATAGTTTAGAAACAATTCCAGAATCTTAAATATCATACACACCCAAAACACACATACATACCCCCAAAAAACCCTAATAAATTACATAATTAAAAAATAAGCAATACTAAATAGGCAAAATTGCCAATTATAGGAGAAAAAAGAATCCTAAACTCAAAAGCAAAGGAACAAATCTAAATTTTTTTAATTTGGTCAATACAAAGAAACAAATTGACTAAAAACTTTCCTGAGCAAAAAACACACTCAATAAAATATTTCCAAGATAAATCAACAAAGAATGTTAACAGAACCTGAAATACACACAGCCAAACACTGAAAACTTAGACTCACCCTTAATAATCAAAGGGGAAAAAACTTAAAGTAATGTGCTTTTCTTTCTTCAAACCAGAAATGTTAAACAACAGGAATGGGCACTGCTGCACACTTTGTCATCTGTTTTCTGCAGTCAGTTTGGAAGTTAACCATTGAATAAGAACTGATCAAGTCATGAGTATTTTGTACAAAATCCATCCACATTTACCAATGATTAAGCAGTCACCAAGAAATAAGCAGAATATACGATCTGTATGTATTTTCACTGAAATGCAGTTCTGTCAAGTCATCAGACCCCCTTCATGACACCTGTTACAACAGACTTCCAGAAGCAGGGCATAGTACAAGGGTCAGCTCTGGACAAACTGAAATCTTCCCAAACCAATCACTGGCCAGAAGGACCATGTAGGGGCTAAGGCTTGGGAACTATGTGAAGGAAAAAGTGTTTCTTATTCTACTTGCATGTAAGTCTGTAGAGTATGTCTGGCACGTTTTCAATGAAATCATTTTTCTTGAAAACTAATTTCATGAAGCAGCTGTGACTTCCATGTGTGAGTTCAAGTCCCAACTCCACTTCTGATTCCAGCTTCCTACTAATGCATGCCCATGCCGGTACCAAGTGCTTGTTCCTGGGTCCCTGCTACTCACTTAGGAGACCTGGATTATGTTTCTGGCTTCAACCTGTCCCAGCCTGCCCTGGCTGTTGCCGGCCTTTGGAGAATGAACCAGTAGATGGAAAAATCTGTGTTCATGTGTCTCTCTCTGCTTTCTAAATAAATGAAAATTAATAGTAAATTAATTAGTAAAATCTGTGAGCATTTTTTTTAAATGCTAACTTTTGATCATTGACATTCTAATTCCACCCTTTTGGCTGTCAATCAGTATATAACAAACAGAAACACTTGTTTAGCCATCTATGGACTTCCTGATCCAATCTCCAGCTGGCTGTCTCTGGACTTTTGCACTGTTGATTAACATCTGGGTTATAGCTTAACCTAAAGCAAACTGCACACTGTATATAAAGGGAATTATAGACATTTAGCAGCATGTATGTTTTCTCTCCTCTCTCTTGCATCTCCTACTCGTTCTGTATTCCTGTGGAGACTGGAAGTTCTACACTGTCTTGTCTGCATCCACAGTTGAGGTTACATTCATATTGGGTGCAGAAACACTAATTCTGGTAAATCATAGTACATATAAAATTCTCCCAGCCCAAAGGAAACCCACAGACTATAGAGTGTCAATTACTTCTCCTTATAAAAAAGGCTTGCCTACTCTAAGATTATCATACTCCTAGGTATCAGATGGTAGTCTAATGTTTTGCAATCTTGAACTTATTTCAGTAGCCTTACCTCATCACACTTGGCACCAAAGTTAGTATTTCATCTTTGGTGAGGCACTCTGCATTGGTTGCAATGCCATAGCTATTTAGCAATGATGCCAGGCCATCAACACCCCCTGCCCAACCTCTGGCGGCCTACATCTCTGCCAGAGGCCATCAGTGGGGAGAAGAACCAGTACTTCAAAGTTCTCCGTGCGGTTCATGAAAGATCAGGGAGAGTGACCCAAGCCAAGATGAAGACTCTCTGTTTAGCAGTTATGTTTGTATATGATGATGAGATAATCCATAGAAACTCAGGATTAACTCAGAGGAAGTCTGGATTTAATTGCCCCATAGCAGGCTAAAAATAAATGTAAAAGAAAACTGAAAAAATCCCTGGGGAAGCACTCAGACTGTCCCATTCATCATAGAATGAGAAGAAACAAGAGGCAAACAGTACCATTCCAGATTCAAAGAGTTGACCACAGATGACTAAAATGTTAAGTATCCAGAGGGAAAAAAACAAGGGAAACCAAATATTCTAAAGAAATCATCAATAAGGTGGTGAATAACTGAAGATTGGACGAGTTGCTAAATGCAGCCAGGTGAACGCAAGAGGTTCTTGTGTTCCACAGAAGAGCAGGGTAACTATAGTTCATGCCTGATGATGGAAATGGAAGGACTAATTGCCTGGTGTGATTGGTTTCGGCTGTGTGTATCTATGGGAAAACCACACTGTATCCTATAAAAATGTACAGGTATTTCATGTTAGCCCAAAATTTAAAATAGTCTGGAGTCCAGAAATGTATGAAAGCAGATTATGAAGGAGTAAAAAAGAAACCAGAATTTCAACGAAACTACAAAACAGAAACCAGCTGGAAGCTGATCATAAGTTTCCAGTCATTTTAAGGAAGAATGCAAAATTGAATATATAGTCAAAGAACAATTAAACATATAAAGTCCACTACCAATGCAACCTGGAAGCCCTTTTATACCTATATGAGAGGCCTTTTTGCACTTCCTAAATATCAAAGCGATTAACCCCCACTAACCCCTACCTGGCTGCACAGATGGAAAGCTGTTATTGGATTTCCGGGTTCTACCCATTCTGCCTCAAACACAATAATAAAGTGCCTTGTTTAAAAAAAAAAGTGAAGTAGAAACAGTGCAAGATAATATTGTAATAAAGTTGAAGAATTCAGGCAGAAAGAAAACAAGATAGAGCTTATGAAACAAAGCCAAGAATGAATGACACAAATCTTTTCAATAAAATATGGTGATGGTTCCCAGCCTTTTATCATGAGGTTGCATTTTCTTAAATTAGAAGTTATAGACCATCTTAAACTACAGTCTTCTGCAAACCAGGACAGTTACACTTGCACATAACTTGATGAAACATACAATGAGCTAGAACGAATTCAGTTTTGTGAAACTGCACTTCACAAATCAGAAGTGCATTAATGGGGCTGGGGCTGTGCGCAGTGGGCTAAGCCTCTGCCTGTGTAATGGCATCCCATACAGGCACTGGTTCTAGTCCTGGCTGCTTTTCTTCCAATCCAGCTCTCTGCTAATGTTCCTGGGAAAACAGAGGAAGATGGTCCAAGTGCTTGGGCCCTTGCACCTGCATGGGAGACCCCGAAGCAGCTCCTGGTTTTGGATCGGCCCAGTTCCAGCTGAAACAGCCAATTGGGGAGCAAACCAGCAGATAGAAGACCTTTCTCTTTGTTTCTCCCTCTCCCTGTAAATCTACCTCTCAAATAAATGAATAAAATCTTTATAAAAATTTAAAAGTACATTAATGTGAATAGTACTATTCCAATGTGTAAGTATTTTATATACTAATATTATACATGCACATAAACTGATGAGCCCTTATAAAAATCTAATGTCCTTAGGATATCTTTTTCTGAAGATCTTCGCATTCCATCTTCCCAAATACAAAAGAATTTCAAAAAGTTCACAGAAAAATGGAATTTAACATGCTTTCATGCAAAAAATTAATTCATCTATAGTGTATTATACTATATATTTCCCAAGCTTTTCAAAGACTACACATACCATGGAAGTTCTAATAGAAAACACAATACATGATAAAAGATGGCCATGTAGGCCTGTAGGAATTACTACCAAAATGTCTTCTCTTTGGGGTCTATCAGCAAAGCTCCCTGTAGTCCCCAGTTCACTGTCCCATTTTTCTTCACAAATATTCCCCTCCCTAAATCTATCCTAGCGATCACAGTGGGCTGAGTTCCCTTAGGTGCAGACATGCCTTTCCTTCAATGAGAGGTACATAGAAATGGAGTGAGCAGGGCAGCTGTTCTGTCCAGTGATCAAGACACTGGTTAAGACACCCAGGTTTCAGGTTGGACTGCTTGGCTTTGATATCTGCCTCCACTTCTGGTTCTAGCTCCCTGCTAATATGCACCTTGGCAGGAAGCAGTGATGGTTCAAGTGGGGCCCTGCCACTCATGTGGGACACCCAGATTGAATTTTCAGCTCCCAGCTTCACTCTTTGGTCTAGGGCCATCAGAAGCATTTGGGGAGTGAGCCAGAGAATGGAAGTCCTCATGCTCTCTCTGCCTCTTAAATAAAAATTTTAACAAGATAAGGAAATGGTATGAGCAATGTCCTTGAGAGAATGGCTGTGTACTTTGCTTCAACTTTCTCCTTCCTGCTGGGTAGAATGAAAGAAGGGCCGTGCGGTGGGGATAGCAAAGAAAAAAGCTGGGTGGATCCAGCCTCAATGAATTATAAGAAATTCTAGGGAACTCTGAACATGCAACTTCATTTGTCGAAGAGAATAAAGCTTATGTTTTTAAATCATTGGTTTTATTTGCTGTCATGTGCTTTGAAGCTCAGATCTAATCAATACATTGTCTTAGCCACCAACAATTTCCAGCTCTATCTTGTCTAATAAAAATCACATGTGAACATGTGATCTGAATGAACTTCAGCTCATTTACTACAATTATGCTAACTCATTTCTCGCCCTTGCCCTTAGTTGTTCTATTCTTCTCCTTTAACCCCAAATATTAACTCTGATACAGCCTTGCTGACCTATATTATGATTGTCCCACATTGTAATTTGAGCTACTAGCTTCCCAGATCTCCTCATTTGGACACTGAGGTTTATTCTTCTGCATTTCCCTCTGTGTCATCTTCTTCCTTGGTTTTTAGCTTCATTAAGCTGGAGTAAACCCCAAGTAACTTCTGTAGATATGTGCATAGGACAAATACAGTGTTTTGCTAAACTTAAATCTTTGTTAAACTAATTGGTGGGAATTATATGCCACTGTAGTTGAATGACTTTCACTACTTTAAGATTTCTATTTGTTTATATAAATGGAACAGATTTTTTATATTTTATATACAACTCTAAGCAATGCTGATACTTCCCTCCCCTCCCTTTTTTCTTTTAATTTTTGTGATGACATACTTTCAAACTACTTTATAAACAGAGGCTTGACCCTCCACCGAATAAAGGATTCAACAAGTAGAAAGACAACTGTTCCACAGAAGTATAGACAAGGGCTATAAACAATAATCACCAATGCCATCTCACTAGTCCAAGTGATCAATTTCAGTTCACAATTGATCACACTGATAGGTCTAAGAGTCAAAGGGATCACACAAATAAGACTAGTGTCTGCTAATACTAGCTGATAGAATCAAAAAGGGAGAGAACGATCCATCATGGGAAGCGGGATACACAGTAGACTCATAGAATGGCAGATGTCCTAAATAGCACTCTGGCCTCAGAATCAGCCCTTAAGGCATTCGGATATGGCTGAAGAGCCCATGAGAGTATTTCAGGCATGGAAAGCCAAGGCACCCTGAAAAAAAAAAAAGACCTAAATGGAAGATCTCTGTGAGTGAGATCCCAGTGGAAAGAACAGGTCATCAAAGAAGGAGGTACCTTTCTCTGAAGGGAGGAGAGAACTTCCACTTTGACTATGACCCTGTCAGAATAAGATCGAAGTTGGCAAACTCAAAAGGCTTCCATAGCCTTGGCAACTCATGACTAGAGCCTAGGGAGATTACTGACACCATGAACAAGAGTGTCAAATTGTTAAGTCAACAACGGGAGTCACTGTGTACTTACTTCTCATTTGGGATCTGTCCTTGGTGTGTTGTCCAATGTGAAGTAATGCTATAACTGGTACTGAAACAGTATTTTACACTTTGTGTTTCTGTGTGGGTGCAAACTGATGAAATCTTTACTTAATAAATACTGAATTGATCTTCTGTGTGTAAAGATAGTTGAAAATGAATCTTGATGTGAATGGAATGGGAGAGGGAGTGGGAGATGGGAGGGGTGTGAGTGGGAGGGAAATTATGTGGGGGGAAGCCATTGTAATCCATTAACTGTACTTTTAAAATTTATATTTACTAAATAAAAAATTTTTAAAAAATAATCAAATTTTAAGATGTTAATTTCACTCATCTGCATGAATTGTGTTATACTTGTTTTATATATTGTTTATAAAATATGCATATATTGTTTTAAAAGCTACCATAAATCAGAGAAAACATCATATTTGTCTTTTTGAGTCTGGCCTGTTTCACTAACCATAATTGTCTGCAGTTGTGTCCATTTTGTTATAAAAGAATTTCATTCTTTATGGTTGAGTAGTATTCTATCATGTATATACATTTTCTTTGGTCATAAGTTGATGGACATCTGAGTTGATTTTTTTTGACAGGCAGAGTTAGAAAGTGAGAGAGAGAGAGAGAGAGAGACAGAGAGAAAGGTCTTCCTTCTGTTGGTCCACCCCACAAATGGCCACTACGGCCAGTGGGCTGCACCAATCCGAAGCCAGGAGCCAGGCGCTTCCTCCTGGTCTTCCATGCAGGTGCAGGGCCCAAGCACTTGGGCCATCCTCCGCTGCCTTCCCAGGACACAGCAGAGAGCTGGACTGGAAGAGGAGCAACCGGGACAGAACCTGGTGCCCCTACTGAGACTAGAACCCGGGTGCCAGTGCCACATGTGGAGGATTAACCTAGTAAGCTGCGGTGCTGGCCATGATACCACATCTTAACCATTGTTAATTGAGCTGCTATAAACATGGGATTACAAGTAACTCTTTCATGTGCTGATTTCATTTCATTTGGGGACATTTCCAGGAGTGAAATGGCTGGGTCATATGGTAGATATTTTCAGATTTCTGAGTAATCTCCAGGCTGTTTTCCTTAATGCTTGTACTAGCTGACATGCTCATCAATAGTGTGTCAGGGTACCTTTCCCCTCACATCCTCACCAGCATTTGTTGTTTTGGTTTTGAACACTAGCCATTCTAACTAGAATGCAGTTTGAAACCTCACTGTGGTATTTGCATTTTATTTGCATTTCCATGCTGGATAGTGATCATTAGCATTTTCTCATGTGTCTGTTGGCCATGTATATTTCACTTTTTGAAAAATTCCTACTCATGTCCTTTGCCCATTTCTTTAATACTGTTTATTTGAAAGTAAGAGTTAGAGAAGGAGAGCCAGAGGTGGGGGCAAAGGTGGGGTGGAGAGAGAAAGAGATCTTATATCCTCTGGTTCATTCCCAAATTGCCATAATATCTAGGACTGGGCCAGGTCGAAACCAGGAGCCAGTAGCTTCTTCTGGGTCTCCCACGTGGGTGCAGGAGCCCAAGTACTTGGTCATCTTCTACTGCTGTCCCAGGCACATTAGTAGGGAGCTGCATCAGAAGTGGAACAGCCAGGAATTGAAGTGGCCCATATGGGATACCAATACTGCAAGCAGAAGCTTAACCTTTTATGCCACAATGCCAGCCCTCCTCATTTCTTAACTGGATTGTTTTGTTATTGTTGAGTTTGAGATCCTTCTCTATTTTAAGTATTAATCCTTTATCAGATGTACAGTTTGCAAATATTTTCTCCCATTCTGTCAGTTGCCTCTTCATTTTATCGAATGTTTCCTTTGTTGTGCAGAAGCATCTTAGCTTGATTTAATCCCACTCGTCTATTTTTACTTTTATTGCTTGTGCTTCTGGAGTCCTATCCAAGAAGTCTTTACCTTGGTCAATGTCTTGCAGTGTTGCCCCTATGTTTTCCTCTACTAATTTGATGCTTTCAGGTCTTGGGTTTAGGTCCTTGATCCATTCAGAGTTGATTTTTTGTGTAGGGTTTTAGGTAGGAGTCTTGTTTTATGTTTCTGCATGTGGAGATCCAGTTTTCCCAACACTGATTGTTGAAGAGACTGTCCTTTCTCCAGGAATGATTTTAGCTCATTTGTCAAAGATTAGTTAGTTGATTGTAGATGTGTGGGTTAATTTCTGGAGTCTCTAATCTGTTCCATTGGTCCACATGCCTGTTTCTGGACCAGTCCCAGGATGGTTTAATTATAACAGTGCTGTAATAGGTCTTAATCTGGTATTGCAATATCTCCAGCTTTCTTTTTTGTTGTTTAAGACTGCTTTAGTTAGTCAGGGTCTCATGTTTTCTTATGAATTTTAGGGTCATTTTTTTCTAGATCTGAGAAGAATATACTTGAAATTTTAATTGGGATTGCATTGAATCTGTAAATTTCTTTGGTTACTATGGACATTTTGATATTAATTCTTCCAATCCATGAACATGGAAGGCTGTTCCATTTTTGGTCTTTTCTTGTTCATAATTTTCACTGTAGAGATCTTTCACATCCTTGGTTAAATTTATCCCAAGATATTTAAATTTTTTGTAGCTATTGTGATTGGGACTGAAACAAGTTCTTTCACAGCCATGGCATTGTTTGTATATGCAAATGTTATTGATTTTTTGTAATTTTTTATCTTTATATTTTTATCATTTTTACAAATGATTCTGGCTAAAACTTCCAGTATGACATTGAATAATAATGCTGAGAGTGGGCATTCTTGTGTGGTTCCAGCTCTGAGTGGAAATGCTTCCAGCTTTTCCCTATTCAGTATTATGTTGTGGGTTTGTCATAAATTTTGATTGTGTTGAAGTATTTCCTTCTTTATCCACTTTATCCTGTCATGAAAGGATATTTTATAAATACTTTCTCTGCATATATTGAGATAATCATATGGTTTTTATTCTTCTATTTGTTAGTGTCATGTATCATGCTGGCAATGTGGTGTAGCAGGTTAACCCCTGCCCTGCAGCACCGGCATCCCATACAGGAGCCAGTTGGAGTGCCATCTGCTCCACTTCTGATCCAACTCCCTGCTAATGTTCCGGGGCAAGCAGTGGAGAATGGCTCAAGTCCTTGGGCCCTGCTACCTGTGTAGGAGACCCAGAAGAAGCTACTGGCTTCTGACTTCAGCTTAGCCCAGGCCTGGTTGTTGCTGCTATTTGGGGAGTGAACCAGAGGATCGAAAGATCTGTCCCTCCCCCTCACTTTGTAACTCAGCCTTTCAAATAAATCTTTTTTTTTAATAAATGTGATGTGTCATATTTACTGATTTACATATGTTGAATTACACCTCCCTGCCAGGCATGAATCCCATGGCCACATAAAAGGACTCTATCCAGAGCTGGAGGTGCTACAGTGAAATAGAAAAAAAAAAAAAACTGTCCCAGGTTTGTGAGAAAAGGCTTCAGAACATCATTCTGCAGCTTGAATCTCACGTTAGAGTTGGGAGCGTATTTTGGGCTCTGCTAGTTACAAACCTGCATCCGGTTTTAATAAACACACTTTATACTCAAAGCCATTGGAGTAAACCATGTAATGAAAGAATTGTCTTGATCTAAATGCGATTCCCTCATTGTCTGGAAGAGAAATGTGAGTGCTGAATCATTAGTTAACTTGATTTCTGCTAAAAGGTTATTGTACTCAAAAGCATTATACTCATAGTTTTAGAATGGAAGACTTTTAGACTATAATTGTACTATATACAGAAAGAATACAAACAAAAGCGCAAGGGTATTTAAATTGCTTTCCTGTATAAATTCTATGTGTGTACACACAAAACTCTGAAAATGTGTTATTTTAATTTTTTTAACTTTTATTTAATGAATATAAATTTCCAAAGTACAGAATATTCATTACAATGGCTTCCCCCCCCATAACGTCCCTCCAACCCACAACCCTCCCCTTATTCATTCCCTCTCCCCTTCCATTCACATCAAGATTCATTTTTGATTCTCTTTATATACAGAAGATCAGTTTAGCATACATTAAGTAAAGATTTCAACAGTTTGCTCCCACACAGAAACATAAAGTGAAAAATACTGTTTGAGTACTAGTTATAGCATTAAATCTCAATGTATAGCACACTAAGGACAAAGTGTTATTTTTTAAATGTAAGCTCATGGTCTATTTCAGAATTCTGCCAGTCCCCAAATTAAATGTGACTCATGTGCCTTGGGTTGTAACTTGTTTTTACGTACTGATAGTATGCCATGTTGAAAATGATCCTGAGAGCCACCAATAAAAGACTATATCCTCCTTCCATTCCAGAATAGGGGTACCCTAAAAAGTTCAAGAAAAATGACATTAAAGTATTAATTAGATGCAAAAAATTTTAGACCCATGCTTTTCATAATGTCCATTTTTCCATGAACTTAAACTTATTCATTCTTTATCCATGAACATTTTTAAATACTTTCAGATATTGCATGTCTTCCATTTTTCTCTACACCTGAAGAAAAACAGAGAGAAATGGAATCCTATGAATTATTTTATTATTGAATTCATCAAAAATAAACTTCCCCTTCCTGTAAACATTATTAAAGGAAATTCGCACTGAGTTCACCATGCCCCAATGAACCATCCATCTCCCTCTTTTGAGATACAATTCATGACTCATAAAATTTACCCTTCTCAAATGTACAATTCAGTGGGTTTCAGTATATTCACAAAACTATGCAGTCATCACCACTATCGAATTCCAGAACATTTCCATCACTTCACATCCACTGGCAGTCACCCCCTCATCTTCCTGGAAACTCAAGGGGCCTTTATGGTCTAAAGAATTCTGGTAATTTAACATTGAAAATTACACTCCATTCCTAGCAACCACTAATCTACTTTTTGTCTCTACTGACTTGGCTTAGGTTGATTTAATACGGATGGATAAATGTTGCTTTGAACATTTGTGCACAAGTTGTTGTGTGGACATATGTTTCATTTTCAATGGAGTGCAATTTCTAGTCTTTATGCTAATTCTGTTTAACTTTTTAAGAAACGTCTCTTTTTAGAATTCATTTATTTCACCGTATCTACAAAATAGAATAATTTTCCCTTTTTGGTAACATTACCAAGGAGACAAAAAACTGTTCTGACCATGAATATGTCTGATTAAGACAGAACTATACAAAAACAATACTCTTTGCTTGATATCAGAATCAGTGTCTGTGCTGTACAGATAGGATCCATTCTCTTCAAATATCTGCAGGTTATGATATCAGAAAAAGTTCTTTAGTAAATGCCTTTATAACAAAAAATTAGAAAATGCTTAGATCCTCAGAATCTGAGAATTTCTTATATTGAAATACGTAAGATGACATTTCCCATTTGCACATGTTTGCTCACCATAAAGAATGCAATAGAGTGCTCTCATCAACTTCCAAATCTTCCTTACTTGGAACATAAACTGATACTTATTCTACAATGACTACAATAAAGCTATCTGCTTGTCTGGATTTTTTTTTCCTTTGAAGTTCTGCTAATTCTCAGTATTTTATGTTTTCTTATCTTGAGTCATTTTTCAGTGATATAATTTTTCAGTGGCTTTATCCTCCACATCTATCTGGATTTCAACTTAGAGGCCAGAAGCTTGTAGAGAGGATTCTTTTTCTTATTGGGCCTAAACATTCCTGCCAACATCAAGGCTGTTCTCGCCTTTGCATGGCACTGAAGCTCTGTCAATACTTTCTTCAGATTCTTAGTGGGTTCGGTCTTGGCCATCCTGTGATGGGACATTTTAGACTCTTTTTTAAATTTTTTTAAAGATTTATTTATTTATTTCAAAGTCTGAGTTACACAGCAAGAGAAGGAGAGGCAGAGAGAGAGAGAGAGAGAGAGAGAGGGAGGGAGGGAGGGAGGGAGGTCTTTCATCCACTGGTTCACTTCCCAATTGGCTGCAATGGCTGGAGCTGTATCAATCTGAAGCCAGGAGCCAGGAGCTTCTTCTGGGTCTCCCACAGGGGTCAGGGGCCCAAGGACTTGGGGCATCTTCTACTGCTTTCCCAGACCATAGCAGAGAGCTGGATCGGAAGTGGAGCAGCCAGGACTAGAACCGGTGCCCATATGGGATGCTGGCACTGCTGGCAGCAGCTTTACCTGCTACGCCACAGTGCTAGCCCCATTTTAGCTTCTTGATGACAAGTGTAACATATAGAATGTGACCCAGCTGACCCTCCTCAGGTGTCACAGCTTCTGGAGTAACATCACTGAATGCCCCCTTGGCTCTGACAGCTCAAAAATGAAGTTCCTAGTTGATTATTTTCCACTGAGTTTCCGTTCCCTCTAGGGAGAGGTGAAAAGTTTTCTAGCCGACCAACGTTTGCAGGTCTCTACAACCACAGCAGAGAATAGATAACAAATTTCAATGCTTCTACAAATTCAATGCTCTCTCTACACGTTTTTAAATGTTTCTCAGTCTTCTAGCTCTTTTAGCTACCAATATCTGCATGATATTTTTCCTTCCACAAAGCATCAATAATCGCATCATTAGGACACCATCTCCAACTAACGATTGAGGTGAGGTAAAGGTGGATAAATGTGCTTCTGGTCCTGAAGGAGACAGGACTGCAAGGAAAGAGAAAGGGTTTTGTCTGCTTGGCCAAGAACTGCTGTTCTCTATTTGCATTACTTAAGTCTGGGCTATAGAACACAAGGAAAATCTGTAAACTTCCTGTGAGCTGTGTTGTTGCTACTTTCTGCTGGTGCGAATGTAACATGGATGGACTTCACCCAATTTCCTTTTTCATTTTTGGTGGATAGTGGTATTTGCTTCATTTACCAAATCGGGGTAAAAGAGTCATTTACTTTGGTGACATCTACAGGAACTTTCAGAGAAAAACATCCCCAGCTCCCCACTGTAACTTGAGCACTCTCAAGACCATGTCGGGAGTCCACTCACAGAGAAATGGTAGTTAGTGGCCTTCATCTTGGATTCAAGGAGTCTGAAAACACAGCAGTTGGCCTCCAAAGTGAATCTCCACCCAATGTTTCATTACCTTAACTTTTCCCTCATCTCACTCCACCATCTGTTTTTTTCCCAATGAAAACTTTTTATTTATCATTTGGGCTTCATACTGAACTCAGAACAGTGCAAAAGCTTTTGGCTGGTTTGTCCATGCCTCCTTGCATTCAGAGAAACTGTCCCTTTCATGAGATGTCAGTGGGTAAAGGGAGATTGTGGAGGTTCCTCTCCTATTTACACACACACACACACACACACACACACACACACCCTTTGCTGCCTGCATATGTCCTGAGCTCTAAGCTGCAACCAGTTGGTAGGGAGATAAACATACTTTCAATAATTTTATTTATTTTCACTTTATTTGAAAGGCAGAGAGAGAAAGAGACCAACAGAGATCTTCCATCCACTAGTTCACTCCCCAATCCACTAGTTCACTCCCCCAAAAGCCCACAACAGGCAACACTAGGCCAGGCTGAAGCCAAGAGCCAGGAATTCACGGAGTCTCCCACTTGGGTGGCAGGGACCCAGCACTTGAGCCATCAACTGCTGCCCTCAGGCTACATGTTTGTAGGAAGCTGGCAGAAGAAGTAGAGCAGGGACTCAAACCCAGGCACCTGGATATGGGATGTGCAGTCCCAGGCAGTGTCTCAACTGCTGAGCAAAACACCCACCTCGTGGTGGTATACTTCTGGAAGGTGGCCTCGATTATTAGTCATAAGATCACCAGGTTGAATAGCCTTGAAGGAACTTCACTTGCTATTACTTACATCCCTGAGTGACCCCAACGTAAGCCAAACTGTGGAGTGGCAGGTACCACTGCAGCAATGGCTTAGCCAGCAAGGGCAAGGGCAGCAGGTGAGAACAGGACAGGGTCAGACAGGGGCAAGAGGAGGGGTACCAATGATCCAGAAACCCTCAACCATGCCCTGTTAGAGAAAGGGCCAATCAGGAGCTTTCCATAGTGCAAAACTTTGACAACAGGCAAAACCTGCAGACAGTTCCAGCTAGGTAAGCAAGCCTACAGGATGGCAAGTCCCAGAAGTCATTAGCGAGGAGCAGACCTGGGACAGGCGCAAGGCAAAGGGAAGAGCATCAAACTGAGAACCATGACTTCTATCAGGCTGCACTTCCAATTCACAAAAAGTTAAACCAAAAGTGACAAAGGCATTTGCAGAAACAATGTGGGGAAACAGAGCTGTTCTCTAATTTTTTGCCCCTGAGGACAGCCAATGGAGTTGGTCCAGTTGGGCTTTTACTTTGCATTCTTTTTTTTTTTTAATTTGACAGGTAGAATTATAGACAGAAAGAGAGACAAAGAGAAAGGTCTTCCTTCTGTTGGTTCACTCCCCAAATGGCCGTTTCAGCCAGCACACTGCACTGATCAGAAGCCAGGAGCCAGGTGCTTCCTTCTGGTCTCTGATGCGGGTGCAGGGACCAAGCACTTGGGCCATCCTCCACTGCCCTCCCGGGCCACAGCAGAGAGCTGGACTCAAAGAAGAGCAACCAGAACTAGAACTCAGCGCCCATATGGGATGCCAGTGCCACAGGCGAAGGATTAACCAAGTGAGCCACGGTGACGGCCCCTATTTTTTTTTCTTTTTTTACTGACTAAATCAGCATGAGGGAGGGCTTGAGTGGGAAAAAAAATTCAGAGATATTTTTGTCTGTGATCACAATTCAGAAAATTTCTCAAAAGGCATATTTACATCAGGATATTTATTTTGCAAATCTGGAGCTGTAAATTTCTATAACTTATTTATGTATTATTAGCATAAAGGAAACAGATTCTATGTAGCTCATAGACACAATTCTAAGAATATAATGATGCTTCCCTCCCGCCTTCCCTCCTTCATTTCCTTTTAAATTTTTATTGGAACGATTTTTCATTTACTTTATCATCAGAGGCTTAATGTTCCACTAAATGAAGAGTTCAACAAGTAAGAAGTAGAAAGACCCCCATTCAGCAAAAATACAGATAAGTGCTATACACAATAATCCAATGCCAAGATGTCAGTTTCATTTAGAGACATCAACATCGGTGTGTGTACTGTTTATGTTAGCTTCTGCAAATCAGAGAAAACGTGTGATATTTGTCTTTTGGGGTCTTAAAGATGTAATTTTCATATAGAATTCTCTTCTACAGAATGTAGTATGTTGCCTTGGTTCAAAAAGAAAAGGAGGGGGGAAAAACACACACACAAGGACTTCGCCCCTAGATTTTGTCCTTTCTGCCAGACTTTGATGGATCTCTTCTCTCTCCTCTCTCTCCTTTCTCAAAACTGAAGCTTTATGTCTGATATTCAGAAAGCTGAGCAGTGCGTTCCTGTTCTCATTCATGTCTGTCTGCTCTGCAGGCGGATTCACTCCCCGGAGTTCCATGAACCCACGCACAAGTTCCCCCGGGGCCAGGCTGCAGCTCCTGTGTCTCCAAGTGGCTTTCCTAGGAGACGGGCTCCCCGGGGCTGCCTCGCTCTTATCAGACTGGAGGGTTTTGAAACTTCACAAATATTTATCGAAGGGATTTACAGATGCTTAGTTTTTATAGCTGCCTGTGGATGCGACTGCCCCATCAGCGGCCTTCAGACTCCAACGGTGACTCATGAGTCAGGAACCGGGCATGAGGAGACAAAGGCAGGGTTCATCCCGGGCAGGACAGACCACGTGGTGGAACCGGGGTGGGAGATCTTTCAAGAACCAACTTAACCATCGGCGGCAAGGACCCTGAAGCGGGGCTGTGGGCGGCACAAACACCCACTTCCTCACTCCCGGCCACACAGGAGCCCCGGTTGCATTCTCACCTCCACCTGGCTGCCCAGCTTGGATGGGTGCACGGAAGGATCAGAGGAGACTTCCTGGGGATCCTTTTCCCTCCCACCCACTGGTCAAGGCAAAACGCTGCCCTTTCCTTCACCACCAGGAGGTAGGAGAGCCGATTGGGGCATAGCTCTAGGCTGGCTTGGGGGTGGGGAATGAACGGACATAGTGAAGCACTTCAGCTCATCCCCGCCCCCATCCTCCCACTTGGTCCTCGGTCTCCTCCCCAAGGCTCTCCTAGAAAGAGAGGGGCCAACCAGCAGTCTCGCACGAGTCACGTGAACAATCTGGGACCAGCAATATAAGCATGAAAATCATGCTTGGTGCTTGCTAGAGGATGCAGCATTCATAAAGCGCAAACGAATCTGATAGGAAGCTTACAAGATGTCCTCAAAGAGGAAGAGGATCAAACCAGGGAAGGGGAAGAGGAAGTGATTGGTTTTTTTAAAACTTATGTTACTAAGCAAATCAGAGTTTGAAAGTATAGCTCAATAGATTGATTTACTATCATGCTATCTAAATAGCCCAAGAACTGGCAGATGAAGCCCAACTCAAAGAGGCTGTACCATATTCCTCACAGTACCGCTTGATCTTGTCTAAATAACCCTCTTGTCTGTTGCAACCCAATACAATCTCTTAGACAACCGTTTATTCAGCTCAGGAAAGTCATAGTCAAAACAGCTTCACCGAGGCCAGCACTGTGGTGTAGTGGTAAAGCCGCTGCCTGCAGTGCCGGCATCCCAGATGGGTGCTGGTTAAAGTCCCACTGCTCCAATTCTGATCCAGGTCTCTGCTGTAGCCTGGGAAAGCAGAAGATGGCACAAGTCCTTAGGACCCTGCACCCACAGCCATTGTGGCTACCTGGGGAGTGAACCAGCGAACGGAAAACCTCTCTCTCTGCATCTGTCTCTCTGTAACTCTGCCTTTCAAATAAATGAAATCTAATTTTTTTAAAAAATAGAGTTTCACCTGTGTTTCACACCACTACACTAAAAATAACACACTAGGACCCAGCACCTGTGTTCATAGGATCTTGTGCTATTGGCAGCTGCCTGGCTACATGTGTGTAGATACACTGTCAATCCTGGAGATCATCTTCAACCCAGGATGGTTTGGCCTCTGAAATTAATGACATTTCCACTTCCAGGAATAGAAATTACTGGAGATCAACACCCTGTACCCTTCCAACACTCCCCAGGAAATGATAGGCACATTACTAAATGAATAAAAATATTAACTACCTTGTCCTTGGGAACATAATTTAGGTTATTTGGAAAAAAGATCTTAGAGGGAGAAATCACTTATTAGTTGTTTTAAAATTATAAATACATTTAATATAGCTTGCCCCTTGTTTCTACATGTGCAGATTCAACCAACTACACTCAGAATATTCAGAAAACATTACATTTGTACAGACTTTTCTAGCCATTGTTCCTTAAGTAGTAGTAACAGCTATTTACTAAACATTTATATTGTATTAGCTGTTAAAAGGAAGCGGGTGGCTGTGTATTGCTTGTATACAAATGCTACTTCATTTTCTGTAGGAAACATGAGCATCTGTGGGTGTCTGAGAGCCCATGACTACTGAAAGGCCACTGTATATGACAGCACTGGCTTTCACAGTCGCTGGGTGTAGTCCCCAGGTCATAGATAATAAGAGCACCTTATACATGAAAATATTTTCCCCAGTAGAGTCCCTGCAATGTATTGGAAAAGTGCTGAGATGCCTGTCTGTGGAAGCAATGCGAAATGTGAATCTGACTCAGGCTTAATGTCATCCTACTGGCTTTTACCGTAAAATACAATTCACAGTGCATGTATAAAATACAGCTTTCCTTATGTGGGCAAGTGGATAGAAGAAGCCACTGAATCTTGCGTTTTTACCAGTTAAGCCTTTAAGATATGTGTATTTATATGTACATTTGAATGATTCGCACATTGTGGGAAGAGAAGAAAAGAAAGAAAGAAGGATCTAATCAGTTTGTGAGTTGAGTAACATCCAGGGACTAGAACCTCCCCTTGAACAAAGATGATTTCTTGATGACTTTGTTCATTACAACACTTCAGATAGAACAAGAAGATTGTTTTGATGTGTACACAGCTGTAAAATTTGCTTAAATCACTCAATTGTACCTTTTAAAAAATAATTAAGTGAAAAAAAAATAATTGAGCCCTGAAAGTAAGAGAAAATATACTACGGAAATATGAACAACAACAACAAAAAGAAAGCAAATGTAAAACAGCTTTTAAAATAAGACATGGCCAGAATTAGATCTGGCAACTATGTAATGATAAAAGGTTTAAATCACCAGGTAAATTAAAGTTCAAAACTTGTATACAACAAAATATAATTGAAACACACAAAGCAAGAATTTACAGAACTATGAAATATTAATAAATTCAGTATTATAGTGGGATAGCTAAAGAAAATTCTCATTAAGTAAATTAAGCTATCGATAAGTCTATGAAGATTTGAACAATATAATTATTTGTAGTTTACTAGACATATAAAACTGATTATACTTCATACATCTTTAACACACTGGGGAAAAACAAAGATTCTATTAACCCAAAACTTAAAAATCTTTGAAGGATTACTGTTACACAGACCACATTACCTAAATTCAACAGGATAGTGCAGAGATCATCAGAAAACTATTATCTACCGGGAAGGTGAGAACTACCTCTGGGACTACCATCTGGTTTAACCGTTACAGTGCCATTTAGGTGCCCATTAAGATGGCCACAACTCACATGTGATGCCTGGGTTCAAGTCCCATCCCCAGTTCCCAATTCCAGTTGCCTGCTAATGAGGACCCTGGAAGGCAGCAGGTGATGGCTCAGGTAGCTGCTGCCTTGCCTCCTCTCTAGGAAACACGGATTAGGTTCCCAGCTCCCAGCTATAGCCTGGCCCAGCCCTTGCCATTGAGAGCATTTGGGGAGCAAACCAAATAGGAGCGCGCTCTCTCTCTCTACTCCACCTACTCCCTGCCTCTCAAAAAAAAAAAAAAAAAAAAACTCAAAATACACAAGAAACAAAATCAAAATGAAATCGAAAATATGTAAAAAATGTAGATATATAACAAAATATAGTAGTATATATCAAAACTTGTAGAAAATCGCTAAAGCAGTATTTAAAAGAGGCATTTATATATAGCCTTAACAATTATGAAAACATAAACAAATCAACTTCTCATAATAACCACCCCACCCAAAAAGCAGCAAGAATAAACTAATGAGAACTAGCAAGCATAAGGACAGAAATTAATCTAAATTAAATATTTTTAAAAGGGATAATGGAGATATGGAGATAATCTTTAAAAAGATACTAAATAGAAAAACTGACAAAGGATCAAGAAACGTACAACTAAACACTTGAAATTAAATGTGGATGGAAGAAAGGTTAACAGGATCTTCTGGACAACCTTACATCACCAAATTTGAAACCTTAGCTAAAATGTATAAACTCTTAGAAAAAATATTTTAACAAACTCAATTTCGAGAAATTTTAAAAAATACTGAAACATTAATCAATAGTCTACAATCATTCCAAAGACCACACAACACTAACTTACTTGCCAGACATTGTTGACCAATTGTTTAAAGTCTGTATAATGTTAACACTGCAAACTTTAATCCAAAAAATATATAAAACTTAAGACCACCCCCGAACTCATTTTCTGAAACCAGTGTAAAAATTTTACCCCAAAACCAGTGAAAGGAAAGTTGGAGCCCAAAGCACTGTTTATACAGAGGCACCTAAATGAAATACTAACTAATAACATCCATCAATGATTATAAAATGCTGAACATTGTGACTACACTGGATTTATTCCAGAAATGGAAGGTTGGTATAATCTAAGAGAATCCAGGATTTAACATATTAGCAGATTATAGGAGATAAATAATACAATTATTCCAACAGATATAGAAAAAGCCTTAGCTGAAATTTAATAGTATTTATTCATGATAAAAAAAATTCTTAGCAAACCAAGAATAGAAAGGAATCCGATAAAGGGTATCTGCAGAAGTTTAGGGCAAACATGTTGCAGGATGGTAAATGTGAAAGTACTCCATTCGTAAGGGCAAGAACAAAATTGGCACACATGCCATTGCCCACAGAGCTAATAGCTGCACAGGGCTTATGCTGTACCAAGTGGGGTTCCTCACATGTAGGCCTTGGCTAGAGATTTTGGAGGTGTCCTAGACCCCAAATCTAATCCACCTTCTCTGAAATGCAAACAGGAACAGCCATTTTCTTACGGCATGTGGGTTATGGCTAGCATTTCTACAAGAGCTGCTTCAAGGAATGCTATCACCCACTCCCGAGAAAAGCTACAGTGCAAACTGAACCTGTGTTTGTCCAAGATTAGGTAACACAGTATTTCTGATGACATCATAGTTTGAGCTCTTGGGAATCCGGCTGGCTGCATTTTCTGAAAACAGCGATAGCCATTGCCTTCACAGCAAGAACATGAAACAATTCTCTGTGTGTGGTCAGCACTTCCCAGCCCTTTAAAGAGAAGCAGTCTCACAACTCTGCTGGTGAACTTCCTATTTAAGAGTACTGTTAAAAGTATCTTGGGAGGGGTTGTATGCAACCACGACTCATAAAGTTTACGACAGACAGGGGGTTGGTTATTCTGATTTGCTTACTATATCCCACTGCCAGCCTAGCCCCAGAGACACCAGGAATCCCAATGGAAAAGAGCAGAGGGAAGGAAGGTGGATCTGGTGAGCTAATAAAGAGAAAGGCAACAATTATTTTTCTTCATTTTGATTCAACTCTTTATAAAGTTTGATAGTACAGACCCTGGAGCATGTGCCACATTCTATTTGGCTCAATGGAGCATATGCTGTGTTGGGAAGAGCGGTAGGCTCTGGGTACAAAGATCAATGAGGCAGGGGAAACTCTCTTAAGGGATTTGACATGTAGGGGAAATAGGTAGCATGGGTGCACCTGCCTCCCAGCAACTAAAGAGGTGTTTTACAGACATCTGAGCTCAGATCAAGAGACTTTGGTCAAATCTTTAGGACACCAACAAACTGAGTATCATGACAATATCAAGGTTATCAACTTATGCCTGGTTCCTGCTGAAGAGAATGGTAGGAAAAAGGATCAGACTATAATACAAATAAAAGAGGTATGACTAATTTGAAGTACAAAACGTTCATATTATTTCTTAAATTAAAAAATTAAATATAGCACGTTGTCACAGGAGAATGGCTTTTCTACAAAAGTTGTTTTGTTTTATTCAACGTAATGCAAGCTGAGCTGTGCATGTTGAATTGGCCACTGGACCCCTGAGCTTAGCAATGCAGCTTCTGACCATGGAGAGCTGGCGTGCCTCAAGGATGTGTTCGGTGGGCAAGGACTTGTGTCCAGTGGTCATGGACATCATGAAGGTGTATCCATGCTGGGCTCACCCCAGGTCATAACAGGGAGGGGATTTTGCAAAGTTAGAGGATTTCTTTGTTCAGGTCTAAGGAGAGAATGACTCATGCCAGGCTCTATGCTAAGCACCTGACACCCAGCATTCCTTTTTCATCTCCTAGTTTGAACTGAAGACTGACAGAAAGCCTGGATGTAAATTCTGGTCATGCCACCTTCATTTCTGCCCATCAGCCATAGAAAAGTCTAGACACTCAATCCCTTTGGTCAGAAGGCAGTACAGGAATTCGTTAGTGTCACAAGTTGCTGCTTACCCCTTTTTCTGTTCCCCAAACTTTCTGTGAGTGGTTGGAGGAAAGCGAGGGCCCAGGGACACTACCTCACTTTGCCTTCCCTCTCTGATGGATCTTGTGTGAATTTGCAAAAGCTAAAATGTCCTTTCAAGTAAGTCTTTAGACATGCTCTAAGGGGTGGATTTAATAACAGAAGAGGAATCTCATCGCCGTGTGAATAGCAAGCCACCCATCCATCTAGAGAACTTGAAACATTGGTTAAAGTCTCAAAAAGTCAATTTTCCTTTGACCCTGAAACATTCCTGCTTCTTTTCTAGTTGTCTAATCATAAATATGCCATAAAATGTGTGTGACCAAGACTTTTCAACAGCTTATTTATGAGAGTAAGAAATATGGAAGTAATCAAAATTTCCCATAATTGAACAGATGATTCTATTTGAGTATAGAGTAAAAGGTAGCCATTTAAAAATAATACTATTTGAACAGGCAGTTAGCCTAGGAGTTAGGATACTGGTTAAGACACCCATATCCTATATCAGCACCTGGGTGTGATACCCAGCTCTGGCTCCTGGCTCTGGCTTCCTCACAATGCAGACCCTAAGAGGCAGCAGTAATAGCTCAAGTAATCCAATCCCCACCACCTATATGAAAGACCTGGATTGAGTCCCAGCTCCTGGGACCAGCACCGCCAAACGCTGCTGTTGTGGGCATTTGGGGAGTGAATCAGTAGACGCAGTCTCCCCCTCAAATAAGTAAGTATTATAAAGGAGAGGTTTTCTACCTTAGAATTACTGGATTTTTAGACTACATAATTCTTTGTCATGGAGGCTGCCCTGTGTACTTCAGGCTAGCTGTAGCCCTAGCTTCTATCTAATAGATGTCAAGTGCAAAAAAAAAAAATACATATATGTTTGCAGCTGTTACTGAATTCCTTTGGGGTGTCCAATTTGTCCCTGGTTGAGAATAAGTTATAAAGTATTTATTGTCATAGGCAAGTGTCCATAATGAGCCAAAAGATGAATGGAAGAAGCTACAAAGCACTATGCACTATGGAAAATATTCCTCCTGCTCTCTCACTATCTCTCACACCTTTCCCATATGTCCCTCCCTCTCTCTCACCCCTCTACACCTTTTCTAAAAACAGGAAGGAGGACAGGCATCTGGCATAGCAGTTAAGGTGATTCTTAGGATGCCCACATCTCATACTGGAGTGCCTGGGTTCAAGTTCGGGCTCACCTCTGATTCTGGCATCTTGCTAACACAGATGGTGGAAGCATAGCTCTGGTAGTCCGGTTCCTCCCACTCATGAGGGAGATGCAGACTGAACTCCCAGCTCTGGCTTCCATTTGGCCCAGCCCCAGCTATTGTGAGCATTTGGGGAGAAAACCAGAATATAGGAGTTGTCTGTCTGTCAAATAAATAAAAATTAAAATTTTTCAAAGGGCAGGAAAGTTATTTACCAAAATAAGCTCACATGGTTAACAATTCTTCGATATTCACCAAGTTTTCTGAGTTGAACTTGTGTTCCTTTTAATATAAGGAACAGAATGAATTGCCTTCAAGCATCACTAGAAAGCTTCCACATCAACACACCTGTGTATCTGCCTGCAAAGCCAAGGCCAGTCACTAAGGATTGCAATGTAACCATGGATTTGGCATTGGGGAGCTGCCCTTCCCCCACAGTACTCTGAGCTCTCAACTGCAGGGACTGAGCAACACTGGCAGGCATGGGGACTGTGTCTCCCCTCTGTGTTGTCCTGCTCCCCACACCAAGCCATGGGCCTCACTGCCCTGCGTTATTTGTAAACTCAAGATTCCAGGTGGCATGAGCCTCTAGTCAAGCTGAAACAAGTAAACAGAAAGCCAACAAACCTGTAGTGCTGTGCTTAACAAAAGTTACTCAACAGCGTAAGTCTCTGTGTGAAGAATGGAAATAAAATAAGCAGTAGTCCCCTGGAAACATTTGGGTCCAGAGACAAAACACACCCTTCCTTACCCCACATTTAAGCCTCCACTTTCTCTTTGCACGCACATGTTTGCATGCATGCATGCCAACACACACACAAGCTTCCAGAGAAATCTTTAGTTGGCAGTAAGATCAGCTGAAGAAGCAGGTGCGAATGAAGAAGGGCCCAGTCCTGACTTGGAGGAGATCCCGGGCCCCACAGTTAGACCCAATAGGATCCTGCTGTCAGTCACTTCTGCTGTGGCACTTCAATGTGAAACTCCTGGATTATTCAGGGAAAGGAGGATGTGCTACTCAGGAAGGGAAGCCAAAGGGGTGCATCAAGGAACAACCAGGGAGAAGGAATCTAGCCTCACAGTTAAGATGCAGGCATCCCAGCTCTGGCTCCTGACTCCAGCTTCCCGCTAACGCAGGCACTGGGAGGCAATGGTGCCGGCTGAAATAACTGAGTTCCTGCCATCCTCGTAGGAGACGTGGGTCAAGGTCCTGACCCTAGTTTATGCCCCCATCTAGCCCAGTCATCACAGGCATCCATGGAGACAGAAGCATATGGGAGAGCTATCTTGTTTGCTCACTCACTCTTCTCTTCCCCTATCCCTCCCAAATAAATAAATAAAACTTTAAAAAGAACAAATACACAGCTATGGACAAGCTCAAACTTTGCCTACATTCTGTTCTGCCCTGTTGGCCTGAACACTTACAAGGAGCCAGCATAGCTCTCAGCCCTCCTCCAACAGGTTCACTGCAATGATCCCGTGTCCAGAGACTCCATATAAACATAAAGCTTCCAAAATACTTTCCACATATGAAGCATTTTTACTCCAGAATATCCAAGTTTCTTCAGAAGTCAGCTGTATAAGCTGTGAAGTTACTTTCATGAGAAATTCTTAGACAACACAATTAAACATTGTCTAGTGTTTCTTCTTGCCTTTTTAAGGCAAAATTCCTCTGGATTTCTGATCACAGAAAATTGATGGGTTGTTTTTATTTTTGTTTTTAGTTATTATCTATCTCTCTGCCTTTTTTGAGTTATAACTTATGTTTCTGCTATTCTGATATATATAATGTACATACATTTTAGTTATAATCTATGTCTCTGCTGTTCTGATTTCTTCCTTCTTGCCTGGACAATGTGACTTTTTCCCTTGCAATAGGAAATCCCTCGTGAATTTAATGTGAACTTTTTGATGGGTCCAGGTACTGAGAAGGGGTTTAAAGGGAAGTCTTTTTTTTTTTTTTTTGTCCACTCTAAAGTAGACAGATCAACTGTCTAGAAGACAAGTTGGGGGTGGCCGAGAGAAGCCAAAGTGATAGGAGGCAGGAACTGCTTTCCAGAGTTCTCTGCTTCCTCTTAACTGGTTCAGAGCCTTGTCATTCCTTTGGCATGCTGAGAGGAGAATCTACAGGTACAGAAGACCTTGCATGACGGCACTTAGGAAAAATTTTTTAAAAAACTACATACTGCACACAGAGATAATCACACTCTAAGCAAGCAACAAAGAAAGCCATATAAATATCTAGGCCATTCAAGTCGCAAGATGGCTGACCACATCAAAACCAGTTATGGTCAGAGTCCTAAACAGGTCACCACTTCCCTCTCTGGGACGGTGGCCTCATGTTCCCCCACCACACCCAGGGATGTCTGCCATGTAGAAAAGATCTGACAGTGTGTCAAGTTGTTGCATGAGGAAAAAAAATCATGAGATTCATTAACAATCTGAGTCTGCAGATATCTTTAGCAACGTGAAACTCTCACAAAATTCCCATTTCTAAATGGATGTGTACATCCACCCATTGCCTCACAAATTCAACACTCTATAAAGCCAGTGGCCCAGAAACCAGGCCATCAAGTCTTAGCCACTTCAGGGTCTCCATCTATGACGGGCATAAATCTTCATACTAGCACATTGGTAACCAGGAACTCCCAGCTCATTCCCCTCCTCTGTAGAATGCCACATCCTTAAATTTATTTTTTAATTACTATCTTCTTTCTTCTGCTACAAATTAGTATTGATCTTTCTCTATTGTTTCTTTAGAAAGAAAACTTTTTATTTTTATTTTATTTTTAAAAGAAAACTTTTAATTCTGTGATGTAGAGACCTAAAGTTTAGTTTTTGAAAGGTTCTCCAAAAGCTAGTATCAAACATCACTTCTGGATTCTTGCTCTCAGAACCACACTTCCCACTCTACAAAAGCCACAGCCAGCTCTGACCATCAGTGCTGTCTCCATGAGCCTCTGCCTCCATAGTCACACACCAACTATGAGTCTAATTTGGTAACAAGAACTGGTATCAAGCAGGAAATGTGGAAGTTGTTTTTTGACTCACACTTTCATTTTCAAACTTGGGGTACACACTGGCTCATCAGCTCATCACTTGCGACACCCATATCAGAGTGCCTGAGTTTGAGTCCTGGCTCCACTCCTGATTCCAGCTTCCTGCTAATGTGCACCCTGGGAGGCAGCAGGTGATGGCTCAAGTTGCTGGATCCCTGGCACCCATATAGTAGGCCTGGATGGAGCTCCAAGATCCTGGGCATTTGGAGAATGAACCCACCAAGAATGAGGACTCTCCCTGTCACCCTGCAAATTAAAAAAGAAAAATAACAACCTTTTGCCCAGGGACAGAGATACTAGAACTGAAGCAGAAAAGTGCAATCTTCCTGGCTTGCACAGTCAAGGGGCAGAATTTGGGGATGTAAGAGAGGAAAGACCTCCAGAAATGACACCACTACAAAAAAAACCAGGGAGTCACCCCTAGATATACATTAAAAGTCCAATGCGCTATCCATTGCGTGACGGAGCCACCTCCCCTAGATATTCATTAAACACAATTTTCCTGCCACAGTGTGAAGTTACAGCAGTTATCTTTACTTAGTCTTCTCTCAGTGCTAAGGATCCAGCAAGAGTCTACAACTGGCAGATGCTGGGCTTTCAGAGTCGAACAGTCGCTAACTAGATTGCTTTCATGTCATTGAGAGAACTTCATGAGATGTCCAGGATCTGTAAGCCAGGACTGTAACCCAGTGGGATCTCAACATTGGTCATTTGACATTCACTCAGTACTGTGGCTGTGTCTAACTCTAATTCCTTTCCTACCTTCTCTCCTTAGAGGTAACCGCAGATCCATTTACAGACCTTGACTGTTATCTGGGTGAGGTGTGGGCTGCTGCCTACCTCATCCTCCATGGGATGTATTTTCTGTTATGGAATATTTTTCATGTTAGGCGTTGCTAGGCAGTTTTTTTTTTCTTGCCAGATTAATTTAGTTCTGGTATAAACAAAAATATTTTTATATGGTTTGGTCTTCACTAACGTTGCTTTTCTTCCAGAATAAATATACGTTCTAGTCTGGTGTCAAATGACTTGTGATGTGGCTCCAGAAATTCACAGAGTATGGGTGATCATAGATTTAAGAGTTGAAGAATTTCACCATTCACCATTAGTGTCAATACATGGAGAATGAACAACAGTAAGTGGTGAAATACTATTTTTTTTTTAATTCCAACTTAATTGGAAGGAAACATGCACGTTTCAAATGATAAGCAGACTACAGAAAGATGCAACTGCTTTCTGGAATTCTTTCTGCAGCTGAATATAAATAGTAAATGGAAAATGGGTAAGCCATAATGTGGGCATAAAATATTAGGTGATTAAATGAATCAGTTTCATGAATAATCTGAGGTTTGATATATTCATATTGTTTTAGATTAAAAGTTAGCAAAGCATGAATGCCTTAAATAACAGCAAAGCAGAGGGATATTAAAACTAAAAATGCTGGCTTGAGAGTGCTGACTTCCAAAGATCTTTAAATATTTTATTTTCAAAATGTTTTCTGGTTTCCTGATCCCTGTTAGCTAATTTATTTATACAGGCTACATGATGGTGCCAAGATCATTGCTTTTGGTTAAGAGAAAGAAAGAAGGGAGCCCTATGTGAAGTCATGAGAGTCGGAACAGTTTTCTTTTATCCAAGGCTCGTTTCTTGTGTAGCTCTCTGTGAGATCCTACCCTATTTTAGAGCCACATTAACACGTCAGCGGACTTTACGGATTGTCCAACGCTGCCAGGGCTACTTTTTCAAAGATCCACTCAACCCTCCCCCACCCCTAGCTGGGGAGAGAAGGGCCACAGCACTGGAGACTGCACAGCTTTTGTTACACACAGGAGTACAGATGAAGGGAATTCAAGGACCGTGGCTGACATCCAAGGCCACAGTGAGCTCAGAGCCTGGGCTGAAACTGTGGATTTCTGATCAATGGCTTGGAAGCAGCGAGGTTGGTGACTCTCACAGAAGAGTGTTTCAGATGCTTTTATTACACAAAAAGCTTTTGAATGAGGAAATGGCCCTTTAAATAGAAGGCCCCTCTCAGATATTCCACTCATTTCCAGTAAGCAGTCCTCAAAAATGGACAATGCTTCTAAGTGAACAATCACAGTATTTCAACACACCCAAGGCAAAGTGGGGAGGAGGGCTGAGTGATGAGGAAAGCCTGTGCCGTTACGACCTTTCCCATGACCGTAACTGATGGATGTGCCCTCTCTGCATGGCTGCGGATATATTTAGAAATGTGCCTGGGATTCATTAGGCCTGTGATTTGGCAGTAAACAGGGGCAGCGGCTCTGGAGGCCCACTCCCCGCCCACCACGGGGTCCTTTCATGTAGGATCACCTTGTGCACAGGTCACAGCTGTCTCATCTTTGGGATCTTACAGGCTGAGCCCAGAGACTCGTTGCGCCAAGCTCTATTTTTCTCTGATATAAATATCAAAATGGTTAAGATCAAAATGTTTCCACATCCATTCTGATATGAACAAAAGTGGAAATGCTAACAATCATGTACTTATGCCGACTTCTGGCTTCTAGCTGGTTGCACAAAGATGGAAAGAATGTCACTTTTATCCTATCAACCCTTTTCTAGGCCAGATGCACTGGAAATCTTGATTCGTCTTAGATCTGGAGAACCAGGGTTGCAGGATAGCTCAAAAACCTAAAGCCTAAGAAAAGACAGGTCACAGGGCCAGCACTGAGGCTCAGCGGGTTAAAGCCCTGGCCTGAAGTGCTGGCATCCCATATGTGCACGGTTCTAGTCCTGGCTGCTCCTCTTCCGATCCAGCTCTCTGCTATAGCCTGGGAAAGCAGTGGAAGATGGCCCAAATCCTTGGAATCCTGCACCCACGTGGGAGACCTGGAGGAAGCTCCTGGCTTCACCCATACAAAAAAAACTCTTCTCCCTCCTAGGGTAACAAGAACTAAATATCAAGACAGCTGACTACCATTGTGGTAGCAGCAGGAATGGAGTCAGACTCTCTCTGGTTGTGCAGAGAAGGTCCGATGATGAGGGCAGAGCAGTGAAATCCACCGGCAAACCAGGCTCCACCCTGAATATGTTAGCACTAAAGGAGTCTAAAGCCACAGACACAGCAAATGAACCCAAGGCAACAGCAAAGCACAGATCAAAATCTGTTTTTTTTTTTGGTTTTTTTTTTTTTTTTTTTAACAGGCAGAGTTAGTGAGAGAGAGACAGACAGAAAGAAAGGTCTTCCTTTTTCCATTGGTTCACCCCCTAAGTGGCCGCCACGGCCAGCGCATGCAGCTGGCGTGTTACGCCGATCCGAAGGCAGGAGCCAGGTGCTTCCTCCTGGTCTCCCATGTGGGTGCAGGGCCCAAGGACCTGGCCATCTTCCACTGCACTTCTGGGCCACAGCAGAGAGCTGGACTGGAAGAGGAGCAACTGGGACAGAATCCGGCATCCCAACCAGGACTAGAACCCCAGGGTGCCAGCACCACAGGCAGAGGATTAGCCTAGTGAGTCGCAGCACCAGCCAAGATCCACTTCTGAGTAAGATGATCTAACATCCTTCAGCAACATGCTGCCATAAGAAAAGTGTACCCATGAGGACCAGTGCTGCCGCATAGTGAGTTAATGCCCTGGCCTGAAGTGCCGGCATCCTGGGTGCCAATTCGAGACCCAGATGCTCTAGTTCTGATCCAGCTCTCTGCTATGCTATGGGAAAGTAGAAGATAGCCCAAGTCCTTGGGCCCCTGCATCTACGTGGGTGACCCAGAAGAAGCTCCTGGCTCCTGCCTTCGGATCGGCACGCTCTGACCATTGCGGCCAACTGGGGAGTGAACCATTGGATGAAGACCTCCCTCTGCCTCTCCCTCCCTGTCTAATTCTGCCTTTCAAATAAATAAATCTTAAAAAAAATAAAAGAAAAGAAAGGTGTACCCATTTCTAGGCATAAATACTGGCTGCTTCTCCCCTATTACTCTCCAGTTGATACAAGCATTCAGTGAAAGATTATAAGGAATTCAAAAAACCAGACCAAGGACAAAGCAACCCACTTACAAGAGAAAAAACAGGATCAGATGTGTTGAGCCACAACAGAGAATTTAAATCACTACCATCAGCAAGTAAGAGGCTGCAGCCCACAAAGTGTTCAATGTGCATGAATCCATGGTCAGTTTCAGCACAGGGCTGAAAATCTTGGGTCCAATCCAGATGGTAGAAGCAAGTACACACACAGAAAGAGATGGAGGATGCCCAAAACGGCTACGCCAGGAGACACAGTGCTGCAGGAGGAACAAATAAGTCAGATGTTGAGTGAGGTCCACAGAGACCACTCCAACGGAAACGGAGAAGAGCAAAGAAAACCAAGCACAGCACCCAAGAGTGCTGTGGCTTAAGGGCGTCCCCTCCAAACCTCAAGTGTTGAGGGTGTGACAATGTCTTATTGGTGAGGTCATGAGGGCTCCTTCTTTGGCAATGGGATTCCGTGTCCCTGCAGAAGGGCCTGAGGGCAGGAGTCTTATCTTTTCCTTCCACCTTCCTCACGGGAGTACCCAGCACCCAGCACCCAGCACCCCTGCCCCACGATGGATGCAGAAGCCTTGACCTTGCTCTTTCAGCCAGAGAAATAAATTCCTGTTTGGTAAGCATTACTCTGTGGGATTCTGTCACTGCAGTGAAAGACGACTACTATAGTATCAAATTGTCCCGCATATACCAATTGGAATACCAGAAGGAGATAAGAGAATATTTTAAGACTGGGTGGTCAAGAATTTTTTTTCAAGTATTGATGAACATCAAACCACATATCAGAGATGTACAAACAGAATAAATAATTTTTTAAAAAACAGAAACATCAGGGTCAGTGTTGTGGTGTAGCAGATAAAGAAGCCACCTGCATCCCACATGAGTATCAGTTCATGTCCAGGCTGCTCTATGTCCAATCCAGTTCCCCCTACTAATGGCCTAGGAGAAGCAGAAGATGGTACAGGTGTTCGGGCCCCTGTCACCCACATGGGAGAATTGGAAGAAGTTTCCAGCTTCAGCCTGGCCCAACCCGAGCTGCTGCAACCATCTGAGGGGTAATCAAAGGATGGAAGACTTCTCTCTCTCCCTCTTTTCTCTCCCTCTCTAACTCAGATTTTCAAATAAATGAATGAATCTTAAAAAAATTTAGAAATATCATATACAAGGTGGTGAGAAACAATGAAAGGATAAAAAAGAAAATCTTAAACACACCCAGAGAGGGGAAAAATGATCCATTTTATAAAGGTAAGTTTACAAAAAATAAAACTGACAGACTTAGAGCAAGGTGGTATGACAAAAAAGGAACCACAAAAAAGCTTAGAATTGAAAATTTCACATGCAGTGCAAAAAATACAAGTTAAAGAATTTTTCCAAGACTAGGAGACTCACTACCAACAGATGTGCAGAATAAATGTTAAAAAAAAAAGTTCTTCAGGCATGAGGAATACAACACAAGTCAGAAACTGAAATTTATACAGAGAATTAAAATCATTAAGTTGGTTAAAATTAAGATGAATGCAAAAATTTCTTATTTTAGATAACTCAAAATATTGACTGTCTAAAGCAACCAGAGTATGACATTATCTTGTGTTTCTAGAATAAGATACACTTTAAAAAGCTCTTGGGAAATTGAATTAAAAGATGTCTATTTTGGTGCAAAATGTTTTAAAATCTAAGCATAGTTGTTTTATAACAAATTTCTATAAGCTTTTTGTATGCCCCATATATGCATGGATTTTTTTTTAAAAATTCTGGGTTCTAAAATAAATATCTTTTAATTCCATTTTCCATAAACTTTTAGAAGTACCTTAATATATAAAAGATCTATAATGACACTATCTCATAAGCCAGGATGGTAGAATCTGAAGTAGATTGTTCTAAAGTTCTTATATATTCAAGAAGCATAATATTATATGAAGACAGACCTCAATTATATATATATATATGTGTGTGTGTGTGTGTGTAGACAATGCTAGAAAAATGAGGTTAAAACATTTTTAAAAATAATTATCTGATAATGGGAATAAAATGAACACTAAAAACACTCAATGCAAAAACAGAAAAAAAGCAAATGAAACAGAAAAAAGCAAACAAGGTGACATATTTTGATCTCACTTCATTGCTAATTATATTAAAGACGGTCAACATATGCTAATTGAAAAACTGAAATAACACATTAGAAAAGAAAAACAGCAAGAAGCAAATGTAAGAAGCTTCTTCAAGAAGCTTGTGAACAATACAAGTAACAGGTTGAACTTCAAAACATTTAATCCATGAATAGTATTTCCATGAGACAGATTTCCCATGATCTTTTTTTTAAGGACCCCCCCCCCCCCTTTACTGGACATCTAGAGACTCAAAACAAGCAAAAAGCAGAAGTAGGGTAAAGATATGCCATGTGAACATCAATCAAAATAAAGTTGTAGTGACTACCTTAGTGGGTTTCAGATTAAGGAACTGTTTTAGGTAAAACAAGTGACCAGTGACGTTAATGCACAAAGATGGCCTAATAATCCTAAACATGTAGGCAAGCCCTAACAACAGAGATGTGCAATGCAAATGTAAAAAACCTGATGGATCTATAAGCAAAAATGGACAAATCTAACACAACAGCTGGATACCTACATATTCTCTCTCAGTTATTACTAAAACGAGTAGGAAGAAAATCAGCAGGAATACAAAAATTGAGCAAAATCAACGATCAAAAAACCACCAACAGCGAAATACCCATTCTTTTCAAGTACAAAAGCACTTTCAACACAACAGACCACATTCTAAGCTATAAAACAAGCTTCAACCACAACCAATTTATAATAACTAGAATAACACAAGTAATGTTTTATGATGCTAGAAGAATCAATCTAGAAATCAACAATAAAAAGATAATGAAAATTCTCACACATTTAGAAATTAAGCATCAGGCTTGTAAATAGCTCAGGGGTCAAAAAGAGTCAAAAGGGAAATTAGAAAACATTTTTATTTGAGTTAAAGTAGAAACACACAGCAATTTTTGGAAGTCAGTAGGTGAAGAATTTACAGCATTAAATATCTATGTTAGAAAACAAAAGGCTCAAATCAATGAGCTAAACTCCTTCCACAACTAACTTGAAAAGGGAGAAAAATAAACCCAAAGCAAGTAGAAGAAAGTAAAAACAGAGAAGGAAAAATAAGTAAAATTACTAAAAAGATAAATGATGAAGAGACCCAATGAATCCAAATGCTGGGTTTTGGAAAGACCAATGGAAGTGAGAAACGTATATGCATACTGACAGACAAAAATGGGGGGAAGAGGGAAGAGAGAGAGGATGTAACCTGAAGTATCAATAACTCAACAGCTCAGATGGAATAAATTCTTCAAAAAACACTTAACTGCCAACGCTCATTCTAGAAGAAATATATAACTCAAATAATGTATCTCCTGAAGAAAATTAATTTATTTTTAAAACTTCCCAACGAGGAAAATTCCAGGGCCCAGAGGGATTCAGAGGCAAATGCTACCAAAAACTAAGTGAAGAGATAATATGAATTATCCACAGAATCTTCTAGAACCTGCAGGCAATTGAACATTTTCGAATTAATTTTGTGATGATAGTGTTACCCTGACACCAAAACCAGATACAGAAATTTCCATTGATAAAAAACTATAGATTCCTTATCAGCACAGAGGCAAAAATCCTCAACGAAACTTTAATAAATTGGATATTAGCAAGTGATACAAAAGATAATGCATCACAACCAGGCATGCTTTAAACTGGGAACAGAAAACGGATTCAGTATTGAAAAATCAACCAATGTAATAGATTATATGAACAGACTTAAGAAAAACCACAGGCCTTGACCTTCGCCAAGAAGCACCTGCAGATCTCCCAGGAGGTGAGCCACGCCCACCCCAGACCTGCAAGGCCCCCACCCCAGGCCTGCAAGGCCCCCGTGCCCCTGGGCTGCCCTCCTGCCCTACGGCCTGCCTGTTGCTCCTCCGTTGCAGTGGTAGCAGGGGGAGGGGGCGGGCGAGGGGCGTGTCTCCACCCCTAGTGCTGGTGTCCCTTGTGGGGGACACAGGGGCCCTCTCGCTGGGGACATAATGAGGGCCAGGGGTCAGACAGCAGCCAGGCCGCCCGGTGTGTCCGGGACAGCGTGCTGGGGGCTCCTTGTCTTCTCAGCAGCCTCCGGGAGCTCTCACCCCCTGCCAACCCAGCTGCCCTGTCGCCGCAGATCGGGGACCGAAACGGCAAGCTCACCGCCCGCATGAACGTGGCGCAGCTGCAGCTGGCCCTGGACCGCCTGGGCAGCCCGGCGGCCGCAGAGAAGCCTGACCTGGCGGGCTACGAGGCCCAGGGTGAGTGCCCGGTGCTGGGCTGGGGGCCGTTCTCGGGGCAGTCACGGCAAACAGACAGGCAGGGCCCCGGGGGAACAGGTGCAAGAGCAGCCCCAAGACGAGACAGCGGCACTGCCCAGGGAGGTGCGGGCTGGGCTTGGCCATGTCAGCCTCTGTGTGCTGGGCCGCGGGTCAGAGGAAAATGTGGAGAAAAATTTGACAGAATATACACTCATACGAAAAATTCACAGCCAGCTAAGAAAAGAGAATTTCTTCAATGTTCTAGGTTCTAGGTATGATTCAGCAGTTTGTTTTTAGTGAGCACAGGACTGCCCAAACCATTTTTTTTTTTTTTTTTTTTTTGACAGGCAGAGTGGACAGTGAGAGAGAGAGAGAGAAAGGTCTTCCTTTGCCGTTGGTTCACCCTCCAATGGCCGCTGCAGCCGGCCCACTGCGGCTGGCGCACCGCGCTGATCTGATGGCAGGAGCCAGGTGTTTCTCCTGGTCTCCCATGGGGTGCAGGGCTCAAGCACTTGGGCCATCCTCCACTGCACTCCCTGACCACAGCAGAGAGCTGGCCTGGAAGAGGGGCAACCAGGACAGAATCCAGCGCCCCGACCTGGACTAGAACCCGGTGTGCTGGCGCCACAAGGCAGAGGATTAGCCTAGTGAGCCATGGCGCCGGCCTGCCCAACCCATTCTACCCCCAACCCCAGGTGGCACAACCCAGAGACCATAATTCTCCAAAGAGGAGAAGGAAAGGGAGGCAGGTGCCAGGTCACTTCATAGGAACCCAGATCTGCTAGCCCCACAGTGAGGCCCAGAATCAGGGTGAATTCCATGGTACCTGACCACAGACCAGGGACTACGAATGAGACCTCTGGCCCCAGACAGAGGCCTGCAAGGATGGATGACCACTTTAGATGCTTTCCCAGTTTATTCTCAAGGGCACTCTGACTGCAGATTTGGCACTGATGTGTGATAAGGGTGCCCTCTAGAGCTTCATCATTCATAATGCGCCAATGGCAGGTTCATGGCAAACTTTGCCTTAGGGTGACATCTTGTGCTGAAATAGCCGTAAATTTTCATTGGTTTAGAGAAAGTAAGAGGAATGTTTAGCACTACTGGAAGGGCAGAACCAACAAGGCCAGATCACAAAGACTGGAAACGCTTCCTAACCCTTCATACACAAAGGATGTCATGGCCAAGAGCATTCGGGAAACATAACCTTACCTAACCAACAATACAAGATGTCAAAGACCAACCAGATGCCAAGTGCCATGTGCAAACCCCTGGATGCTGATGTTAAGGAAACTCAACAAGCAACAAGAAAACAGAGAATTGACTCAATGCATGAACAAAGAAACTTAACAAGCAGAAGGAAATTATGTTAGAAAGTCTGTGAACTGAAAAGTACAATAAGCAAAATTAAAAACAGGACAGAAGTCATCAATAGCAAAACAGATCCATCAGAAGAAACAAAGAAGGGGCAAAAATATAGGCTGTTTGAAAATATACAGGAGGGGGAAAAAGAGGAATGAAGAAAGCTGACATGAATTGTAAGACAGTTGTAAACAGCTGAGTTATTGGAGTTCAAGAGGGACTTCAAAAGGCCAAAGGAAGAGAAAGAATATTCTCAGAGATAACAACATACAACTTCCCAAACCTAAAGATACAACTATCCAGGTGCAGGAGGTCAGAGGACACCAGTCAGATTCAACCAACCAAACATACCTCAAGGCACATAATAAAGCTCTTCAAGCTTAAAGACCAAGAGGATTCCTGCTGACAGCAGATTTCACGATCCAAACCTTATAGGCCAAGGAAGAGTGGGATGAGACTTTCACGACACTGAAGGGAAAAGGAAAAACTGCCAAAGGGGGCTACAGTACCCAGCAGTGCTATCTAGAGATGTGGGGAGAGATAAAGACATTCCCAGACACACAAAAGTCAAGAGAATTTATCACCATCAGACTTGCCCTACAAGAAATGGGAAAGGACATCTTTCAAACTGAAACAGTGAAACACTAAAAGGACAAGAATGTCAGAGAGTAGAAAACTCACTGGTAAGGGTAACTACACCAATTCAGAACTTGTAATGATGTAATCGTGGCATAAGCCATTCCTATCTTAGTATGAAGATTGAAAGTGAGACAATTAAGATCAATAGCTACATTAATCTTTGAGAGGTAAGCAATACTGAAACATGTAAAAATTCAAAATGTGAGGGTGGCCAAGAAACTGCATCAACATCAGAAGACCCAGGCTTTGATTCCTGGCTCTGGCTGCTGAGTCCAGATGGGATGTAGCAGTAATGGCCCAAATAATTGGGTTTCTGTCTTCCACATGGGAGACCTGAATTCCATTCCCAAATCCCAGATCCCAGATCTAGCTCTGACCTAACCCCACCAGTTGTAAGCATTTGAGGAGCGAAATAACAAATGGGAACATGTGCACATATTCTTTCTCTATCAAATAAAAATATTCCCCAACAGATTTAAAATTGTTATGAGGAATAGGATACAATATACTACCAAAAATTCCACACTTGTAACTCTGTTTTCATGTCTTTATAATGAATATTAAGTTGCTATTATTTCAAAATTGTTCGCTTATAACCAAAATGTTTTTACAAGTCTCATGATAACCATAAAACAAAACTCATAGACAAACTAAAAGCATACACAATGAATCAAAGCACACTGCTAAAACACACACACACACACAAAATAAGATTGTAGGAGAGCAACAGCAAAAGGAATTACAATAAAGCTACAAGTAAGTGTATCAAAATGGCAGTATTAGATCTTACCTATCAATAATTATCTTAAATGTAAATGGAATAATTTCCCCAGTTAAAAAACATAAAATGACCACATGGGTATAAAAAATTCATGTACCCAGTTCTGAATATATGCTGCTTAGAAGAAATCCACTTTTCTAAGACACACATAGACATACATAGTAAAAAGGAAGAATAAGATATTCCATGCAAACAGAATCCAGAAAAGCAAGAGTAGCCATATTTGCATTAGATAAAATAGACTTCAAAGCAAAAGCAGCAAAGAGACAAAGAGAGTCATTGTACTCACATATTGATAAAGGGTACAATTCAGCCAGAGGAAACAACAACTGCAAATACACATATACGCAATACAGAAGCACCCAGATATGGGAAGCAAATAGTAGTAGGTCTAAAGGGACAGATGGATTCAAATATAGTAGTGAGACATTAACACTTCACTTTCAGCAATGGACTGATCACCCAGACAGAAAATCAAATAGCTGAGTTGTACTAAACCAATTATACCTAACAGACCTCTCCAGAACATTCTATCTAACACTTGTGGAATACACATTCTCCCCAATAACACATGAAACATTCTCCAGGAACAGATCATACAGTAGGTCAAAAAACATATCTCAACAAATTTTTAGAAACTGAAATCAGGCTGGCGCCATGGCTCACTAGGCTAATCCTCTGCCTGCTGTGCCGGCACCTCAGAGTTCTAGTCCCGGATGGGGCGCCGGATTCTGTCCCGGTTGCTCCTCTTCCAGTCCAGCTCTCTGCTGTGGCCCAGAAGTGCAGTGGAGGATGGCCCAAGTGCTTGGGCCCTGCACCCCATGGGAGACCAGGGGGAAGCACCTGGCTCCTAACTTCTGATCGGTGCAACACGCTGGCCTTAGTGGCCACTTGGGGGGTGAACCAACGGAAAAAGGAAGACCTTTCTCTCTCTCTCTCTCACTGTCTAACTCTGCCTGTCAAAAAAATTTTTAATTAAAAAAAAACTGAAATCATATCAAGTAACTCTTATGGCTACAATGCAATAAAACTAGTAATCAATAACAAGAAAAATTTTGGAAATGAAACATAAATGGAAATCAAAAAACTTACCCTTGAACAACCAGTGGATCAAAAAAGAAATTACAAGGAAATTTTTAAATTTCTTGAACAGAAACATAGCATGTCACAGCCTGTGGGTCTTGTCTGTGCTTTTTAAGCAAAAGCAATGCTACTAGGGAAGTATACTGCAATAACTGCCTCCATCAAAAACAGAATTCAAACAACTTTTCCCATGCCTCAAGAAACTATAAAGTCAGTTGCAAACAAAATTAGTGAAAAATTAGAGCAAAAATTAATGAAATTGAGACTAAACACACATACACACACACAATAAAAGCTGATTCTTCGGAAAGAAACAAAATTGACAAACTCTTACTAGACTAAGAAAAAATAAAGGTTCAAATAAAATAAGATCAAAGGGAAGACATTACAGTTGAGACCACAAGAATACAAAGTATCATTAGAGATTATTACAATTATATGGCAACAAATTTGATAACCTACAAAGAAAGGGACACATAGGAAATTTGAATCATGGAAGAAATAAAAGACCTAAATACACCAATAGGGAGTAACTAGATTCAATCAGTAATAAAAGGTATCCTATCAAAGAAAGCTCAAGATCATATGGTTTCACTACTTAGTTTTACAAAAATTTAAAGAGCTAATACCAATTTTCCCAAAATCATTCCAAATCAAACTAGACAAGAACACAATGAAAAAAAAAAAAAAGCTACAGGCCAGTAATCTTGTTAAAGACAGATGCAAAAACCCTCAACAAAATATTAGGAAATCAAATTCAACAGCACACTAAAAACATCATTCACTGTGGTCAAGTGGAAATCACTCCCAGGATGCAAGGAAGGTTCAACGTATGTCAGTCAGTGAACAAGATACATCACATTAGAAGAATAAAGAGCAAAACCATGTGACCATCTCATCAGATGCAGAAAAAAACATTCGATAACATTCATCACTATGTTATAAAACTTTGAACAAATTAGGTATAAAATAAATGTACCTCAACTTAATAAAAGCCATATAGGGGGCCGGTGCTGTGGCACATTGGGTTAAAGACCTGGCCTCCCATATGGGCACCAGTTCAAGTCCCAGCTGCTCCTCTTCCGATCCAGCTCTCTGTTGTGGCCTGGGAAAGCAGAAGATGGTCTAAGAGCTTGGGCCCCTGCACCCTTGTGGAAGACCAGGAAGAAGCTCCTGGCTCCTGACTTCAGATCAGCACAGCTCTGGCTGTTGCGGCCATCTGGGGAGTGAACCAGCAGATGGAAGACCTCTCTCTCTGTCTCTACCTCTCTGTAACTCTGTCTTTCAAATAAAATAAGTGAAAAATAAAATAAAAGCCATATATAACAATTCTGCAGCTAAATCATTTTCACCGCTTTCCTTCAACATAGTTCTGGAAGTCCTTGCCAGAGCAACTAGGCAAGAAAGGACATCCAGGTTGGAAAAGAGGAAGTCTAACTGTCACTGTTTGCAGGTGACATGATCTTCCACAGAGAAAACCCTAAAGACTCCATCTAAAAACTATTACTCCTGATAACAAATTCAGCAAAGTTGAGGGATACAAAATCAAAACGCAAAAGTCAGCATTGTTAGACACTATTAGTGTACCATCTGAAAAGAAATCAAGAAACCAATCCTGTTTCCAATACCACAAAAATTGAAAAAAAGAAAAAGATAGGAATAAATTGAACTGAAGTGGTGGAAGATTGATCTTGATTTGTCTTTCAAATAAATAAGTCTTTTTTAAAAAAGAAAAACTAGAATTTACCAAATATAAAACTCTAACCTTTTTTGAAATATACTGTTAAGAAAATAACTGACCAGGGTAAAAAAAATTTTAAGGGCTTACTTATTTGAAAGTCACAGTTGCAGAGAGAAGGAGAGACAGAGAGATATTCCACCTGCTGGTTCACTCCCCAGACAGCCACAACAGCCAAGGCTGGGCCAGGCTGAAGCAAAGAGCCAGGAGCTTCATCCAGGACTTATCTGTGGGTGGCAGGGAACCAAGGACTTTGGCCATCCTCTGCTGCTTTACCCAGGCCATGAACAGGGAGCCAGATTGGAAGTAGAGCAGCTAGGACACACACCCACACCCATATGGGATGCCAGTGCTGCAGGCAGAAGCTTAGCCGATTACGCCTCAGTGTCGGCCCCATGTAAAATATTTTTAAAAGACTTGCAGAGTGATGTTGGCCAAATGTCATCATCCCAGGCCTCATCTTCCTGGCTCCCCAGGACAACCACCCGTGCACAAGAAGTACCCTTGCAGCAGCTTCAGGACACAGGTAGGAGACTGTGTTAGCCCACAGCAACACAGGACACTGGCAAGCCACTTCGAGAAGGCAGGCGGCCACTCCAGCACCAGGTGCACCACTCCCTCCATCTACTTTCCACACAGTTGTAGGGGCAGTCACACCTGCCTCAACAGCAGGAGCCAGGCCCACCTACAGCCCTGGTGACAAACCTGCTGACTGTGGCATGGACTCAGCAGCATGGACGAACGCAGCCCCATGACCACTGTGACACAACAGACAGCCCAGAATTAAGTCCACGCAAGGGCAGAAAGTTTGTGATGCAAAACAAGGTCTGGAGAACTGTTTTCTAAAAGCACAGTAGGTGAAAAGCCTTTACCCAGAGCATGAAAAGAATTCTCAGAAGTTTTAAAATTAGGGGCTTGTGCTGTGGCGTAGTGGGTAAAGCCGCTGCCTGCAGTGCCGGTATCTCATATGAGTGCCGGTTCGAGTCCCAGTTGCTCTACTTCCGATCCAGCTCTCTGCTATGGCCTGGGAAGGCAGTGGAGGATGGCCCAAGTGCTTAGGCTCCTGCACCAGCATGGGAGACCTGGAAGAAGCTTCTGGCTCCTGGCTTCAGATGGGCCCAGCTCCGGCCATTGCGGCCATCTGGGGAGTGAACCAGTGGATGAAAGACCTCTCTTTGTCTCTGCCTCTGCATCTCTGTAACTCTGCTTTTCAAATAAAAAATCTTAAAAAAAAAATGCTTCCCATGTACTTAATGGGTGAGCACTTACTAAAAGAGAAAGCTTGACACCAGCCCTGGTGAGGATGATGACGGTCCCACATACGGCTGGTGGGGCATGCAAAGTAACAAGGCTATGTCATATTCATGTACTGGAATACAGGTAATTCACCAAGCACTAAAGGATGATTGATAGACATAGGAGAAGGATGGAATCCAGGCCATTGAGTTGCCACATGAAGAAGGCAAAATGACAGGGACCAAAGGATCAGTGGGTGCCAGGTGCTGAAGGTGCAAGTCAGGTGCTGACCACAAGCAGGAATGAATTGGGGAGGAGAAGAGCTTTTGGAATTGTTCCCAATCTTGATGCTGCATGTATGTATGCCTTTGTCAAAATGCTGTGAATAATATACTAAACGGGGTGAGCTGTATTATACACAGATTATACCTCAATAATACCGGCCAAGAAACCATGTAGAAATGACTCAAATGCTGGCCGGCGCCGCAGCTCAATAGGGCAATCCTCCGCCTACAGCACCAGCATCCCGGGGTTCTAGTCCTGGTCAGGGTGCTGGATTCTGTCCCGGTTGCCCCTCTTCCAGTCCAGCTCTCTGCTGTGGCCCAGAAGTGCAGCGGAGGATGGCCCAAGTGCTTGGGCCCTGCACCCCCTGGGAGACCAGGAGAAGCACCTGGCTCCTGGCTTTGGATCAGCGCGGTGCGCCAGCCGCAGTGGGCCGGCTGCAGCGGCCATTGGAGGGTGAACCAACGGCAAAGGAAGACCTTTCTCTCTGTCTCTCTCTCTCACTGTCCACTTTGCCTGTCCAAAAAAAAAAAAAAAAAAAAAAAAAAAAAAGAAAAGAAAGAAAGAAATGACTCAGATGCTAAGGTCTAAGACATAGGACCAACACTAACAGAACACATCTGATACAGATTATGCCTGAAGTGACAAGCCCTGATCCAGTCTGGTGACAATCAGGATAAATCCAAATGTTGGGATCTCCCACAGTCCCTGCCTCCAGGAAGGATGTGCTCATAAGATATTTTTATTCCTCTAAAATTCCCAGGGTTCCCATGGTCTCTCAGATGGTCGTCTGTCCCTTGCCTCCCTGGCCGGCTCTGATCTTTCCTACTCCTCTCTGTTCTCTGGAACTCCCAATCTGTCATTGGCAAAGTCCACAGGTTTCCTCGGGGACCTCTGTACATGCCCCCTTGCCCTTCTTGCTGTATTTGAAAACTGGGTTCCCTTGAGGGCACTGCTTCCTCTATAGCCTTCTCATGGGGTGGTTGCTGTTTTCTCTCAAGCCCATATGCCACCATATGCAATAGCTGTTCTCTCTGCCTCCTGATGCTACTTCTAGACCACTGTGCTTCCATCAACTTAAAACCTTCAGCAATTTCAGTCATACTTGGCATTATAGGAGCCAAGACCCCTCCTTGTTGCATTCATCTACAGAGATCCAGCTCTCCCTGGGCTGGTTAGCTCATGACTTATGCTCACCAGCTCCCTCCTCCATGGATTTTTTCATTTCTTGTAGTCTTCATATTCCCCCCAAAAAACCACCAGTTATCTCCATTCCTTCTACACCTCACCTGGAGTGGTCTTGCTCCTTCTGCCGCTCAGTCCACCATCATACTTCCAATAACCCTTCTCAGTGGAGCCTGATGGCCTGGCTACCAATTTCACTGAAGGTGAGAGCAGAAAGAAGAGAACTTTCTCATCCCCTACCCATTGGTCTACCACCTCTCTGTGCCTTTCCTGCAGACTCTGGCCTTCCTATTGTTCCTACAGTTGAACTAAACGCTATCTTTGCGTAATCCCAGCCCCTCCAGTTGTGAGCTATTTCTCAGTGTGGCTCAGGTGCCCTAGGGTGTCATTCCTGCAGTTGGCTGCTGTCGGCTACAGGAATAAATCAACATTCCAGGAACCATCTGGACATTATCAACTTTCAATTTCCTCTGCAAAGATTCCACACATTGTGCATTCCTCCTCTTCATCCAGGCCATCTCCCACAGTCTCCACTTTCCCACTGGCTTGCCAATGGGAAGTGATTTCAGCATTTCTTCAACAGAAATAGTTTGTACCCGGGAGAGGAGTATGTTAGCCTGGTGGTTAGGATGCTGGTTCACACACCCACGTCTCACATCTGAATGCCCTGATACCCAGCTTAGACTCCTGACTCTAGCTTCCTGCTAATGCGCATGCTGGGATGCAGCAGTAATGGCTCAGGTAGCTAGGTTCCCAGCACCCATATATGGGAGACATGGATTAAGTTCCTGTCTCCAGCCCAGCCTTAGTTGTTGGAAGCATTTGGGGAGTGAAACCAGCAAATGAGAGGTCAATCTCTGTCTCTCAAATAATAATTTTTTTGAATTATACCTATAGATATCTAACTTTCTGGCTGTAGGCTGAATGTAGGTAACTCCCTCCTAAAGGCTAAACAAAGTAGAATATAGATACATTCTGTGCTGGGATAATTCAGTCCCAGTTATCAAGCAGGCACTCATGGACTGTCTCATTTCTGAGACTCTGGATCTCAGACACCTTGGAGCTCACTTGGCTTTGCTGACTTCTCTGACTCGGTATGTTGCTGCTGTTCACTCTTGGCTGATGTCGGAGACAGGTCAGTGCTAACACTGACAGCAAAGTAGCCCGTGCTCATTTTTGCAAGCCGACCAAGAAGCACTGTGGCACGAGATAAAAATCGGAAAAGGACATATTCAACAAGAGAAAAGGAGGCATTGATGCATCTCTCCCCCTCCCAAGACCCTGCCCATCCAGCACATTGTTTCCCTGTTTTGTGATCAGCCACCAATCCTGGGTGGCAATAGAAAGCCATGTGCAGGAGGGCCTTGCAGTATCCTTTTCAATTCTGACTCAGGTCCACAAGCCTGACCCTAAAACTGCCCAACTCAGCATCACAGATGATTCTTGACACTGAGACTCTAAGCCCACTCTTCCTCAGAAACAATGGATTCTGTCCTACTCTAGGTGCTTCTGGCAGATAGGATCAAGATGACCCATTTCCTACCAACCAGTCACCCAGCAGCTGGGGAAAACAGCCCCATTCCAAGATACAATTGGCTCATTTAGCATCACACCCTTAAAACACTTTCCTGAATAACCCAGTCCACATGGGGCATAGCTGCCTGCATGCTATTTAGTCTCTCCTTTTTCTTTCTAAATCCTATTTCCTGATCCTACTCCCATTTCCTTTCTGATCTCTTTCCTGTTGCAATTTTCCTTTAATACTGTTTGTACATGTAAAATGGGAACTCCAAGAAAAAAAGTTGTTAGCTAGAATTTCCTGTGCATGCCAACTGACTTAATATTGGAGGTGTATTTATTTTTATGCTGTCAATCACAAATCTGAATTCAGGTAATACAGGTAGGTAGCCAAATGTCACCCAAGCAAAGGCAGGTACTCAGATATGAACTTGGGACTTTGACTTGAAAGCCCTGCTACTGTTCCTTTTTGTTTACAGAGGTGATGCAATAAGGAGCCAGGGTATGTCATGGTTTGTGAGGCCAAGGATACTAAGACAGTACAGAATTCTATGGCACATAGTAGGTGCTTGTGCAGATTCTGTGAGCTTCATCACATATATTGCTGTCATCTATAAATTCTGGCTTCCCCTCATGGTAACAATGGCCTGGTGTCAAACAGTGATCTTACTGCCAGTTTCTGGATTCCCTGGGCATTGACAGTCTAAGATTAGCCTGATGCTGTAAGGAGAATGAGGTGGTGAGCAGAGGGACACAGCAGGATTAGGACACAGGGGACAACTGCAATGTGCCTTTGACATTGGCAAGAGACGAGAAAGAGATCGATGCATCTGTTTATGAAACTTCTATAAACCCACTGAAAACTAAGTATAATGACAGCTGAAATCTAAAATTCCCTCAAAATTAAGTAGTTATACATAATTTCCTCACAGCTTAAGGGGTTCTATTGGTTTCACAGGAGAAAACTCTGCTTTTACTCTTTGTCACCCTACCTTTCAAGTAGATGAAAACAAAAAAAAAAAGGGGGTCCAGCACTGTGGCACAGTGGGTAAAGCTGCCACCTGCAGGGCTGGCATCCCACATGGGCACCTGTTTGAGTCCCAGCATCTCCACTTCAGATGCAGCTCTCTGCTGTGGCCCGGGAAAGCAGTAGAAGATGGCCCAAGTCCTTGGGCCCCTGCATCCATGTGGAAGACCTGGAAGAAGCTCCTGCCTCCTGGCTTTGGATCGGCCCAGCTCAGCTATTGTGGCCATGTGGGGAGTCAACCAGCAGATCAAAGATCGGATCGGTCGATCAATCTCTTTCTCTCTGCCTCTCCTTTCAGTAACTCTGCCTTTCAAATAAATATTTTTTAAAAATTTAAATAAATTTAATTATTAATTGAAAAGTATCAGAAGTTTTGCTTTTCTTCTAGAAAGCCAGGCAATATATTTTCTCAATTGGGAAACTTCTTTGAAGCCTTTCTCTAGTAGAATGAGTTAGCTGGTAGTCAGTTTTTTCTTCAGACCTCCAGTACTTCAGTTAAAAATATATGTAAGTATTTTTAGCATTGCTGATTCAAAGTAGTCACGAAAATAATATAATTGCAGATCTCATGGCAGGTCATTCATCCTGGTTCCCATATTTCGGCTTGGGTGGTTAAACTGGCAGTCTCTGGGGAGCGAAGCATTCAAGGTCAATTCAGTGCAGCCAGGGCACTCTCGCACTAGATCAGAGGCTGCCTCTGACAGACAGACTCCACTCCCTGCTCTGGCTTCCTGGACACACCTACCACCTAGACCTTAGCCCAACTGCAAGATCAGCCTCACTGGGTCAGCAGCCCTACGGGAGGGCACCGATTTCAGAGAGGAAGCCCAAGAGGCACAGGGGTGCTTCCCTGAATCCAGAAATGCCTGCAAGATCACGTATTCCTATATACATTTCAATTTGCTTTCCAGATGGAGCCTTTAAACAAAAGATGTTTATCCAGTTCAAATTCAGAGCCAAGTCGTGTGTCAAGAGGGTGTCTTAATTTCTCAAAACAGAACATGCTTAGGCCCATTGTGTGTTTTATGAGGCAATATATCAAATGTGACTAATGCATTTGCTTCAAGTAGGGAGCAAGCCATTTGGCATTACAAATCCTGGACTTTCAGGGGGAGGAGGGAAATCACTTTGATTTCTAAGCTCATTAATTAAGATAAATCAAAGTTGATGAATAAACTTTCAGCATTGCTTAATGCCTCCCAGATATCAGTATCAAGGCCTTGGCAAGGCAGGTCTAAGTATTTCTATAAACAAGAAGCAATTTAGAAGGACTATGGGATGAATTCTTAATTCCTATGGAAATCTCTCCTGTATCCTAATATCTTTCTTCTTCCTTTGCCTTACCCTTCTCTGTCAATTTTTTTTTAATACACCAAATAATGGCTTGCTACAAGTATCTGGTAAACGAAGTTAGGGGAAAAGACCCACAGGGTAGATCCTCTACTGCAGCCATGTAAATAGCATTGCCAAAGAGCCAACAATATATACTGCAGACCCACAAAGAGACGCCACGTCTTACTTCTCCTGGCACAACTCTTGCAGTGACTAAAATCTTGGGAACCTGGGCCCAGCCATATCTATTTTGGTACCACTGGCTAGATCCATCCTGTAAGCTTGAAGGGAATCGCCCTCTTTGTGTAAATGTTTGCTCTGTTGGAAATTCTCGAGCAGAAATTAATAGTGTACATGCTTCAGGAGGAGTATTAAATCAAGCCCAATAAACAACTCCTAGCAATGTTTAGACTGGCAAAAAGTCATCTGAAGAATTGTCCACAAAGACAGAAGACATTTGGCATCCATGGAGTAAGACTGTCTATAAAACAGAAAGCAAAGTAGGGACCCGCCAATCAACCAATTGCTCTGGTGAATAGGGTCTATCAGAAAGGGTAGGTAGTAAATGAATAACCAGACAAGGACCCGATCTTCCTTCTGTGCGGGGAGGGCATGGTTAATGAATCATGGATGTCTTTAGCTGCAGTTACAGAACACATTTGGAACTCGTCTGGAAGTTTGCTTTGATCTCTTGTTTGAAGTCATATGCCAATATTGTTGGGCCCTTGTGACATCAACTGTCACAACCTCCAGGCAGTGAAAGGGCTGAAACCAATCAGGTAGAACTGGTGCCAAGAGAAGTTTCAACACAACACAGTAGTGTGTTCAAGGAACTCAACTGCAGGCTTTCAGGATCTTAATAAAGTGCAAGTATTGTTTAAAAACCACACACACACACACACGATACAAACACACACATGGGTAGGTGAAGAGAGGCACGAAGACCTTTTCTTTGGTCCACACCAGGGTTAAAGAATTATTTGGGGGTCTTCTCAAGTAAGAGTTAGGTATTACTACTGCTCTACACTAGTCAGCAAATGCAACAGATCTACCAGGGGCTCTAGGAAAATGGGTCACTCTCCCAGACTGCTGACCCGGAAGCCGGAAGGACTTAGAGCAAGTCCAGGGGACAATAATCTTAATTTCAAGTCACTCCTTAACACTGACTTCGAGGCTGATTAAAAAAAATTGGCTTGGGAATGGGGAGAGGGGAGTCATTCCATTACTGTTGTCTGATTCACAAGTGTTGTTAAATATTTACAATAAATCTGACAGCAGTTTCTTAATATTTGTTAATCATAGATAATGTTATCCCATTAATTACTCAATAAACTTTTTTAAAGTCACACAGGGTAAACCTTCCTACTTTAACGCTGCTAACCCATCCTTGCAGAATAAATATTTGCTTTGAGTTTCTCCATGCCAAGTTTTATAGCATCATGAAACTGAGATCTCCCTTTGTAAATCAGGTGTGCCCACAGAAGACTGATAGAGTGGGACCTATAGTCCTGTCTGCTGCCTCTCCAAGGGTCCTTGAGCAAAGGGCTCCATGTCTCCAGACAGACAGACATGGGGCACTTCTGACCAGTCTCCCACAGAACAGCCTTTGAGAAGTATTTCCAAGACAGCTCAGCCTGGAAGTAAGCGGAGTTGGTTGATCTCTACCAGGGCATCAAATGGCAAAGGTCACATTTCCCATTCTCCTGATTGTTGATAGTTATTTGTAATAATTTTCATCAAAGCCCATCCTAATTCTTTTCCAAGAACACACATACTTAGATGCTCATATAGAACTTGACTTTCATCTTGAATCTTTCCCTGAACCACCCCAACAGAGCTCTGGTGACTCGGCATCTTGGGTGGTTATTAACTTGCACAAACACCTCACTGAAGGTGACTTTGGATATGTCTCCTTGTCCAGAGTAGGAAGCTGTCCGCATGGAGTGACTTTCCTATTCTGACCAGTCACACACAAAAATAACACTTTCCCCATTCACTGATATTATACTTCTGTAAAGAGAATGAACCATCCAACCAATAACTCACAGGAAACCTACTATGTAAGTATGAGTGAACATCACAAATGTCTATTATCATTATCTCATCTAACCTCCTACAGAATAACCTAGGATATCTATAGTTTATTTTGTGTAGATTCGTTTATTTTTTAGAAAGTCAGAGTTATAGAGAGAAAGGGAGATAGATCTTCCACCTGCTAGTTCACTCCACAGGTGGTCACAATGGCCAGTGCTGGGCCAGGTTGAAGTTAAGGGCTTCATCCAGGTCTCCCACATGGGTGGCAGGAGCCCAAACCCTTGGGCCATCTTCTGCTGCTTTCCCCAAGCCATTAGCAGGGAGCTGGATCAAAAGCACACGTGAACTGACACCCAAATGGGATACCAACATCACAGGAAGCAGCTTTACCGGCTATGTCACAATGCCAGCCCCTGGAATTTTTTTTTTTTTTTTGACAGGCAGAGTGGACAGTGAGAGAGACAGAGAGAAAGGTCTTCCTTTGCCGTTGGTTCACCCTCCAATGGCCACCGCGGCTGGCGCACCGCGCTGATCCGAAGGCAGGAGCCAGGTGCTTCTCCTGGTCTCCCATGGGGTGCAGGGCCCAAGCACTTGGGCCATCCTCCACTGCACTCCCTGGCCACAGCAGAGAGCTGGCCTGGAAGAGGGGCAACCGGGACAGAATCCGGAGCCTCGACCGGGACTAGAACCCAGTGTGCCGGCGCCGCAAGGCGGAGGATTAGCCTAGTGAGCCGCGGCGCTGGCCTGGAACTTATTTTTAATGGCAATTTCTCAGTTATGTAGAAATGTCTGCAATTACATTCTTCCTGAGAATATATTTTAAGTGAGGGAAAGGGAAGGAAAAGAAAATAACCATGATTGGTTTCAGATAAACTTTTAATAAGGAATAAAATGAAGATATTATTCCTTATTTTAATTTATTTGAGAGAAAAACAGACTGACAGTACCTATCTGCTGGCTCACTCACCAATTATCTGCAATAGCCAGGGCTAGGCCAAGCCAGGAACCAGAACTCAATCTGAATCTCCTGTGTGGGTATGGGAACCTGGGTATTTGAGCCTCACCTGCTGCCTCCCGAGGTGCACATTAGCAAGAAGCTAGAATCAGAGGCGAGCCTGGACTTGAGTATAGGCATGGATATGGGTATCCTGAGAAATGCCTTAACCAGGAAGCCGAACACCCAACCCCACTGTCTTCATTGTACAGATGAATCAAGTGTCAGAGGAGCTGAACAATTTGTGCAAAAGTTTGTAGCTGGTAAACAGTAACTCTGGGATTCAAGTAAGTTATTTTAGCAAAGCAATAGTGCTTGAGGCAGCCAAGTGGATTGGGATACACAAGTTGTTGAAAGCATACACACAGACACACCAAAACAAACTCAGAAGAGATTTGTGAGGAATGCTATCACAGAGCACAAAAAACAGCCTGTGTCTCCATGGTGGGGGCAAAGGACAGCCCTAGGATGACCACGAGAGGTGGTGGTCTGTATCCCACCTCAGAACATGTCTAACAACACTCTTCCATCCTTTTCCTTATTTTATCAGAAAGCAAGAAAATCTGACATTTGGATTGGATATGTGTGGTAAGATTAGGCTCCCAGATTCTTTAATACATTGAACTCATAAATCTTCACCCAGTTAGTATCAAAATGTTCCATTCAAGTGGATTCAGAATGAGAAAACGCAATACATGACTCAACTTTCACTTCCAGCATTTAAATCAGGAATAATTATATGAGCCAGTGTCAACACAGGTCCCCTCACCTCTATCTCCTTTTGTCAAGAAGCAGCTTTTAATGTATTTCAGGGAGGAATCCAGGGTGCGCTGGGTGTAAGAATTCATGTAAAACACTTCTTGAAGCATTACCAGAAATCACACCTTACATTACAAGATGATTTGCACTGCTGGAAATTTCCCGGCTGTGCCTGTGACCCCAAAAATCAAGGGGGCATTAAAACAAACCTGTGCAGGCCAAAGTTGTGACACACAACACTGCTCATCATGACTCAGCTGAAAATAAAAGAGAGAGAGAGAGAGAGAGAGAGAAAAGAATGAGTAGAAAAAGATGATGCTACCTAACAGCAACATTGCAAATAGGACAAGGAACTTCTTTGCCTCTGCTTTCGGGTCAGGAAATACACCACCACATCAATGGAATATTTGAGAGCCTACAGGCTGTGACTCATCCTGATTCAACAACACAATTAAACACAGGCTCCAGGCTACCGCACAATCAGAGCAGCTCAACACTTGAGCAAAAAAAGTATCTGAGAAGTCATTGTTTTTTTTTTGTTTTTTGTTTTTTTGTTTTTTTTTTTTTTTGAATAATACCAGTGTCTGCTCTCCAGTACTGCTGATTTAGTTTAACTGGAATAGGGCAGGTGGCAGGTACTGTATGTTTTCCAGTGTCTCCAGTTGATTTTAATATGAGCATGGCTTCAGTCCCACTGTTATGTGTGTGCAGTGGAGTTAGGAATGTGGTCCCCCAGGCCCTTCCGGTTGCCAGACCTGCCATCATGACTGTGGGCAGCATGATCAATAATCCTGGAGACCCAGTTTCTACTTTTTCAAAAGGAAGCTCTGAATACCTCCAGGCCCGTGCTTTGGCATGGGGAACAGACTGTTGGTTGAAAGTAAGTGTCTGTGAACACTTTATTCTCCTCTATTTGTTGATTCATACTTTTTTCTAGCATGGGCATTGGGTGTCACTTGTTTGTAAAAACAGCTTAAGTTCAAAGGCATATTTATTTTACATGCGTGACTCAATATGGCTTTGAAATGCCAAAATAATCAACTTGAAAGTAGGAAACCACTATCATCTATTTTTTTTTTTTTTACAAATTTATTTATTTTTGAAAGTGAGATTTAAAGAGAAAGAAAGAGATCTTCCATCTGCTGGTTTACTCCTCAGATGGCCCCAACAGCCAGCGCTGGGCCAGCCTGAAGCCAGGAGCTTCTTTCAGTCTGCCATGTGAGAGACAGCAGCCCAAAACCTTGAGTCATCCTTCTGCTGCTGTTCCAGGTGCAATAGCAGGGAGCTGGATCAGAAGTGGAGCAGCCAGGACATGAACCAATGCCCATATGGGACGCCAGCATCACAGGTGGTAGCTTCACCTGCTACACCACAATGCTGGCCCCCTAATATTTGTCTTTTAATCTCTGTATCCTCAAGTTGGAAAAACATGATTTTAGTGGGATGTTGGCTAATTTTATGTATTCTATGAAAACTGACTAGCCAACTCTATACTTACAGCCTCCTATGGGATATCAAAATTCTCAAGTTGCCAGTCTTAGTAACAAAAGAAAACTCTAAAATTTGCTCCTTTAGACAACATTTATATTTTTAATTATTTATTTACTTATTTATTTATTTGAAAGAGCAAGAGAGGCAGAGAGAAACAAACAACTGGGGAGAGAGTGCTCCCATGTGCTCAAGCACCACATTTAATAAAACATTAAGGGAAAGATAAGCTCCAGTACAGTATAGTAGGTGATTTAGATCATCCAAACC